>NC_137890.1:56208385-56576355 GCF_963455335.1 Martes martes
CCTGCTGAGCAGAGAGCCCGATGCGGGGCTCGATCCCAGCACCCTGAGACCATGAGCTGAGCCGAAGGCAGAGGCTTAACCCACTGAGCCACCCAGGTGCCCCTCCCTTTTATTTTTTTAAGAGGAGAGGAGGGGGCAGAGGGAGAGAGAGAGAATCCTAAGCAGGCTCTCCGGCCAGCGCAGAGCCTGATGCAGGGCTTGATCTCACGATCCTGACTCCAAAATCAAGAGTTGAAATTTAACCAACTCAGGCTCCCAGGTGATCCTAAACTAGATGCTCTCTAAAGATGCTTTTGGTCACCAAAGTGTTTTAGAAAGTTACTGAAATATGAGTCACTCTCGTTGACTGTCAGGTGCCTGTCATTCCTAAAACCTCAGCCTTCAGTCTTTCCCTCTGTACAGAAAAAGAAGTACTATTGAAAAGAAACCTGTTGTTACAGCTGGCTTCACTAGAAAGACTGGAGTTCTTTATAGACATGACCTCGTCTAGTCCTCAGAATTATCTCACGTGCCAGTTTTATCCCCACTTTATAGCTGAGACATGAAGAGGTTAAGTAACATTGCAGAGTTCATACAGCCATCATACAGAGGAATAAGGATTTAACCTCAGTCCGTCAGACTACCAAGGCAAAGTGTTATTTTCAAAATTACACACTGACCAGAGACTGGCAATCAAGTCCTTTTTAAAGGAAAGAACATCACGCCAGAATCAGACTTTTGAACTACAATGTATTATGCCAGAAGGTAAGGGAGAGTAAATTCAAAATACCCAAGGGAAGGAAATGTAAGCCAAGGGCCATATGTCCAGACAAACGGACCTTCAAGTATAATGCTCGTGGATCAATTGTTAACAAACATATTAGAAATTAGGAAATATTTTTCCGATGTACCCTTCCTGAGGTATACATTTGAGGACTGGCTTCAGTCAAATGAGAGCTGAGACAGAGGCAGAAGGACTGGAGGTAAACTTGATGGATTTACCTGTAGAACTACTATAACCAAGGCAAATATGGGAGGTGGTATAGGAACGATGCATACAGAGCTCAGCCATCAAAATATGAAGAGCTTAGGGAAGGTAGGGAGGCTTATGGTTATTTTCGTAGTATTAACTATGAGAAAATAATAGTGGAGGATATGGAAGGGAGGGGCAAGCAGAGGTTTCTGGTTACTGTCAGGATTGCTTTGAAGTACAGAATTGATAGTATCCCAAAAAGTGGGACCAAGGGTAGTAAATAATATAAAGTAGATTTTGGATAAAAAATACAAAACTTCCTCACCAAAAAAGTATGTCCAAGAGAATAAGTAAGCTAGGAAGCCACATAACAAAAGACTAGGAGAAGGGGGCCCCTGCGTGGGTCAGTGGGTTAAAGCCTCTGCCTTCGGCTCAGGTCATGATCCCAGGGTCCTGGGATCGAGCCCTGCATCGGGCTCTCTGCTCAGCGGGGAGCCTGCTTCCTCCTCTTTCTCTGCCTGCCTCTCTGCCTACTTGTGATTGTCTGTCTGTCAAATAGATAAATAAAATCTTAAAAAAAAAAAAAGACTAGGAGAAGAAATATGTCAACTATATCTGTAAAATGGGCTTAACTCACCTATAA
The DNA here is from genome assembly GCF_963455335.1 of Martes martes. NCBI lineage: Eukaryota > Metazoa > Chordata > Mammalia > Carnivora > Mustelidae > Martes > Martes martes. The sequence continues at coordinate 56,209,981 of NC_137890.1, forward strand.
AAATAAAAAGGTTTTCAGACTGACCAGCAAAGCAAAATTTAAAAAATTCTGCTGTGCTCAAAAATAGTATCTAAAACAGAGGAATTCAGCTAGGTTGACATTAAAAGTCTGAAAAGTGGGGGAAAAAAAAAAACCCCTGCAAAGCAATTTCAGTCCTACTGTCGGTAGTGCTGTAGGTATTCTTGTTCTGAGGTCATTATGTTGAGCTGTTGTGGGGAAAAGCAAATAAGTAGTCATGCTGATGTTGAGAAGCAGAATTTTTACTGAGATGCAATTGACCTATAACATTGTATTAGTTTCAAAGATACAACATAATGATGCACTATTTGTATATATTGTGAAATGATTGCTATGATAAATTTAATTGGCGTCTTTCCTTATACGTAATTACAATTTTTGTTTTCTTGCGAGGCGCCTTTTGAAGACTTACAACTTGCAAATACATAGTAAGGTCTTCACTGTGGTCACCCTGCTGGAGGTTCTGTCATCAGGACTGACTTATCTTCTACCCAGGAGTGTGTATCTTTTGACCACTTTCACCTATTTGCCCATCCCTGACCACATGCCTCTGGCAACCGCCAATCTGTTCTCTGTATCTGTTGAGTTTAGGGTTTTCTTGTTTTTTTGTTTTTTTAAGATTCCACATATTCCACATATATGTGGAATTTTAAACATATAATGTTTGTTTTTCTCTTTCTGACTTATTTCACTTAGTATAATACCCTCAAGTTCCACCCATTGTTGCAAATGATACGATTTCCTTTCTTTTTATGATTCATATTTCATTGAATTGTATTCCATCCTGTGTATATACTACATTTATTTTAAAGATTTTATTTATTTATTTGACAGAGACCACAAGTTGGCAGAGGCAGGCAGAGAAAGGAAGGGAAGCAGGCTCCCCGCTGAGCAGAGAGCCCAATGCAGGGCTCGATTCCAGGACCCTGGGATCATGACCCGAGCCAAGGGCAGAGGCTTTAACCCACTGAGACACGCAGGCGCCCCTATACTACATTTTCTTTATCCATTCATTTTCAGATGGACACTCAGGTCATTTCCATGTCTTGGCTATTGTAAACAATGCCACAATCAGCATGGGGCTACTGATGTCTATTTGAGATTGTTATTTTGTCTCCTCTGGATAAATACCCAGGATGGAATCACTAGATCATATGGCAATTGTTTTTATTTTTATTTTTTTTTTGAGGAACCTCCATACTGTTTTCCAGAGTGGCTGACCTCAAGGTACATTCCTACCAACAATGCACAAGGGTTCCCTTTTCTCCACATTCTTGCCAACACTTGTTATTTCTCTCCTATCTGATAATAGTCATTTTAACAGGTGTCAAGTGGTACCTCGTTGTGGTTTGGCTTGCATTTCCTGATGACTAACGTTGAGGACCTTTTCATGTGTTTGTTGTCTGTTCAGATTCTCTGCCCATTTTTTATTATTTTTTAAAGATTTTATTTATTATTTGACAGAGAGGGAACACTAGTAGGGGGAGTGGGAGAGAGAGAAGCAGGCTTCCTCCTGAGCAGGGAGCCCAATGCGGGGCTCGATCCCTGGACCCTGGGATCATGACCCGAGCTGAAGTCTTCCATTTTTTAAATCTCATTGCTTGTTATTTTGCTACTGAGTGGTATGAATTCTTTTGATGCCTTGAATAGTAACTCCTTATCAGATGTGTGATTTGCAAATATTTTCTCCCATTTTATCGGTTACCTTTTCATGTTGTGGATGGTTTCTTTTGCTACACAGAGGCTTTTTAGTTTTATAAAGTCCTGCTTGTTCATTTTTGCTTTGTTGGCTTTGCTTCTGAGGTCAGATCCCCCACAAAATCATTGCCATGACCAATGTCAAGCAGCTTACTGCCTATGTTTTCTTACAGGAGTTTTATGGCTGCAGTTCTGACATTTGTTTAAGTCTTTAATCCATTTTGAGTTGATTCTTGTGTATGATGTAAGATGGGGATCTAGTTTCAAATCTTTTGCATGTGACTGTCTAGTTTTCCAGCACCATTTATTGAAAATAAAACAAAACAGAAGACCAACAACTCTTTTTTCATCATTGTATATGCTTGGCTGTTTTGTTGTAATTTAATTGACCATACATGTCTGGGTTTATTTCTGGGTTATTTTGTTCCACTGATCTGTCTGTTTTTGTGCCACTACCATACTGGGTTTGTTTTGGAGTACTACCGACACATATGTTACAATGGTTTCAGCTGTACAGCATAGTGATTCACAGAGTCTATACTACGCTCTGCTCACAAGTGTAGCTCCATTAGTCAGCACACAGCCCTACTGCAGTACCATTGACTACATTCCCCAGGCTCTATCTTTTATCCCTGTGACTTATTTATTCCGTTACCTGGAAGCCAGTATCTTCCAGTCCCCTTCACCCTTTTTGCCCATCATCCCCCTACCTCACTCCTGGCAACCATCGATTCTATTATGGGTCTGCTTTTTGTTTGTTTCTTTGTTTTCTATTTTAGCTTCTACATACAAGTGAAATCATATGGTATTTGTCTTTCTAAGTTTGACGTGTTTTCACTCAGCATAATATGCTTGAGGTCCACCCATTGCTACAAATGGCCCAATCTCCTCCTTTTCCGTGACCGTGTAACATTCCATTGTATTAACACCACAGCTTCTTTCTCCATCTATCTATTGATGGAAACAGGTTGCTGCCACATCTTGGCTTTTGTAAGTGCTACAATAAATGTAAGGGTGATTATATCTTTTTGAATGACTGTTTTCATTTTCTTTGGTAAATTTCCAGTACTGGGGTTACTGGATCATATGATATTTTTAATTTTAAAGGAAACTCCATATTGTTTTTCCTCAGTGGCTGTACCATTTTACAGTCCCATCAACAGTGTACAGGGTTTCTTTTTCTCCACATTCTCACCAACACGGGTTATTTCTTGTTTTTTTATTCTAGCCATTCTGACAGGTATAATATCTTGTCATGGTTTTGATTTGTATTTTGCTGATGATGAATGATGTTGAGCATCTTTTCATGTGTGTGTTGGCCATCTGGATGCCTTCTTTAGAGAAATGTCTTTTCAGATCATGTGCCCATATTTAATTGGATTATTTTATTTTTTTGGTATTGAGTTATATACATTATTTACATATTTTAGATAGTTACCCCTCATTGGATATATCATTTGTAAATATCTTCTCTTATTCAGTAGGTTGCCTTTCCATTTTCTTGAATGTTTCCTTCACTGTGCAAAAGCTTTTAATTATGGTGTAGTCTCACTATTTTTGCTTTATTTCCCTTGCCTCAGGAGATGAATCTAAGGAAATGTTTCTACAGCCAATGTTGGAAAAATTATAGCCTGTGCTTTCTTCTAGGTGTTTTATAGTTTCATATCTCACGTTTACATCTCTAATCCATTTTGAGTTTATTTTTGTGTATGTTAGAAGAAAGTGGTCTGGTTCCATTCTTTTGCATATGGCTCTAGTTTTCCCGGCACCACTTATTGAAGAGGCTGTCTTTTCCCCAGTGTATATTCTTGCCTCCTTTGAAGAATAATTGACCACATAATTGTGGGTTTATTTCTCGGCTCTCTACTGTGTTCATTGATTTACGTATCTATTTCTGTGCCGGAACCATTCTGAGGCTTTTTTCATAAGTTTTTTTTTAATTACTTTTATATTTTCAATTTCACTTATTTCTGCTCTAATCTTTATTATTTCTTTCCTTATGCTAACCTTGGGCTTTGTTCTTCTTTTTCTAGTTCCTTTGTGTGTAAGTGTAGATTGTTTGAGGTGTTTCTTATTTCTTGAGGTAGGCCTGTATTGCTATAAGTTTTCTTCTTACAACTGCTTTAGCTGCATCTCAAGGACTTTGGACAATTGTGTTCTTGTTTTCATTTGTCTCCATGTGTTTTTTTATTTACTTGTTGGTTTTTTGTTGTTGACTTATTGGCTGCTTGGTGACATGTTGTTTAGTGTCCACATGTTTATGTTAAAAATTTTGTGTGTGTGTGTGTTTGAATTTTAGTTTCATACCATTGTGGTTGGAATAAATTCTTGATATAATTTCATTATTTCCATCATCTTAAATTTACTGAAGCCTGATTTGTGGCCTAACAGTTGATCTATCCTGGAGAATATTCCATGTGCACTTGAAAAGAATGTGTATTCTGTCATTTGGGGTGGAATATTCTGTATATATCAGTTAAGCCCATCTAGTCTAATGTGTTTTTCAAAGACACTGTTTCCTTATGATTTTCTGCTTGGTGAACTATCATCAGTGTAAGTGGGGTGTTAAGGCCCCTACTATTATTATTATATTACTATCAATTTCTCCCTTTAGGTCTGTTAATATTTGCTTTATATATTTAGGTGCTCCAATATTTACGTTATTATAGCTTATCCCTTTATCATTACTGTTCTTTGTCTCTTGTTATGGGTTTTCTTTTAAAGTCTACTTTGTGTTATACAAATGGCCAACAGACACATGAAAAGATGCTCCACATCACTCGGCATCAGGGAAATATAGATTAAAAACACAATGAGATACCATGTCAGTCAGAATGGCTAAAATTAACAAGTCAGGAAAACAAGTGTTGGTGAAGATGTGGAGAAAGGGAACCCTCTCATGCTGTTGATGGGAATGCAAGCTGATATAGCACTCTGGAAAACAGTACGGAGATTCCTCAAAAAATTAAAAATAGAGCTACCCTATGACCCAGCAATTGCACTACTGGGTATTTATCCAGAGGATACAAACATAGTGATCTGAAGGAGCATGTGCACCCCAAAGTTTATAGCAACAATGTCCACAGTAGCTAAACTATGGAAAGAGCCCAGATGTCCATTGACAGATGAAGGGATAAAGAAGATGTGGTATAGATATACAATAGAATATTATTTGATGATCAAAAAAAAGTGAAATCTTACCATTTTCAATGATGTGGATGGAACTAGAGGGTATTACGCTAAGTGAAATAAGTCAGTCAAATAAAGACAAATACCATATGATTTCACTCATATGTGGAATTTAAGAAACAAAACAGAGGATCATAGGGGAAGGGAGGGAAAAATAAGATGAAATAAGAGAGGGAGCCAAACCATAAGAAACTCTTAACTCTAGGAAACAAGCTGAGGGCTGCTGGAGGGAAGAGGGTGGTGGGATGGGGTAACTGGGTGATGGGCGTGAAGGAGGGCATGTGATATAATGAGCACTGGGTATTGTATGCAACTGATGAATCACTGAACTCTACCTCTGAAACTAATAATACACTATATGTTAATTGAATTTAAATATAATTTTAAAAATTAACAAAAACCAACATATAACCCCATCCCGGAAATAAAGAAAGTCTACTTTGTCTTATATAAGTATTGCTATCCTGGCTATTTTCTTTTTTCTTTCTTTTTTTTTTTTGCTCCTATTTGCATAAAATACCTTTTTCCATCCTTTCATTCTCAATCTGCATTTGTCTGAGGTGAGTTTCTTACGGGTAATAGACAGCATATGGATGGATCTTGCTTTGTTGTTTTAATCCATTCCGCCTTCTATGTCTTTTGACTGGAACATTTAGGCCATTTACATATAAAATAATTATTGATAGGTATGTACTTACTGTCATTTTGTTATTTGTTTTCTGGCTGTTTTTGTAGTTCTTCTCTGTTCCTTTCTTCTTCTATGGCTCCCTTTCATTGTGATTAGTTTCTACAGTGTTACGTTTGGATTTTCTTTTCATATTTTGTGTATAGGTTCTGGATTTATGGTTACCACGAGGTCCATAGATAACATCCTAAGTATATAGCAGTCTGTATTAGGTTGATGGTCATTTAAGTTCATGCACGAGCAGGGGAGAGGGAGGGAAAGAACGAGAATCCCAAGCAGGCTCCGTGCCAAGTGTGGGGCTGGATGCCCGGCTCCATCTCATGACCCTGAGATCATGACCTGAGCCAAAATCAAGAGTCAGATGCCCAACTGACTGTGCTACCCGGGTGGGTGCCCCAGCAATCATTTCTTCAAATAAGTCCTCTGCTCTTGCTCTCTTGTTTCCTTCCAGACCCCTATAATGTAAATGTTCATTTGACATGGTCTAGGAGATCCTGTAACCTACCCTCATTTTTAAAATTTGTTTTTTCTCTTTGATGTTCAACTTGGGTGCTTTTCATTATCCTGTGTTCCAGATCATTGATCTGTTCTTCTGCATCTGCTAATCTACTGTTGATTCCCTCTGGTGTAGTTTTCAATTATTGTATTTTTTAATTGGATTGATTCTTTTTCATATTTTCTCTCTCTTTATTGAAGGTCCCACTGAATTCTTCCACTCTTCTGTCTGCCATGCATTGTTACTATCATTGCATGTAGCTTATTTCTTTTTCTATTTAGTTCGTTTTCTGGGATTTTGTCTTGTTCTTTCATTTGGAGCATATTCTTCTGTCTCCCCACTTTGCTTGACTTTGTGTTTATTTCTATGAATTAGGTGGAAGAGCTACTTCTCCTAAACTTGAAGGAGTGGCCTTGAATATGGTTGCTACCTGGGTAGACAGTGTGTGACTGGTGACTTTGGCTAGATGGCTGGAGCTGTGTCTTGCATGGGCTGGGGCTTCCCTGGTGGGATGACCAGGGCTCAAGTGGGCATGGGTCAGGGCAGTACTGGAGCTCTCAGCATAGAGGACACCCTGGCAGGACAGTTCAAACTAATGTGAGGGCAAGCTAATATCCTGGGGCTCTTCATGTAGAGGGCAACATGGCAAGATGGCTAGAAACAAGGTGAGGTACAGTCCAGGGTTTGCTGGGGTGTTCTGTGCGGGGGGACCTTCAGTGGGATTGGTGAATGAGATGAGGCATAGGCTGACGGGTCCTGGGACATTCTGCCCAGAAAGCCCCCTGGCAGGAAAGCTGTACCTAAAGTGAACATGAGTCACATTAGTCCTGGTGCTCTCTGCACTGAGTGCATGCTGGGAGGGCAGCTGAAGCTGAAGTGAATGCAAATTCATATGTCCTGGGGTGCTTAAAATAGCAGGTACTGGGATGGAGTGATTAGAGCCAAGGCCAGTGTGAATCAGGGGATGCCCTGGTGGGGCAGCTGGAACCAAGGTAGGCAGAGGCTGAGGATTCCTGATGTACTCCATGACGGGGGCACCTTGGCAGGGTAGCTGGATCTGAAGCAGGTAGGAGCCAAGGGGTCTCAGAGTGCTTTGCACCTGGGATGTCTTAATAAGCCATCTGGATACGAAGTGATACAGGTCTGGAGAGTTCCAGGGTGCTTTGTGCTTGTGTCACTTTGGTGCAACAGCTGGAGCTGTAGTGAACACTGACCTGGTGTGTCCTGGTGTGTGCTGCTTCAGGGCTGCCTTAATGGTATGGCTAGCGTTGATGTGGGCTAAGGGCCCAGGGCTCAGTGAGGGGGCAGGCAGGCAGGCTATGGTGCCCGGACCTTGCTGCCATCCATGTTATCAAGGTAGAGGGCGAATGTAAACCATGGTGCTTGCCAGCCCCTCATACCCAGACACAGTTCCAGCAGTTCCCTCACAGGCGGAGTTCTAGGACAGTTTCCTTTATATTCCAGTTGGTCTTTTAAGCTGTAGCTTTCCCCCTGTGTTTCAGGGCATGTGGGGCTCGTGTGAACTAGTGCCCTGGGGCTCACGGAGGCAGCCGGCCAGCTGGGGAGCCTGGAACCCTCTCCTATCTGCATCTAGTATCTAGGTGGAGGGTGAATGTTACCTGTGGCAGTTGCCAACCCCTCCAACGTAGAAAGAGTTCCAGCAGCTTTGGCTTCCCATCTGGTGCAGATCTAAGGCTTGGTCTTTTCTGTTCTAGTTGCTCTTTTAAACCACAGCTTTACCCCACTGTGTCCCAGGGAGGTGAATCTGCTCAGTCTCTCAGTGCAAGCCCTTCCCACTGCAGTTCAGAGTTGAATGTGGAGTTCTCTTTATTACCTTGTTTCTATCTCTTGCTGTTCTCAATCTGGTCTGTCTTTGTGGTGCAGAGCTGTTCACACAGCCTTCAGTTCTTCAGGAATTACTCTGTAGATAGGTTGAGATTTACTGTGTCAGTGGTTGAGATGAGTTCAGGGTCTTCCTGTAATGCCGTGTTGGACTGGAACTCAGTACCATACTGCTTTGGTTGCTACAGTTTCGCAATATAGTTTGACGACTATATTCTTCTTTCTCGAGATTGCTTTGGCTATTTAGAGTCTTTTGTGTTTCCATACACCTTTTAGGGCTTTCTTTTTATTCTATTTCTGTGAGCAATGCCATTGGGATTTTGATAGAGATTGCACTGAATTTGCAGATTGCTTTGCGTAGGATGGACAGTTCAACGATATTATTTCTTCCAATCCATGAGCATGGGATATCTTTCCATTTGTTTATGTCTTCAATTTTTTCATGAATGTTTTATAGTCTTCAGTGTACTGGTCTTTCACCTCCATGGTTAAATTTATTCCTACACATTTTATTCTTTTTGATGTAATTGTAAATGGGGTTTTCTTAATTTCTTTCTGATCATTCATTATTAATGTATAGAAATGCATCAGACTTTTGTATATTGATTTTATACCCTGCTCAATTTTACCAAATTTTTTATTCTAACAGTTTTTTGATAGGTTTAGGGTTTTCTATATATAATATTATGTCTTCTGCGAAGGGAGACAGTTTTCTTTTCCAACTTTTTTTATTGAGTGAGGAGAAGGAGAGGAAGAGAGAGGATTTTTTTTTAAGCAGGCTCCACATCCAGCATGGAACCCAACATGGGGCTCAGTCTGATAACCCTGAGCCAAAATCAAGAGTGGGATGCTTTACTGACTGAGCCATCAAGCACCCCTCTTTTCCAGTTGAATGCCTTTTATTTCTTTTTCTTGCCTAAGTGTTCTGGCTAGGACGTCCAGTACCATGTTAAATAAAAGTGGCAAGAGTGGAAAGGAGCAGAATTTTTAATGTGAAATAAAGAAGATATTGATGTAAGATAGAAAAGTTTTAGTGAAAAACTTATGGTTCTGAATTGAATTGTAAGTATCAGTATGAACTCATACGTATTATAACCTTTTCAAAGAAATACATGTATTTCCTAAATCCATTGAAAGAGCCCAGAGACAAGATCTTCATCCATAAATATCATTCTTTACTAAAATAAACAAGGATCTTTGGAGAAATGGCTGATTCCAGGTCTTGGGCAACAAATGTACAAAATAATTCTGAAATATCTTCTTATACTAGAAAATAAGGAAGCTTACAAAAAGGGTGGTATCAAAAAATTTTAGGAACCAATTTGAAAAGATTCCCATTGGCCAGAGATGGTATAAGTGGGGTATCGATAAGAATAATACCTGTAGTGGATTGAAACAGACCAAATTTGTGTAAATCCATGGATTCTAAATTAAAAAAAAAAAAAAAAAAACCTCCATTACCCTTGAGGGAGACTGGTAAACAGAGGGAAGAAATAAGTACTTCTCTTGCCTTTTCTATATGAATTGTACCTCATGGTAACCAAAGAATTGATGAGGAAAATTTCCTCTTTTAGAAAGCTTCTAGTTTATAAATGGAGAAAGAATGATATCAGACTATTACCATTTCACATGATGTAATAAAACAGTGGATGTGGACAATAATTGTCAATGGCTGCTAACATCACACAAAGAGAAACATCTAGACAGTATATGCCTCTTCTTGGAAGTACACACTACTATCCATGAAATATTTTTGCAAAATAACCTCACTTCACTGTATTCAAGTCCCTAATCTTCAGAGAGGTTACCACTTTATCTAAGATAGCACCTTTGCTCTCCACCTGGCTTTAATATTCATCAATGTACTTATTTTATAAAAATATATTTTATGATTAATGTTTTATTTGTTCATCTGTTGACACTGCTGGATTATAAGCTTTTATATGGATAGGGAGCTTATCCTTGTCAATATTTTATTCTCAGCATCTGGAATACTGCTTGGTCCTTAATTGGGCACTAAGTAAATATTTGGGTCAATGACTTTATGACTGTCACAGGAGCAATAAATTATCAGCTAATACCTTATTGAGGATTAGCTGATAAGCAGTTGAGGGTAAAATTTTGCAAGCATGGAATAGGGAGAGGCAGCTGGAAATTTGGAGTAAAGAGGAGAAGTGTAGAATTTGAGTGAAGGGAAAAGAGAGGTTTTGGGGATAAGACAGGAAGGACAAGACTAACTTCAGAATCTGAAAGACAATTTCACAAAAATGAATCCTTTTAAAATTTGGATTTCTCTTTACAACACTGGTTTTGCTTTGATGGAAGCGTATTGCATACATGAAGTTTTGATGGCATTGTGGTTGAAACTGTGCTTTGAAGTCTGATAGAGCTGTTTGACCTTGGGCAATTAGGTAATTGTATTGTAGCTTCCTTTCTTCATGAGAAAACTGAGGTGCTTATAGCTTTCTTACACGTTTATGAGGAACCTGTAACTTGGGAACTTGCCTGGCACATAGCAGTCATTCATCCAATGTTAGTTCCTCTGCCCATGCCTCTGGGGGTGAGAGTAATCAGCATTCATTGACAACAATGCCGCATTTGATGAACGAAAGTGAATTTTGACTATCTTGGGTATTTGTATTCTTTCGTCTCAGCATCTTTGAATATCCTTCCTATGTTTGGGAATTCTCTACCCAGTGAATCTGTTTCCTCCAGAGTAGAAGAAACTCACTTTCCCAGCCTCCTGTTGTGTCTGGGGACAGGTGTGTGACTAGGCTCAGAGTTTCTACCAGAAACTCATTCAGCAGAGAAGGGAGAAGCAGCTATCACACAGTCTCCATCCTGCTGAGGAAGGCAGCAGTACCAGGGCTCCTAGTGCGAGCATCCTAGCCCCTCCAGATCCAGGACAAGCTGTAGGGTCCCTGTCCAGGGGTACAGACAGGAGTGATCCTGCAGTGTGATTTGTGCCCTACTCCTGGCTGTATAGACTTCAAACTTGTTTTCTGGCCTTTTCACATTCTTTGACAAATTCTTTTCAGCTTAAACCAGGAAGAGTAGTTTCTGCTCACCCATATACTGAACTTGTCTCTTGGCTAAGACAGGTACACTACATCTCAACAGTTTAACACACTGGCAAAGCAGCCTTCCCCTAAGCAATGACTTGCGGACACTGGCCCCTTTCAGCTTGTGAAGCCACAGCTCTGTAGGGTCTCAATGTCTCCTCCTGGATTCTCTGTAGAGGCTAGACAGCTGCTGAACAAAGAATATGGAGGCTCTAATGGGAGTTAGTGGGTGGTAAGCCTGCAAGTGACTTGAATCACTTCTGCATGTCAAGAGGGTTGGAAAATGTAGGCTTGCTGTGTGCTGGAGAAGAGGAAATGCCTAGCTTCACCACTGGCCTTCGACAAGTCTGAGTATCTCTTTCCTCATGTCTGGAATGCTTCCCTCACTGGTCACAGCAGTCCATAGGGGAATAAAAATGTGATAATACAGGAGAAAGTATTTTGTAAACTTGTAAAGGGACTATTGGAATTAGAGCAGAGAGTCTATGGTAGAAGAGAAAATGGCCCAATCATTAGATTTGCAAGCATCTCAGAGGTCAGGCAAAAGAGGGTTTTTCTTTCATAGGGAGGAGCAAACATGCTAGAAAGGATGAGAGTAGACAATGGGATCAATGGGTATGTGAGTGGATAGTTGATCAGGGAATGGTTTTCCTTGCAGTAGGCTGATTCTCAGGAGGGGATATGAGGAAGAATGGTTCCTTATTCTTTAACCTGAAGGATGGGTCAAGATCCAGGGGTTGGGGGAGGAGAGAAGCATTCAAGTTAAATTAGTGGATATTTAGTGCAGATGGGTAGTGGGGAAAAACTGTCCAGCTAATCCCTTAGGAGACAAAGAATGGGAATTTGGAGAGTCTGTGTCTCGCCACATCATAGATAAACAACAGATTTACCTAAGTCTTAGCCAAGTTTGTGGAAAAGGGTGTTTTTTTCCAGTAAGCCGTTTCTAGAACACAAAAGGGCGAGGCTCAGGTAAAACTCAACATTGTAAACCAAATACAGAGAATTATATAAAATGACTATGATTACCAAAACACAAGGAAGAATAACAACTGACACCAATAGTTAACTTTCACTTCTCTGGTCTATTTTAATAACTCATAATGCTAAGTATTAGATAGGGTGTGCATCTAAGACAACTGTATCATGTAGGACAATAAAATCTGAGTCACAAAATAATAACAAGCTACATTTCAATGTTATTCATACAGTCCCTGGCATTTGGGCTTTTCGTTCAAATAAAAATATAATTTCAGCCTACTTGTGGGTAAGATTAGGTTAAAGTCTTTGATTCAACATAGATGTTTTTCGTTCATAGTTTTTAATGTTTAAAAACTGTTTCCAACTGAATAAGTATTAAACCAGCTTAAGCTAATTACAGCTTAAAGTAAGTACGTTATATACTTAGACTTCAGAAGGCTCATTATTTAAACTTATGTTTTAATGTATTTTATGAACTCATTGTGAAAGTCATTAAAATCAGTTATTACTTATGCTCAGCAGGTTCATTTCAATTCTCCATATTTAAGCTGTTTTCACAGTTAAAATACCAAAAAGGCTTATTCAACGTTATGCATCAACAGCAGGAAAAAACATTTTTATAATTGAAGTAACTTTCAATTTATGTATACAAAACACATTCAAGATCAAGGAAATGCCTCCTACCCATCCTATGTATCATAAATAGAGGAATTTTCTCTTCCCACACAGAGAGATAAAGAGGAAAGAAATTTCCACACAGATGGTTTTTGGAGTATGGGTGGTGGAAACAGGAGAATGGTGTTAATGGCCAGCAATTATCAGCCACTTCAAAGATAGATTATCTCTACCTTACCTGTGCTTATAAAGTCTCCTTCCCTGCACATACCCCACCCAAATGGAGTCCTTTCATGTTTCTGTGAAAATCTGGTCTATTTCACATTTCACAGGGGAAAGGAAGCCAGCACCAAGGTCCTGGGACACACTAGGGATTAACTAGTTACTAGTGTCCATGGAGTGCCAGTACACGCCATGACCCACTGAGGTCTGGGAACATGGTCTCTCTTGTCCACACATGAACCCCCACATGACAAGCCAGTGGGAAGTAAACTGGACTCTCCCAGTTAAACAAATACCCCAAAAAACAAAAAAAGAAGAAAAACCTGTCCAACATGGTCTTCCTTTGGTTTAATTATGTGAAGTTTTGGATAGAAAATTTTTTAAGCTAATGGATTCTTGATTGAACAGTGACACCACTGTCAGTGCTATTTCCCAGCTTCGCCAAAGTCTGCTTGCTCAAGATAAGTGCTAGGAGTTTAATTTATGCTATACCCTGTGGAGTCTGATTGAAAAAAAAAGCCAATATCTATTTAAGGATTGTAATATGAGATTCTTTCCAAAGAGGCAAAGATCTTCAGGAGAGATGGTAATAATTTCTCACATATAGCCACTAGAAATGTCATCAGCTTATTATGAAATTACCTAGTAGCCCCTTTAACCTCAAAATGACTAAAAGAGCTTCTTGGTTGGATGGCTAACTTTAATAGGAAATCTGTCCATATTTGCCCTTTAGGGAATTCATATTCTCTTTGAACAATCAAATTCAAGGATGAACCTATTTAACATCCTTATTAGCACAATACAAAGATTAATTAAGCAATAATCTCTGTAATACTGCTCAACAGTGGTTAACAGGTTTGCTAGTTAACTTCCTAAAGCTAAATCCATGGTGGTGGATGTTCTGGGCCACTGATTAACCACAGTAACAGTTTTAACAAAGCTTAGCACTGCCTTCAGTTGCCCTTGATGGTTTGGAACAGTTGTAATGAATTCATAAATGTTACGCATGAGACAGCAGTGCAGATGGAAAGAACTGGCATTTGTCCATGGTGGGGGGCAAGGGCAAGAATGGAGATGACAATAGAGAGGGGGATTGCTGCCACGAGTGTAAAAACTGTATTATAGCTTTCTTTTTAATATAATTTTTTTTGTTATTTTTAATAATTTTGCCCATTTTCTTCCCCCATCCCTATGGATGGCACTTAATTGACAGGAAAAAATAGCGCAGAGAACTGAAGTCTGGGAATTGAGAGTAAAAGTTAATGAGGTCTAAGAAACCTTTATTACCTATATTTATATGTTAATATGAAAAAAAACTACATTACATGGATGGAAGTTTTAAGCGAACTGAACCAGAACCTGACCAATTCTAATGATTCTATCACAAAACTCCTGTCCTTACTTAAAGGAATAAATGCAAAGGAAAAAATATCCATCAATCTGATGACCAAGTAGACAAATTTCGCTTATTCCACAACTGGATTCAGTTAACATTTGAGCATTCACTTTTGTTAAAAGATAAACTGAAGCGTGTTTAAAAATCTTAAGAGTTTATTTGAACAAAAAGATTCGAATTGGGCAATAATGGTTTAAAAAGCACTGGAAGTAGTTAAAAAAGCATTCCACCAGGGCCAAGACTTATAGAGATGAGGTGGAAGCAAAGCAAGGAAATCATTTTCAGCTATAGCTTGAGTGTTTGCCTTATTTGGGAAAGGCTAGTTGGCAGTTAGTGATTAGCTGTCCCTAGGTTGGGCTTTGATTTCTTAACCTTGAGGCATTTCAAGCTTAGGTTTTGGTTTGCTTAGGAAAGCTCCTAAGGCATTGGAATCTCCTTGGTCTAATGGCTTCTTTGTTTAATTGATGTAGCACCACATTCAAGGGAAAAGTGACATAGTGCTGGAATGAGATGGGTGCTAAAAAACTTATTTAAAACTGGTCTCTGAATTCAAGTTGTTTATAGTCTGGGAAACCACCTGGATGCATATATATCCGGAATGCAACTAAAGAAGTGACATAATCGAGACCATAATAATACAATGTACAATAAGGGCATGCTATGAGAGACAAAAAGCAGAAGTGCAGAGAGGAGAGAGCATTTAACTCAGAACGAGAAAAGTTTCACCAAAGAAGTTGCATTTGAACTGTATCTGAAGGATAAATATAGATGTAACATAATAAAAGGGGAATTGGAGGGAGGAGCAGGCAGGTGGTATTCCAAAGAAGAAACAACACCCCATGTTACCAGATAACTTGTGCATTTGGCACTGTGCTGTAGGGGAGGAAAAAGTTTTCCTCAACCCTCTTAGGATCCCTGACTGAGTCTGGAGATTCAAATGTAGTAGGAGAAAAGCATTCACATTTATTTAATATAAATTCTATGTGACATGGGAACCTTCATAAGAATGCAAAGACTTGAAGAAACCATTTAACTTGAGTGTTTTTTGCCAGGTTTGATGAAGATGGGAAGTTGTGGGAAAATAAGATAGAACAAAAAGTATAAAAGCTAGATGTAATAAAGTGGGGGGCATCTTGGTAAGACCTGTTTCTTCAGATTCTTTTCTGGATTCCTCCATGTTGAAGATAGGGAGGGACACCTCTCACCCAAGGGTCTTATGATGTATTTCTAGGGAATCGAGAGGGAAGGTCAGCATGATCTTCCGGTATCTGCTGTTTCTCAAATTCCTTCAGTTTAAAATGTTCAGTACATCAAGGTGTCCTGTTTTGGGATAGTATGTTTAGAGCCCTATCAGTGTCCTACACTAGACACACAAAGGTAGATAAGACACAATATCCAAGATGCTGAGTCTCACAGAAGATGAAAAAGTCCACAGAGCCACAGGGATCTATTGGGTTTAAGAAGAAAGACAAATTGTGATGGGAAGAAGATGTCTAAATGTAGGTTGGGGTGAGATAGTGAAAGGTGTTCACAGACCAAGCTCTCTGTTTGGACTGTGTTCCATAGAAAACCAAAGCATTCACAGAGTTGTTTTTGTTGTTGTTTTTTTGCAGGAGTGACAGAGAAAGTCCTGGAAATTGAAAACGTTAAATTTTCACAGCCCAACTGTAAATTTTATCTACAGCCCAACTCCCTTACTTTATAGATTAAGAAAATGACACTCAGAGAGATTAAGTGATTTGCTTAAGTTTACTTACTTGACAGTGGCAGGACCCCAGCTAGAAACCAGGTCAATCATGTCTGTATTTTTGGATAATTTAGAAAGATTATTCTGGTGTCAGTGTAGAGAATGGATTAGGAAGATAAGGCTGAGGGAAAGTGTCTGAATAACAAGCAGCAGCCAGGAGAATGTTGAATGGTCCAAATCAAGAAATGATGAGGTCTAGGATTTAGGATAAATGGGTGTTTTGGTGTCATTTTGATGTTTTTGTTAGTTTCTAAACTTAATATGCTTTAAAATCAGAATCATTCTTCTTAATCATTTTCATATAATTTTCCTGAAGCTTTTTATCACATTAGAGATCAGAAATTAGGTATGATTCTCCATCCCCTACTTGCAGGTGCTAAGAAAGTGTCCTATATATGTCATAGAGTGTTTAGCCCTAATTTCTTGGTTATGTAAGAATGAACTACTGTTGGGTTTGATTAATTGTAGATACATTGTGTGGTGCATTTAAAGGTTATTAAATGCATTGCTTAATAAAAAGCCCAATTCTTTAAGTATTTCTTTTTTTTTAATTTTATTTATTTTTATTTGACAGACAGAGATCACAAGTAGGCAGAGAGGAAGGCAGAGAGAGAGGAGGAAGCAGGCTCCCTGCTGAGCAGAGAGCCCGATGCGGGGCTCGATCCCAGGACCCTGGGATCACGACCTGAGCTGAAGGCAGAGGCTTTAACCCACTGAGCCACTCGGGTGCCCCTCTTTAAGTATTTCTAAAGTACTGTGAACATGTACCTGAACTGTGGCTATGAAAATGTACAGATTGGAGAAATGACAGCACTAAAAGTCACCGGTATTCATTTACTAGGGCTGCCATAACAGACACTACACACTGAGTAGCTTAAAAACAAATTGATTTTTTTCACAGTTCTGGAGGGTGAAAGTCAAAGATCAAGGTACCAGTAGGGTTGACTTTCTTTGAGATCTCTCTTCTTGATGGGCGGGTAGTCATCCCTCTTAATGCCTCTATGTGATATTTGCTTGGTGCAAGTGCACCACTGGTGTCCCTTCTTCTTCTAAGAAGGACACCAGTCATATTGGATTAGGGTCCCACTCTAATGGTATTGTTATTACTTAATCATCTCTTTAAAGATCTCATCTCCAAATACATTATATCCTGAGGCACTGGGGATTGGGATTTCAACATGTGAATTTGGGGCAGGGGGGAGACACAGTTCAGTCCATGATACTACTCTATAAAGAAATGGTTAGTTGAAAATGATAGCAGTAACCTTTCATTTGTGTAGTACTTCACAATCTACACAGCAATTTTATAGGCTTATCTCCTTTAATTTGAACAGACCTTTGTTATTTGATCCAAAGTTTTTTGTTTTTGTTTTTGTTTTATAGAACAGCACCTACAGAAGAATTCTGCCCACTAGAGTTTATCTGGAATGATTAGAGGCAGGTTGAAAATGTCCAGATTATGTTCTAGTAATCTTTCAATCTCAACTCTCTTTAGATCCAGTTTATTTTGAAGATAATAAACAAATGTAAAAAGCGTGATTTTAAGTGCTATATCCTTTATCTCCTCTGATGGAAGAAGAAATCCAATTAAAGAAAAAAAAACCCTAAGCTAAAGAATTAGAAGGCTTGAAGGCTTGACTTGGGACTGGCGGATCCATTTCCAAGATGGCATAGTCACATGGCTATTGACAGAAAGCCTTGGTTTCTCACCACATAGACTTTTCCAGAGTGTTTCAAAATGTTCTTGTGTGTGATAGCTGGCTTATCCATAGCAAGTGATCTAAGAGAATAAATAAGAGGCTACTATGCCTTTTATGACCTAGGCTTTATTTCTGTGAAAAGTAACATTGGAAGTTTGTTAAGGATTGCAACTGAATCTGTAGGTTGCTTTGTGTAGTGTGGACATTTTAAGAATTATCCAGTTAATCCATATGGGGTGTCTTTCCATTTATTTGTTTCTTATTGAGTTTCTGTCATCAATGTCTATAGTTTTCAGTGTGCAGGTCTTTTACCTCCTTGGTTAAGTTTATTCCTAAGTATTCAGTTGTTTGTTTGTTTGTTTGTTTTTGCTTTATTTTTCAGTGTTCTAAGATTCATTGTTTATGCACCACACCCAGTGCTCCATGCAATACGTGCTCTCCTTAATACCTACCACCAGGCTCACCCAATCCTCCACCCCCCTCCCTCCAAAACCCTCAGTTTGTTTCTCAGAGTCCACAGTCTCTCATGCTTCATCTCCCACTCCAATTTCCCCCAATTCACTTCTCCTTTCCTTCTCCTAATGTCTTCCATGTTATTCCTTACGCTCCACAAGTAAGTGAAACCATGTGATAATTGACTTTCTCTGCTTGACTCATTTCACTCAGCATAATCTCCTCCAGTCCCATTCACGTTGATACAAAAGTTGGGTATTCATCCTTTCTGATGGAGGCATAATACTTCATTGTATATATGGACCATATCTTCTTTATCCATTCATCCATTGAAGGGCATCTTGGCTCTTTCCACAATTGTGGCCATTGCTGCTATGAACATTGGGGTATATATGGTCCTTTTCACTGCAACTGTATCTTTGGGGTAAATACCCAGTAGTACAATTGCACGGTCATAAGGAAGCTCTATTTTTAATTTCTTAAGGAATCTCCACACTGTTTTCTAAAGTGGCTGCAATTTGCATTCGCACCAACAGTGTGAGAGGGTTCCCCTTTCTCCACATCCTCTCCACCATTTTTTGTTTACTGTATTGTTGATTTTGGCCTTTCTAACTGGTATAAGGTGGTGTCTCAGTGTGGTTTTGATTTGAATCTCCCTGATGACTAATGATGATGAACATTTTTTCACGTGTCTATTAGCCATTTGTATGTCTTCTTTGGAGAAGTGTCTGTTCATGTCTTCTACCCATTTTTTAGCATGATTATCTGTGTTTTGGGTGTTGAGTTTGAGGAGTTCTTTATAGATCTTGGATATCATCTTTATAGACTTTAACCAATGACTTTTACCAATGAGATTTTACTTTGTTTTGTTGACTGTTTCCTTTGCTGTGCAGAAGCTTTTTATCTTGATGAATCACAAAAGTTCATTTTCACTTTTGTTTCCTTTGCTTTTGGAGACATGTCTTGAAAGACATGCTGTGGCCGATGCTGAAGAGGTTACTGCCTATTATTCAGTTCTTTTTGATATAGTTTTAAATTGAATTGTCTTCTTAATTTCTCTGATAGTTCATTTTTAGTGTATAGAAACTCAACAGACTTTTATATATTGATTTTGTACCCCACAAGTGTACTGAATTCATTGATAAGTTCTGACAGTTTTATGATGGGATTTAGGGTATCTATATACAATATTGTGTTCTCTGCAAAAAGTAAAAAGAGTTTTATTTTTTTTCTTTTCAAGTTGGGTGACTTTTCTTTTTCTTGCCTAATAGCTCTTGCTAAGACTCCCAATACAAATAAAAGTGCCAAGGGATGCCTGGGTGGCTCAGTGGGTTAGGCCTCTGCCTTTGGCTCAGGTCACGGTCTCAGGGTCCTGGGATCAAGCCCCGCATCAGGCTCTCTGCTCAGCAGGGAGCCTGTCTCCCCCTTTCTCTCTGCCTGCCTCTCTGCCTGCTTGTGATCTGTGTGTGTGTGTGTGTGTGTGTGTGTGTGAAATAAATAAATAAAATCTTAAAAAAATAAAAATAAAAGTGCCAAAAGTGGGCATCTTTGTCAAGTTTTGGTCTTAGAGGAAAAGTATTTAGCTTTTTTTTTTTTTTTTTTTAAAGATTTTATTTATTTGACAGAGAGAGATTACAAGTAGGCAGAGAGGCAGGCAGAGATAGAGGAGGAAGCAGGCTTCCCGCTGAGCAGAGCACCCGATGCGGGGCTCAATCCCAGGATCCCAGAATCATGACCTGAGCCGAAGGCTGAGACTGAACCCACTGAGCCACCCAGGCGGCCCAAGTATTTAGCTTTTGGCCAACTGGGTATAATGATAGCTGTGGGCTTGTCATATATGGCTTTTATTATGTTGAGGTAGATTCCCTCTATAGTCACTTTGTTGAGAGTTATTATGAGTGGATGTTAAATTTGGCAGATGTTTTTCTGCACCTATTGAGATTATCACAGGAGTGTTACCCTTCATTTTGTTGATGTGGTGCATGTTAATGTTCATTGATTTGTAGATGTAGAATCATCCTTGTATCTCTGGAATAAATCCCATTTGGTCATGGCATATGATCCTTTAAATGTATTGTTGAATTTGGCTGGCTGGTATTTGGTTAAGGATTTTTGCGTTTATGTTCATCACGAGTATTAGACTCCAATTTTCTTTTCTTGTGGTGTCCTTTTTTGGTTTTGGTATTAAGGTAATGATGGTCTCATAAGATGATTTTGGAAGTGTTCCCTACTCATTTTTAGGAAGAGTTTGAGAAGGATTGGTATTAATTTTCCTTTAGATGTTGGTAGAATTCACTAATGAAATCATCTAGTCCTGGACTTTGGTTTGTTGGAAATTTTTTTGATTACCTATTGAATATCCTTACTAGGTCATCAGTGTGTTGATATTTTCTGTTTCTTCATGACTCAGTTTTGGTAGGTTATATGTTTCTAGGAACTTATCAGTTGCGTCTAGGTTTTCCAATTTGTTGTAGAATAATTATTCAGGTAGTGTCATAATTCTTTGAATTTCTGTGGTATCAGTTGTGACATACCCTTTTTCATTTCTCATTTTATTTGAATCTTCTTTTTTTCTTGCAAGTTGAGCTAAAAGTTTGTTGATTTTTTTTTTTCTTGAAAAAATCCAGCTCTTAGTTTTATTATCTTTTCTGTTGTCGTTTTAGTCTCTGTTTCATTGATTTCTGCTCTGATCATTGTTATTTCCTTTCTTTTCCTAGCTTTGGGGTTCTTTTTCGGTTCCTTGATGTGTAAAGTTAGGTTTTTATCTGAGGTCTTTCTTGTTTGTTAGTATAGGATTTTATCACTATGAACATCCTTCTTAGAACTGCTTTGCTGCACCCCATAGTTTGGGTATGTTATGTTTCCATTTTCATTCATCCCAAAGTATTTTTAAGTTTCTCTTTTGATTTCTTTTTTTGTCATTGGTTGTTCTTTAATCTTGTTGTTTAATATCCACATACTTTGAATTTTCCAGTTTTCTCTTGTACTTTTTAGTTTCATACCACGGTGGTCAGAAAACATGGTTGGTAAGATTTTAATTTTAAACATATTAACACTTACTTTGTGGCCTAACATGATTTATCCTGGTGAGTGTTCCATGTGTGTTTGAGAAAAGTGTATATTCTGTTGCTTATGAATGGAATGCCCTGTATATATCTGTTAAGTCCATCTGGTCATTTAAACATGTCATTTAAAGGCAGCATTTTCTCATTGATTTTCTGTCTGGATGATCCACCCATTGATGAAAGTGGGGTATTAAAGTCTTCTACTATTGTTGTATTGCTGCCTATTTCTCCTCTTTAGGTCTGTTACTATTTGCTCTATATATTTATGTGCTCCTCTGTCAGTTACACAAATACTAATATATGTTATATATTGGATTGGATTGAATATATATTGGTTGGATTGAACTCTTCATTATTATATAATGAACTTTTTTGTGTCTTATTTCAGTCTTTGTATTCAAGTCTATTTTATCTGTTAAGTGTAGCTACCCCAGCTTTCTTTTGGTTTTCATTTGCAGAGAATATCTTTTTTCATTCTTTTACTATCAGTCCATGTGTTCATATATCTGAAATAAGTTTCTTATAGAAGCATAGAAATGGATCTTGTTTATTTTTTTTATCCACATGGCCACTCTGCCTTTTGACCAGAGAATTTAGTCCACTTACACTTAGTAATTTTAGGTATGGATTTATTGCCATTTTGTCAATTGATTTTTGGCTGTTTTATAATTCCTTTGTTCCTTTCTTCTTGCTTTCTCTGTGATGTGATGATTTTTTTGTTATGTGTATACTTAGATTCCTTTCTCTTTACCTTTTGTGTTAAGTTTTGTTTTGTGGTTACTATGAGGCTTACATAAAATGACTTATAATAGCCTATTTAAGTTGATAACAACTTACATTGGGCTCTTTTCTAAAGCTCTATATTTTTACTCCCCACCCCCCAACATTTTGTTTTGATGTCACAATTTACATCTTTTTATTTTGTATAACTGTTGTTATAGTTATATATATGCTATATAGTATATATTGTATTATATAGTTCTGTCTTTTAATTTTCATACTAGTTTTATAAGTAATTAACACTTCACCTTTACAACATTGGGTTGTTCTGAATTTTACTGTAGGTTGACTTTTACCAATGAGATTTTACTTTCAAATGTTTTTCTGTGACTAATCAGTACCCTTTCATGTCAACTTAAAGAAGTGCCTTTAACATTTCTTGTCAGTGCAGTCCAGGGGTGATGAACAGCTTTAGCTTTTGTTTCTCTGGAAAATTCTACCCCTTCTCCTATTCAAAAAAGAAATTTTGCTGGTAGAGTACTCTTAAAAAGTTTTTTTTGTTTTTGTTTGTTTTTGTTTTGTTTTGTTTTTAGTATAGTTGACACAAAATGTTACTTTAGTTTTAGGTGTACAACACAGTTATTCAACTTCTCTGTACATTATACTATGCTTACCACAAGTGTAGCTACCATCTGTCACCATACAATGGTATATCATTCACTATATTCCCTGTGTTGTGCCTTTAAGTCCTGTGATTTATTCATTCTTGCAGAAGACTATATCTCCTACTCCCCTTCTTCCTTTTTGCTCATCCCTCTACCCTCTGACAACCATCAGTTTGTTCTCTATATTTATAGGTCTGATTTTGCTTCCTGTTTGCTTTTTTTTTTTTTTTAATTCTTCTTACAAGTGACATTATTTGGTATTTGTCTTTCTCAGTCTGACTTATTTCACTTAGCATAATGCCTTCTAGGTCCATCCATGTTGTTGCAAATAGAACGATCTCATTTTTTAAATTTTTTTTGACTGAGAAATATTCCTTTGTAGGAATGGATGTATGTACCACATCTTCCTATCCACTCACCGTCAATGGACACTTAGGTTGCATCCATATGTTGACTTTCACAAATAATGCTGTAGTAAATATAGGGGTGCATGAATCTTTTTGAGTTGGTGTTTTTGTTTTCTTTGGGTAAGTTACTGGATCATATGGTATTTCTATTTTTAATTTTTTGAGAAAACTCCATACTGTTTTCCACAGTGGCTGCCCCAATTTGCAACCCCACCAACAGTGCATGAGGATTCTTTTTTCTCCACATCCTCACCAACACTTGTTATTTCTTGTCTTATTTATTTTAGCCATTCTGACAGGTATGAGGTGCTATCTTGTGGTTTTGGTTTGCATTTCTTTGATGATTAGTAGTGTTGAAAATCATTTCAAATTTCTGTTGGCCATCTGTATGTCTTCTTTGGAAAAATATCTATGCAGGTCCTCTGTCCATTTTTTAATAAGACTTTCCTTTTTTTTTTTTTTTTTTTTGGTGTTAAGTTGTGTAAGTTCTTTATATATTTCGGATTCTAACCCCTCATTGGATATATCATTTGAACCTTCTGTTCAGTAGGTTGCCTTTTTGTTTTGTTGATGGTTTCCTTCACTGTGTAAAAGGTGTTTTTTTGTTTGTTTGTTTGTTTGTTTTTTTGTTTTTGTAGTCTCAAAGTATTTTTTTGCTTTTGTTTCCTTTGCCTGAGGAGACATATCTAGAAAAATGTTGCTATGGCTGATGTCAGAGAAATTACTGCCTGTGTTCTCTTCTAAGAGTTCTATGGTTTCAGGTCTCACATTTAGGTCTTTAGTTCATTTTGAGTTTATTTTGGTGGATGGTATAAAAAAGTGGTCCAGTCTCATTCTTTTGCATGTGGCTGTCCAGTTTTCCCAGCACCATTTCTTAAAGAGGCTGCCTTTTCCCCAGTGTGTATTCTTGCCTCCTTTGTCCTGGACTAATTGGCTGTATAATTGTGGGTTTATTTCTGGGCAGTTTATTCTGTTCTATTGATCATGTGTCTATTTTTGTTCCAGGACAATACTGTGGGTTTTTTTTTTAATTAAGTTTTTAATTTTAATTCTGGGACAGTTAACATACAGTGTTTTATTAGTGTCAGGTGTAAGGACCATACCATTTTGATTACTACAGCTTTGTAATACATATTGAAATCTGGGATTGTGCTATCTCCAGCTTTTTTTTATTTCTCAAGATTGCTTTAGCCATTTGAAGTCCTTTATGGTTCCATACACATTTTAGGATTATTCATTCTTGTTCAGTGAAAAATGTTGTTGTTATTTTGATAAGGATTGCATCGAATCTATAGATTGTTTTGCATAGTATGAGCATATATGTATTTCCATTTATTTGTGTTGTTTATAATTTTTTTCATCAATGTTTTATAGTTGTCAGGGTACAGGTCTTTTCACTTTTTTGGTCAAATATATTCCTAGGTATTTTATTATTTTGGTGCAATTGTTTTCTTCATTTCTCTTTCTGCTACTTTGTTGTTAATGTAGAGAAGTACAACTGGGTATTAATTTTGTATCCTGCAACTTTACTGAACTCCTGTTCCTATAAATTTTTGGTGGAGACTTTAGGGTTTTTTATGTATAGTGTCAAGTCATCTGTAAACAGTACAGTTTTACTTCTTTCTACCACTTTGGACATTATTTATTTCTTTTTCTTGTCTGATTACTGTGGCTGGGACTTCCAATACTATGTTGAATAAAAGTGGCAAGAGTGAATATCCTTATCTTGTTTCTTAGGGGAAAAGCTGTGAGTTTTTTACCATTGAGTATGATGTTAATTGTGGGTTTGTCATATATGGCCCTTTTATGTTGAGGTATGTTCTCTCTAGAACTATGTAGAGAGTTTTATCATGAAACAGATGTTAAATTTTATAAAATTTCTGTATCTACTGAGATGATCATATAATTTCAATCCCTCTTTTTTAATGTGGTGTATCATGCTTATTGATTTGCAAATATTGAACCATAATTGCATCCTCAGAATAAATCTCACTTGATCATGGGGGGTGATCCTTTTGACATATTGTAGAATGTGGTTTGCTAATGTTTGTTGAGGATTTGGCATCTGTATACATCAGGGATATTGGTCTGTGGTTTTCTTGTTTTGTAGTGTCTTTGGTTTTGGTATTACGGTAAGCTGGCCTCATACAATATATTTGGAAGTGTTCCCTCTTCTTTTGTATTTTGGAATAGCTTGGGGACTATAGCAATTCTTTAAATGGTTGGTAGACTTTGGCTATGAACCCATCTGGTTTTAGACTTTTATGTTTTGGTAGTTTTTTCATTACCAATTCTATTTTGTTACTAGTAATTGATCTGTTCAGATTTTTTATTTCTTCCTTATTCCATTTTGAAAGATTGTATATTTCTAGGATTTTATTAATTTTTTCTAGGTTGTCTGATTTTTTGGCCTGTAATTTTTCACAGTATTCTTATAATGCTTTGTTTTTCTGTGGTGTCAGTTGCTCCTTCTCATCTCTCATTTCCAATTTTATTTATTTGGATCCTTTTACTTTTTTCTTAAGGAGTCTGACTAGGTATTTGTCAATTTTATCTTTTCAAAGAACCAGTTCTTGGTTAAATTGATTTTTCCTGTTTTTTAAAATCTGTTATTTCTATCTACTCTTATCTTTGTTATCCTTCCTTCTCTCACCTTGGGCTTTGTTTTCTTCTTCTAGTTCGTTTAGGTGTGGAGCTAGATTGTTTATTTGAACTTTTTGTTTCTTAAGGTAGGCTTGCTTTGCTATGTATTTTTCTTTTAGAGCTGCTTGCACTGCCTCCCAAAGATTGTGGACTATTGTGTTTTCATTTTCATAAGCATCCGTGTACTGACTTATGTGGGTTCCTTATACATGCTTTTTCTTCTTTTAAGAATCTTTCCTTATCTTTAACTTTTGGCACTTTAATTATAATGTGTCTCAGTGTGCCTCTCTTTGGATTCCTTTTTGGAACTCCCTGGGATTTCTGAATCTGAATGTCTGTTTTCTTTCCCAGGTTAGGGAAATTTTCAGTCATCATTTTGTCAAAAAGTTTTTCTGCCCTTTTCTCTCTTCTCTGGGACCTCTATAATATGAATCTTGGTTTGGCTGATGTTGTTCTGTAAGTCCCTAAAGCTATCTTAACCCCTTTTCATTCTTTTTGCTGCTTTTACTGGATGAGTTTTACTGCTGATTTTGATCCTTTCTTCTCCGGGCTAGAGTGCTGTTGAACCCCTCTACTGTACTTTTTAGTTGTTATTGTATTTCTTCTGCTCTGTGACTTCTGTTTGCTACTTTCTTACATTTTCTATCTCCTTGTTGAAATTTTTAATTTTTTTGTCCATTCTTTTCCTGAGTTCAGTATCCCTGTATGGCCATTATTTTGAACTCTATCAGAAGAAAATCCCTTATCGCCATTTCCTGAGGGTTTAACTCTTCCTGAGGGTTTGTTTACTTGTTCTATCATTGGGAACATATTCTTCTGTTCCTTCATTTTCCTTGACTCTGTAAACTTCACCCCTCCCAATCTTGAAGGATGGGTCTTGTGTAGATGAAACCTTCTGTTCAGCCCTGCTCTAGCTCAATTGTCTCTCATATCTTTTAGACTTTCCAAGCAGTCCATTTTGTTTTTAGTGGTTCCCAGTAGTTGAAGGTACTCTAAGACCTGTCAGTGTCCCAAATGGGGGGAATCTTAGCAGCACTTAGATTTAGGCTAATTGGGAACCAGACCCTCAGGCAGCAGCTCTTAAAATATGTAAATTTACCTCTTTCTGAAGAAGGCTGGGAGAGGAGGATTTCTATCTACTCCCTCTGCACTGACCCCTGGGTGACAGCTGGGTAAGAACTGTTTCTTTGCTACAGTCTTGTTGAACCTGTAAACACAAACCTCATAGCCACCAATGCCAGGCTATAAATGGATGTCCTTGGGGCAGCAGTCACAAAAGCCTGGGCACCGGATGTGTACACACGATTCTTTTTCAGATACCCACAATTTGGAGCAAGGAAAGGTAGAGTGCATAAGTGGCAACCACAGGTCTCCATCCCCAGAAAGCACCTAAGTAGGCCCCTAGATGTGCACCAAACCAGAAGCCTGTCCCTCTTTCACAGAAAGGCTGTGGCATGTGTTCAGAATGCCATCTCTGTGATGTGTGCTGGGGTTGGGTGGTAGCCAGCCAAGATCACTTTCTCCATTTGTTACAGCCCTGAAGGACCCAGGAATGCAAGTCCCACTTGCCATCTGAGCCAGGCAATCAAGGGGCTTCCCTGGGTCACACCACAAAAACCAGGGCAGCAGATCTATGCACAAGCTCCTCTCTGGGAGACACCAGTAGCCTAGAGCGCAGCAGTTGAAAAGCCTTATTAACACAGAGTTCCCCCAAACCCTGCAAAGGATTACAGTTGGCCCTTAAATGCGTTTAGTTAGAAGAAGCCTGTCCCCTAGGCCACAGCTATGAAGATAAGTTAATAGGCTACTTTCACAGAAAGACGTACTGTCTATTGCCTCACTGCTATGTGGTAGCCAGTTAATAACTTGGGTTAGATCTGTAACAGTCCTGTAGGGCCCACAATATGTCCCACCAGAGCCAAGCAATGAAGGTGTCCACCCCACAAATGTTGGGGTGCTAGATGAGTGTACAAATGCCTTCCTAGGAGATACCAGTGAGCTGGGGAAAGGCACAAAGATGGTACCCACTGGCTCCATTTTGGGGGTATTTCAGTAGGCCCCTAGATGTGTTTAAATTAGGCCAGTACTTTGAGATGATCAAGGAAGGTTCTATTGTATAAGGTCTGGATGCTTTTTAGTTGCCTCTCCAGTGGGCCCTGGGATGGAGTCCATCTGACCCCTATGGGGGTCTTGTGAATGAAAGCCCCATTGCCTTTCAAAGCTAGACATTTTGGGGGCAGCTCTTAGAAGTCAGGATGTGGGGTTCAAATTCTTCACTCCCCAGGGAAAGGCTCAGGGTTGTGAGTTCCCTTCTGATTGTGGGTCTCCACCCAAGGATGGGGTTTATTTCAGCCTCTCCTATTTGTTTCATTGTGGATTTTTTTTTCCTTTTTTTGTCAAATGTGTAGGAGTCACTCAGCTATTTTTGTTTTTAGGTCCCCTCCTCCACCCAAGAAAATTGTTCTGCACGTAGCTGTAGATCTGGTGCATCTATGGGAGGAGGTTGAGTTCAGGATCCACCTTTTATTACCATCTTGGAGTGGAGACCACACACCTTTTAAAACAACAAGTTGAGGTTCAGCTGCTGGCTTTTCTTTCTGAGACACAAAAGCATCATTCATCGCACGGATAACATATACCCTAATCTTTACCCAACTGGACAGTAACAAATAATGTGGGAAATTCTGCCAATGGCACAAAATTGCAAATTCATAAAGATAAGCCATAAAATCCTAACATAGGCGTGGGGTAGGATGAGGAAGATAACATGTGTTTACAGAACAGAATGAAGAGAAGTGACATGTTAGATTTTTCAGCATATGGTTATGAGTAGGGTATAGTTATCAATTTTTGTGAAAAATTTATCGTCAGTTAACCCTCTATGAAATGGTGAGGAGGACAGCTGCCAAACAAATCCAACAAGTGACTCAGTGGTCTACGTTAACACTCATTTATTCTGGATTGCAGACATACTCTTGCCATCCCTCTATTACCAGCAGCTGGAGACCAGTTGTGAGGTTATGGGAAATGTCCAAGCTTGACCCATCAGTTATGAGGCAACACACTTTCAACTGTATTAGCAAATAATTTATAGAATAGCAGATGTTTTCAGGAGTATTGGTTTCATTGAGACTTTAATTATGGTCCCAGAGTTGTTGCTTTTTAAAAATTTTTATTTATTTATTTATTTGACACAGAGGGAGAGAGAGAGAGAGAGATCACAAGTACGCAGAGGCAGGCAGAGAGAGGGGGAAAGCAGGCTCCCCGCTGAGCAGGGAGCCAGATGCGGGGCTCGATCACAGGACCCTGAGACCATGACCTGAGCTGAAGGCAGAGGCCTAACCCACCAACCCACCCAGGTGCCCCGGTCCTAGAGTTTTTATGGAAACTCAGTAAGATTTGCTTTAAAGAACTTTGTAAGTGTATATGATTAGCAATACATAGAATGTTTGGATTTAAAAAAAAAAAAATTGAGACCTAACAGTACGTTCCCACTGGGAACATCAAGCTCTGAATATTGTGATTCAATGTTCAGAGGAATAGTTCTGAAATTTTCTTCTATAATGTTAACAAAAAGACACTCAGACCTGAAAAACAACAAATTTGATTATATGGCAAATTTAAGTACACAGTTTTCATTTCATAAATGAGTAACTTGTGAAACATTCCTAAAGTCGGTGGACAAAACCGGAAAACCATTTTTTTTTTTTTTTTTTTTGTTCCACAGTCCGGGAAACAGGATTAGAAGTTCTAAGACTTTAAATGTTTGTGCTACAGCAAATATTATCTACTATATTTAGGAGTCATTTTTTAAAGGATATTTATTCTCCCGGGTCATTAAAGAATTTTTCTTCTTTATTTAAAATATCTACCAATTGGAAAAGGAAACAGACATTAGGAAAAATCTGGTTACATTCCTCCCTGCCTCCTGCCCCCTGCCTGCCATTTTCTCATACACACTTTTAAAGTCATTTGAAAATAAGATCATTTTCTTTGCTGGGTCTGTTATCTGATATAAACTAAGGAGACAGTGAATGAACAGAAATTTTACATTGGTACCATTGTTACCTTTAGAGGATACAAAACTATTGACACAGGTAACACAGGATTACAGTTTTAACAAAAAAAAACCTGTGAGAGCCAATGGAAAAAAATTTTCTTGATTGGTTTCCTTTATTATGACCACTGTCTGCCCACAAATTCTGCAGCATGGATTCCTTTTCAAATCCTTCTAAGAGTCCGCTTCATAAGTTACATATATACACACAGAATAAAAACAAATATCATAATTTAAGAAAATGAAGTCATTTTAAATTTATAGGCTAGACAGTTCAATGTAGTCAAAGGGTATAGCTCTGAATAAGATGATGGTAATGGATTTTAAAGCTCAGATGACAAAGGTCTGTTAACTCTGGGTTTGTTTCAAGTATTACAGAGCTGTATTTGAAGTATATGCCTCAACTTCTGTTGCCTTATTGAGCAGTAAAATGAAGTATGAAATCTAATTTTGATGACAAATGCTTCAGAACATCAGGAATAAGATCAATAAAGAGCAAAGTGAATCTAGAACAAGGAAAGGAAAGGTACATTTATTCACAATAAAAACAGCAGGCAGTCTCTGACAACAAACAAAACCACTGAGAATCCAAACACGTCTAATATACATTGTAACAATGCACATAGATTTTAAAAAAACAAAGACCCATTAGTAATTTTTTTTTTTAAGAACTTTAGAAAGGAAAAAAGTACTTCAGCTCCCTCCTGCTGGAGGTCTGCCCACAAACACAGCATGCGCGACCAGCATCCTCTTTCAAGAGTTCTGTACGGCACAAAATTGCAGTGTGTGCATTCATTATGTGAACACACCGATTCTGAATAAAATCAGTTTCTGTAAGGATGATCCAAAACATAAGTCAGCAGGTCCATTTCATAAAAAATATTCAGAGGCTGCAAGAACAGTGGCAACCGTTTTCCAAAATCTTCAGTTTTAACAAAAGGTAGAGAATAACTGCTAAATCTAGATGTTTTCACATTATTTTGCATGAGTATCAAGTACTGTGTAAAAATTTATGTAAAATCTTAAGTTAGCCAAAACTAGTGTCTTTAAACTTTAGATCAAAGTTGTTCTTCCCCCTTTTACCGTGGCTGATAAATCTTTTCTGCCTTTGTCCTGAATGATGTCTGTGAAACCAAAGAACTCTGAAAAAAGAGGCAATCCTGAAGGAACACAGTACCAAAAATGTCACTGGAATTCAGTCTTAAGACACACACAGTTCCTGCTGGACGCTGGACTGTGGGAGTTTATTATCCTCCGCCTTCTCATGTCCTGGGGCAAGACAGGTGGTCTTCTTTTTAAACAGCCGAAGGCTCAATCGCAGCAAGTCACTGTCTACCACTGGAGCGCCCGTGTACGCTTGTTTTACAGTGCCCTAATTCGAAGAAAACAAATACAGATTTTAAAGGATATACGTTATTAGTTAACAGTAGGAACGACAGGGTAACCTCTAACAAAAATATCAGAGTGGCAAGAAAAATTAATTTGGGATGGATATTTAAAAGCAAAATTGAGATGTTTTCAGATTCGAGGAATCTTAGAAAAGAAAGCAATCTTTGAAAGGGCACCTCTTGCTTATAAGGTAGGATCTTTAGCAATCCCTGACAGGTAATCAACTAGCTTTTATTTCCAATGACAAAGCAAACAACAGTCACTCCACATTCCTGAGCATGTCGAAATAAAACCTCTTCTTTAGAGCTGCATACTAATTCAATCTTACTCTTCCAGGACAACTTTTCAGTCCTCTGAAGAGAAGCACTGAACACTCCACATTCCTTACTGGTCTGCTACTGTCCCATGAAACGCAGGCTCTGGAAGTAAAGAAATTCCCTAGGAGACAGCTGATTACTGCAGTATACTGAGAAACTACCACCTCCTTTCTGCTAAAATGTGTATCTCTATTACTGTAAGTTAAAGCTACATTAGCATTTTTGGAAGTTGCAGTCCTACAATTTTATTAAATGTTGTCCAACTATGTTCATAAATGAAATGAGGTGAGTTTTGACTATCTCTAGCATTCTGCCATTTCTCTTCTTTCTAGGATCCTTAAAGGAACAGTGCTTCCTTGATCACATGTTGTGATACAGTAAATTGACCTTTTATATGTAGTTCTGTGAGTTTACACTTATGTATTGGGTCACGTAACCAGGATTACAATCAGAAGTTTCATTGTTCAGAAAACTCCCTTTGCTGTCCCTTTGTTCTCACACCCTCTGCAAAACTCTAACCCTTGGCAACCAATCATTGGGTGTCTCTGATCGTTCTGCCTCTCCAGAACATCAAATAAATGGGAATTATATACTGCATGATTTCTGAGACCTGCTCTTGACATTAATCCGTGTTGTTGACAGTACTGACACTTTGGTTATTTTTTATTACAAATTAGTAACCCATTATATGGATGTGCCCCAGTTTACCAATTAGCTATGTATAGAACACTGCGGGGGTTTTCAGTTGTTGGAGATTGTGAAAAGACCTGCTATAAGCTTTTGTGGACAGGTTTTTATATGAACCTAAGTTTTCATTTTTCTAAGGTAAATCCCTAGCAATGGGATTACTGGGTCATAGAGTGAGTATATATTTAACTTTCTAAGAAAAACCAAACCATTTTCCAAAATGTCTGGCACTACTTTGCATTTTCACCAGCACTACATGGCAGTTTCAACTGCTCGCAGCCTCACCATGGGGGTTTTTGGTGTTTAGTTTTTAGCTATTATAATAGATTCACAATGGTATCTAATTTAAGTTTTAATCTGCTTTCTCTAGTGGTTAATACTCTTTAACATCTTTTCATGTGCTTAACCATATATATCCATTTATCCTCTTTGGTGAATTATCCATTCAAGTTTTGCCCATTAAAAAAAAAATTGGATTGCCTGTTTTCTGTTAATTTTTGAGAGTTCTTTGTATACTCTAGATACAAGTTCTTTTTAAAAAATTATTTTGTGTATTCTTGTTGCTTGACTTTCCATGCAGACTTTAGGATCAGTTTGTCTGCATCTACAGAACCAACCAACTAAACAACCCTGCTGGGATTTTGCTGCATTGTGTTAAATCTGTAGATCCATTTGGGGAGTCTCCTAATCTTAAGTATATTGAATCTTTTCAATCCATGAACATGATCTATCTCTTCATTATTTAGGTCATCTTTTTTTTGATCAGTGTTTTATAGTTCTTGGCACACAGATCCTGTACATGTTTTGTTAGATTTGTACCTAATTACGTTTTTGGGGGGAGCCATTGTAAAAAATATTTTTTCCCCTTCACTTCAATTCCCAGGTACTTCTATATACTATTAGTATATGGAAATACAGTTGCTCTTTGCCTGCTTTGTAGCCTGTGACCTTGTTAAACTTATAAGTTTTAGGAGTATTTCTGGTAAATTCCTTGAAACTTATATGTAGACAATCATGTTGTCTGTGAATAAATACAGTTTTACTTCTACCCTTCCAATTTATAGGACTTTTATTTTCTTCTGTTACTGAACTGGCTAGAACTTCCAGTAAAATGTAGAGTGGGGTAGTGAGAATAGGCATCCTTGCCTTGTTCCTGATGTCTTCGGGAAATCTCTCAAACTTTTACCATTAAGTATGATGTTAGCTGTAGGTTTTTGTAGATACCCTTTAAAAAGTAAAAGACTAAGAATTCTTATTATAAAGGAATGCTAAATTTTATTAAATGTTTTTTCTGCAGCAATTGATATGAAGTATTTTTTTCTTTTTGGTCTGTTACTATGTAGATTACATTGAATGATTTTAAAATATTAAGCCAGCCTTTCATTCAGATGATATATGGTACTTGGTGTAGTCTTTTTTACATATTGCTGGCTTTGATTTCCAATTTTTGAGGACTTTTTATGTCTATGTTCATGAGAGATACTGATCTGTAGTTTTCTTGATATCCAAGTACTGCTGGCCTCATACAATAAGGTGGGAAGTAATCCTGTCTCTTCAATTTTCTGGAAGACATTATGTAGAAATGGTATTATTTCTAACTTAAAGGTTTGGTAGATTTTGCAAGTGAAACTATCTGAGAGTGGAGAATTCTTTT
Source organism: Martes martes (assembly GCF_963455335.1). Taxonomy (NCBI): domain Eukaryota; kingdom Metazoa; phylum Chordata; class Mammalia; order Carnivora; family Mustelidae; genus Martes; species Martes martes. The sequence continues at coordinate 56,243,686 of NC_137890.1, forward strand.
CCAAAAATAAACAAAACCAAATAAAACAGACCTAGGACTATTCAGATTTTCTATTACTTCTTGAGGAAGTTTTGGTGCCTGTGGCTTTTAAAGCAATTGATCCGTTTCTTCTAAACTGTCAAACTTACGTGCATAGATACAATATTATCCTTTCAATAGGATAATATCTGTGAGACTTGTAGGGCATTACCACTATTTTTCATTTCTTCAGAAACAAATTTTGGGTTCACTACTTCTGTTTTCCTATTTATTTTTGGTATTCTTTCTTTCCTTTTGCCTTCTACAGGTTCTATACATTCTTTCAACAAATCTGAGTTAAACTCATTTAGAGCAGCTAAGTGTTCTCTTTGTATCCTTCACCTATCTCTTCTGATGTATAGTATTATTTATATATTTTAAAAATCATTCTTTATTTAAAGATAATGCCAATATATGTTTGCTATCTTTACACTTTTTTCATTATCCAGTAAGTAGTACCACTTTCCTCAATGAATGGTTCTACTCTGTACTTTTCTTTTATAGTTATACATTTTAAAGGTTTTTGTTTATATTTCTTAGCATTTTTCATGAGATTTTCTAACGTCTGAAATTTTTTCTTCAGTTGTCTCTTCAGCTTTTGAGCAAGTATTTTTAACCCTGAGCAATCAGAAAGCTCACAATGCTTTCTTTAGATGGATCATTTAAACATTTATACTGTCCCACTGTAACTTTTTATAATGTGACATGTGCTAGTTAATGGTCTGTGCCCTGCACTAAAGGATTACAAGGTTCTGACAACAAAATTCTGAGAACAGAATTCTCAAGGAGAATTTTACAAGGGTATTTTTAGTTGTCACAACTTTTGAAAAGCATATGGCATATTAGAGGGGGAACCAGGGAATGCTACAAAATATTTTTTATAAAAAGGGGGCAGGACTCTGGTGAGACTTCAAGATGTGCAGCCTTTTTCCACTGAAGCCCCCTCCTTGAGCCAACAGAACATGATGTGACAGATTATTTTTCCAATTCGATACTGAGGATGGAATACCATTCTGAATACGTAAAAGGGAAGGTGATTCATTACACGCATTATTAGGGCTACCTGGGGTTTAATTCTCTGGGAAAAACTTCCAACTGAGAAAAGCTGCAAGGAGGACTAGGCACCTAAGCAACTGAATGAAGGGAACTAAGTAAGTAGTATAGAAGTATATAAAGCGGGAGTGCAAAGAATGACTGTAGCAACTCTGTAAAAAGTAGTTCTGAGCCAGGACTTTAATCAGGAAAGACCTTAAAAACTTCCTATGCCTTGTATCTGTTTCTACTTTAATCTTTTGAATTCATCTCTTGCTTTTTCATGAATTTTTCTTTAATGAAGTACACTTTCTGCTAGCAGTGTTTTCTTAAATGTCCCCAGGTAAAAAGCTAGTGAGTATTTCTCTAATCTTTTAATACCAACTCTCTTAGGCTTTTTAAAGTTAAGACTTTTTCAATTTCTCATGATCAGATCTCTCCCAAATCTAAATTTCTATTTCTCTTATGTTTCAATTCCCTTTACTCTTCTCAAGTAAAAGCTTAAGTATAGTCACTTTTATGTATTTTCCTTTTTTCTGACTTGGTACATTCTCATAAACGCTACTTCTTCCTATAAATATCATCATTCTGTGTCTGGAAAATTTTTTCCCCGGATCTTGTTTAGATAATGAAACATACTAGAAATTTACCTTGAGGAACTTCACAAATGAAAATAATTCACAGAGTATTTTAAACTTTATGCATGTAATTTTGAATAACAAATTGCTATGCACAAATGTTCATCAATACTATTAAAGTAAAATGAAAACTATTAGAATTCTTCCTTTTATATCTATAGAAGACTAGGAAACCGAACTTACAAAAGCAGATAATGAGACCTTAATCTCACTTTAAAGCAATCAAATAGGGGGGGAAAAAAAGCCATTCATTGATACAATGCATACACTCTGCATTTTTTTTTTCAAGGAAACAGTACCTTCTCATTTTTAACAAGCTGCTTTCTGATTGCTGAATCCCGTCTGAAGCATAACGCTTTACAACATGGTCCAAGATTACTAAGGAGACTTGCTCGCTCTTCTTTTCGTAGTAATGCAGCCATGTTGAGAGCCCCCAATTCATGTTCAAAAAGACTGTCTGCATCTTCCAATAAAAACAAACAGGCATTAAGATTTCCGAAAATAGGAAAGTGTTACTGGCTGCTTCAATATTCCACACAGTCTGTACTTTATCAGTTGGTAAAAATTACTTTATATTAAAGCAATATACTTACATAGTATGCCACAAAACAAGTCTCAATAAATTTAAGAGGACTGAAATCATATCCTGCATCTTTTCAGACCACAACAGTATAAAACTAGAAATTATCAGGATAAAAAAAACACGTGGAGGCTCAACAACCTGCTACTATAAACAACCGAAGGATCAACGAAGAAAGAGGAAAACAAAAAATACATGGAGATAAAGAAAATAAAAACACAACAGTTCAATATCTTGGGGATACAGCAAAAGCAGTTTTCAGAGGGAAACTAACAGCAATACAGGCCTACCTCAAGAAACAAGAAAAACTCAATCTATCCTTAAGCCTAAAGGAACCAGAAAATATAAGAACAAAGCCCAAGGTGAGAAGGAAGGAATAATAAAGATCAGAAGAAATGACAGAGAATTTTAAAAAAAATCAGTAGAAAAGATCAATGAAACCAAGAGCTGGTTCTCTAAAAAGGAAAATCAAGGAAAAAAGTAAGACAAATTTAAGAGAAATGAGAAAGAAGTAACAACCAACACCAGAGAAAAACAAAAGATTATAAGAGAGTACTACGAAAAATTATATGTCAACAAACTGGACAACCTAGAAGTGGATAAATTCCTAGAAACATACAGTCTTCCAAAACAGAATAAAAAAGAAATAGAATCTGAACAGACTGACTGCTAGTAACAAAACTGAGCTGGTAATCAAAAGCTCCCAACAAAAGTTCAGAAGCAGATGGATTCACAGGTGTTCTATCAAACACTTAAAGAAAGAAAAGCTAATAAATTAATACCCATTCACCTCAAACTATTCCCCCCTAAAATAGGAAGGAAAGCTTCCAAACACATTCTGAGGCCAGCATTACCCTGACACCAAAACCCAAAGACATCGCAAAATAAGAAAACCACAGGCCAGTATTTCTGACGAACATTGATGTAAAAACCCTCAACAAAATATTAAGAAAACACATCCAACAGTACATTAAAAGGATCATTTACCATGATCAAATGGGATTTTTCTGGGGATGCAAGTATGGTTCAATAACTAAGGATAAAAATCCTATTACCTCATTGGTGAAGAAAAAGCATTTGAAAAAAGTCAACATTTGGGAACACACCTCAACATTAAAAAGGGCATATTTGACAAACCCACAGCTAACCTCATACTCAATGGTGAAAAACTGAAAGTGTTCCCTCTAAGATCAGGAATAGCACTCTTGATACTTCAATTCAGCATAGTACTAGATGTCCTAGCCACAGAAATCAAAGGTGTCCAAATTGGTAGGAAGAAGTAAAACTGCCACTGTTTACACATGACATAGCACACAGAAAACCCTAAAGACTCTACCAAAAAATTTCTAGAGCTAACAAATGATTTCAGTAAAATTGAAAGATACAAAATTAATATCCAGAAATCAGCTGCATTTCTATACACTATAACAAAGTTACAGACAAGGAATTAAGAAAAAAATTTCATTTATAATTGCACCCAAACCAAATAACTGGGAATAAACTTAAACAAGGAGGTTAAAGACCTGTACTCTGAAAACTATAAAATACTGAGGAAAGAAACTGAAGATACAAACAAATGCAAAGACATACCATGCTTGTGGTTTAGAAGAATAGTGTTAAAATAGTCTATACTACCAAAACAACCTACAGATTTAATGCAATTTCTATCAAAATACCAATAATAATAATGTTCACAAACCTAGAACAAATAATCCTAAAATGTGTATGGAACCACCTAAGAGCCCGAATAGCCAAAGTTACCTTGGGGGGAAAAAGAACAATGCTGGAGGGTTCACAATCCCAGATATCAAGATATACTACAAAGCTATAGATACATTAATACAGAGAACAAACTCATGGTTGCCGGGGTGGGGGAGGGGAAGGTTGGGCAATGAGCAAAATGGGTGAGAGGCAGCTTCCAGCTATGGAACAAAGAAACCACAGGGATGAAAGGTACAGCATAGGGGATATACTGAATAGTATTATAATAGCATATGATGACAGATGGCTGCTACACTTGTGAACAGAGCATAACACAGAATTGTTGTATTGCTATATTGTACACCTGAAACACAGTGCCAACCATACTTCAAAAATATAGGGAACTATATTCTCTGAAAGATCTTGAACATGTAGTTATGTTGCTAGCCTTAAATAAAAGTAAATATTCAGATAGCCTCTTTAAGAGGTAAGACACGTAACCTCAGGGAGAAAGAATTTAGACTTTGATTGCTGTTCATGACTGGAAAGAAAAGTTCAAGTTAGAAAGTGGAGTTAAATTCAGTATACTGCTTACCCTTGACTATTATATAAAGTTCTAGATTACATTTCACGACTTTATTATAGCAATATTCAAATGCAGTAATACATTTTGTGACCTCTTTAAAAAAAAAAATCAGGAAAGTGATAAGATGTTAGACAACCCGCAAATTTTATCCCAGATTTGGTCACTATAAAAACAACGTATTAAAATCAGTAATAACATGCCAAGATGGGGAGAAAACACTTAAATATCTCCTTAGCTTTAATGGAAAATAAAAATGTTGGGTTAAAATAGGCAAAAAGTCAAAATAACAGAATAGGGCCAGTCAGGAATCCAAATATATATGTAACAGAGTAGTAATTTCAAAGCTAGCATTCTACAAGCTAGCCAGAAGTAGCAAAAGGTACCAGATACCACTTATATGACATGATCAAATACGTTACTGTTACAGTCCACAAAGGAAAACAGCAATTAACACCTAGTAAAAATGAAGTAGACACATTTAAAAGAATGAATGGAATTGCATATTTCACTTTCATTTCCTGAACCACAAAGTATAGTGAGAATAGATAATTAACAAGTTAGTCTCACCTAATATATCTAGTCAATAGGTTTGTATACCTGTCAGTAGGTACAGAATATAAGAAAAGGGTAAATAAATATAAAGAAAAAACTCAAAACCAGTTTGCAAATGTTGGTGTCTACCAGAATTATCTGAGGAGCTTTCTATAATACAGTGCCAGGGTTCTACCACCGTTATCTACAGAATGTCCAGTTGGACCAGCATACCTAAGTGGAAAAAAGCCGTTACTCAGGTGAATCAGACATAAAACATACTGAGCCAATCAACGACAATCACAAAAAAACCCCCAAACCCCAAAATATTAACTACCCTTCCATTATAATGTAGAAGAAATGTGCACGGAGCCCATTTTCTTCCTTGGAAACTAGTCACTATGACAAATTTCTTTTAGTTGAAATCCTTATTTTCTGCTTTTAAAACAATACAAAACACACACTTGCACATGTCCTTAGAAAGTCCAACATGGTTAAACTTCCAGTTTCTTCATGGTTTTCATGTACTTTTTTTTTTTTTTTTAAATTAAGTCTTCACCCAACATGGGGCTTGAACTCATGACCTTGAGGATCAAGAGTTGCAGGCTCTACCAACCAGGCCAACCAGCCACCCGTACTTGTTTTTAATCTATCACACTATACACAGAAAACCTAGACAAAAGTAATTTAAATTTCAGTATACATGTAAAGTTTTCAGTCTTCAACCTTAGAATTTTTTTCAGAATTACATATGATGTAGGGATATACCTTCTTCAGTATTGGGGTACTGAAACAAACTAAATGGGATAGAAAAAAATCAGTTCTCAATTATTTTACAAATACCTATTGAACACCTACTGTGTGTCGGGTACTCTTCTAGGCAATAGCATAATTAGAATGTCTAAAATCATTAGACAAAGGATACAGCAGTAAACAAAGTCCCATCCCTTAGGATACTTCTATTCAGCATCATGTACCAATTCTCTCATTCTCTAATAAAGCTATCACAGCAAAACACAGGAGATCTGACTGATAAGCAACAACTAAACCCCTTTTACAATGTATGTCATCAAGTTAGGGCCAAACTGCATTTCTATAGTTAGCAAAGTCACAGGAGCAAATAGCTTCAGAGGTGGGTAAGACCTTAGGGGTTTCGTTCCATCATTTTATACCCACAGGAGTTACCTGCTTAAGGTCACCAAACAAGGCAGAGAGTAGGGGGCAGGAACCCAAGAGTTTGGTCATTTGTCAAGTTAATATACATTCACAATTATAATTTGTTTCATATACATACATTCTGTGTTCATTGGGACATGTCAAAATAAAGTGTTTCACAGCTTATGCTAACAGTCGGGAAAAAAACCCCATGAAACAAAACATTTTCAATTTTATATTAGGAAAAAGCTTAATTTTTAAAATTATTTTACTCTCACAAACATGATATAAAATTAAATGCTGCTTTGATGTTTTTCTCCTTTTCTGCTTTTTACCACCCAGTCATCCCCCTCCTATTAATCATTGATAAGGTAGGAACCAGATAAAACAGAAAAAAATACATGAACTAAATAAAGGAATATCCTAGAAAACAGAAAAAAAATGGTAGAACAGTGAAAAGTTGTTGCCATAAAGTCTAAAATCAATAAAATATTTTCAAAAGAAATAGTAACAGTCAATATTTATTGTCACTACATATCAGGAATTGTTCGAAATATTTTCCTTATAATACCTCTTTTTGTTCCTCCTAATGATCTTACGAAGCTGATGGTCTAATTATTCCATACAAATGGTGACACTAACACATAGCGATTAAATAATAGCTAATAAGTGGTGAGCCTACCGAGGAATCCAGACCATCTGGCCTAGATACCACGTTCTAAGTTTTTAATTCCTTTGTTAAAGGCTCAAACTACACATTTGCATTTGGGTAGAACTCTGCATTTCCCAAAGGAAAAGGGTGCCAAGACACCCAACTTACTTAGATACGAAAAATATCTATTCCACTCTTCCAGGCTCTGCTTTGTTTAGTTTTGGGAACACCACTGAGGGCTCTGACATTTGAACTTACCTGTTAAAAAGTAATTATGGTAAGAAAGATCAATTGGGCTATTTTTGTAACTTTTCTGTGGGTTTTAATTTTCATGGTCAAAATTGCTTTTTAAAATTTCAAAGAAGAGGGGCACCTGGGTGGCTCAGTGGGTTAAAGCCTCTGCCTTCGGCTCAGGTCATGATCCCAGGGTCCTGGGATCGAGCCCCACATTGGGCTCTCTGCTCAGCAGGGAGCCTGCTTCCCTTCCTCTCTCTGCCTGCCTCTCTGCCTACTTGTGATCTCTGTCAAATAAATAAAAAAAATCTTAAAAAAATTTTTTTCAAAGAAGACTTAAATAAAGAACATAAGTGAATCCTCAAACAAAACAAAACAAAACACGAAACAAAAAAACCCGGTTCCTATATGGTAAGTGCTGCATGAGAACATAACAGCACCCTTTGCAAAGGCACATAATTAACAGTTACAGCAGACACTGCACAAAATAAAATGGAATTACCTTTGGGTTTTTCTAAAAGTCTCTGACATGTTTCTTTGACTTTGGTGAAGAGTTCAGAACCTGCCAACTTCTTAGAAATCCCAACTCTTAGCATAACAGCTGCAGGTGTGAATTTTAACAATGCAGCCCCAGGCTCTCGTGGTTCTTTTGGATGCTTTGGCATAAGACCAGACCAATCCACGTCTATCACATCTAATGGATCTGTAAAAAGTTAAGAAAAGGATTTTTTTTTCCACACCAAGAAACATTCTTGTTATCTTTAGAGAAACAAAAATTGCAAAACACAGACAGCATTAAAAAAGTGCTTTGAACCAAAAATGTCTTATTCTTAAAATGAAAGCTTTCCTATAAAGACAAATATTTAGAATCTAAGGACTTTACAGTAAAAAACCTCACCAAAAGAAAATAGGCAAGCAAACAAAAATCCAAACACATTCCTATAAATAACTCAGGTGGCGGCTATTAATACTGAAAACAAATAATCCACCCACTGACAGGGAACAACTGTGAAAAATTAACAAAGTAATATTCTATTTATAAGTACCTAATGGCATATAATAAAAAAGGTAACAATCATACATAACTTCTACATTAGTAGGAAAAATTATGAAATATAAAAAATTAAGTCAAAATAAAAGTTTAATATTTTACATACCCAGACATAGCAAAGACCCTCACGATGACTTAAAAAAAAGTTAAAACAATCAGACTAATTGGGATATTCAACAGGAACATCAATGGGTGTTATTTCATGGTGTAGTCACTAGAATAAGCTCTGGCAATGTGTAAAGTATATTATATGGGAAAATAATTCGGTTCAGAAAACTGACAGAGGTTTACAGATACTGTTCAAATATAATTTCAACGATTGTAAATTTTTGAATGATTGTTTCAAAAATTGGCTTGTGAAACCACAATTTTGAAGTTCTGTACCATATGTCTACCACCTAGAACGTTGTTAGGCAATCAGTATTTGGTTAGATTCTAGGTCATGTAATATGAATCTTAACCTGTGGAATGGAATCTTAGAACTTTGATATTTTAAATGGGACACTTTCCAATTTTGGGACAATGTCTACTTAAAAATGAGCAGACCATATGGACTATAATTTTCATTTTATTGGCCTTTCAGTCTTAAACATAAAGGGAAAAATTCCAACTGCCTTTCATTAATTCACACAGCATGAAAGGGAACAAAAACTACCTTGAAAATGATCTGATTTATGATATTATGTTCAACCACACTTGTAAATGATTACCTGGCATCTTCTCCTCATCCTGTTGGTCTTCCCTCTTTTCAGCATCACCTGCCAGAATTTCATCTAGCTCATCATCGCTGATTGGCTCATATCCTTCTCCAGCACCAGATCCTAATGAATGTGCATCATCTAACTTGGATTCGTCATCTCCTGCTTTGGAAAGATCAATTTCTTGTCAAAGAGCACATCTAAGGGACATTTAAGTGAAACCAAAGAGGAAACACTAAAAATACCTGAAAAGTTTTTTTTTCCTTAGAAAACTACATTTCTTAATTATTTAAAATACTTGACAATTCAAAAAGAAAAAAACTGAAATTTAATGGCAAGAACACAGTATTAACAGCAATATCGAAACAAGTTATAAGATTACAATTAAAATATGACATAAGGTACCACTAACTTATTAATGTTGCTTGCATGTGTCAATTTCTTATAAACTTCAAGTAAATCCAAATTTACTAACTTCAAAAGGATGCAGTAATTTCTTTACCTATATAAGCTCATTAACTCAAAAGACTTGCAGACCTGTTCATAGCATTTAGCTGATGATATGAAGATCTTTACAGCAGTGAGGTAAAAATGTAAAAGTGCCATTAATCTTCTCCCTACCTCCCCATTCATCTTCCCTATTCCAACACAATTTTAAAAAGAATGCTGTAATATAACTTTAAAATATCTTGTTGGTACCACCAGCATTCATTTTATTTACCTTACTAATCTTTCTCAACCACATAAGCTAAGCTTTGTTACCTGGTGAGTTAGTTGTGAACTTAAAACTTTCCTAAAATTACACGGTATGCTTAATATTTCTAATCAGCTGTTATCCACATACTTTACTGAGTTTACAACACTAGTTTTCAAAATGCAACACTATGCTTTACAGGTATAAATTTGCAGCAAATAAAATACAATAAACTATGAGATGTTTCTAGTCATCCCATAATTTTCTATTCTATTAAATTCTGTAATAATCTCCTTATGCCTCCACCAATTTGCTTTTAAGGTAACCAACTTTAATGAGTTCATTATACAAATATATGTCTAAACATATATGCAATAACATTTTTATTTTTTCAAGTTTATCCAACTCATTTTCCTACTTTAGATGAATAAAATTTTTCATCTCACATCAGGTAATTCACCCATAAATTTTTACGCTATTTTATCTGTGATCACAACCAGTCAATGATATGATGTATCTTAGGGATGAGGGGCACTGACTCCAATCACAAGAGAGCTATTATAATGATTAGTTCTATTATATTCAATTATACCCCAAGGTTGTACCTCCATTAGTGCCATGGCTCATGATTTGAGGCTATTTATACTCAAAATTGAGATGGAAAATTGAGATGTGAAGAACACTGAGATAAAATGTTTCTGTTAGGGAGAAAAAGTATCTAACAGATGGTGTACTGGAATATATCTAATCAGTTAACCAAGAAATGGTAAAAAAGATGTTTACGGTTCCAAAAGAATATGAATTCTACTCTGGGCCCAATGCTACAATATGGCAAATGAAAAGAACAGTAAAATATTGCCACTTACATACAAGTATCTCATAATTACTTGAGGGATTGAAATGGAGAGGTTTTATCAGAATGGTATATGCACTGGTGCCAGAACTGGACAATCCAAGGAGACAGAAGTTCCAGGAGAATTCCCAGGGGAGTCATTACTATTGTTAAGCCAGCTTGTAATTCACCAATGAATAAGATGTGTGGTATGTATGCATAGGCAGTACATATTTTCATTCATCAACCATTTACTGTGTCCTTGCTACAGTCTTGATGATAAAGAAATGAAAAGCTCTGGGTCCCTAACAAAGGAATACAGTATAGTGGGGGAGAAAACCATAGAAAAATTACTGTAATACAGTGTGGGGATGCTATAAAAGCAATACAGACCAGGTGCTCTGAAAAACCCCCAGAGCAGAGAAGGCTTCACAGAGGAAATGACACACAGACTGGGAGTTGATGTTTGAGTAAAAGAAGATAAAAGGACAAATGTCTACCAGACAATGGGAAGAGAGGGTACAAAGATGGCTGGAGTGTAGTGCCTTCAGAGAATTCAGAGGTGTGTAGTGCAGTCTGGGGCTGAAGGAGGAGTTGGGCAGTGGAGAATGATGTTCCCCACCGCTGAGGCTGGCTCTGAGTGGGTCAGAGGGGAAATGCAGCTTTGGGGAATGCGTACAGTTTCATGTATTTGTTCTCAACTGTCCTGGAACACAGGATCACTAATAGTTATTTAGTCCATCTCTGAACCAAGAAATAACTTCTGTTTGTCATTTTTTTTTTTAAGCATCTAAGAAAAGGAGGTGATAACTATTTTTTTAACACCTCCAGAAACCACATTTAAGTTTCTTTTATTTCATATAGGCTAATTTGAACCAAGTCTATTCTGACAGTACCAATCAGGGGAATGCATTTTTGAAATATCATAGGGCTTTTCCTTATGCATAACAGGAGAACACCTTCTAAAGAAAATATTTTGTTTCCTATATAAATGGAAAAGGAATGGAGCAGGATAACAGACAAAAACGTGTGGCACTCACCTTCCACACTCTCAGTTCTTTCAGCTTTGTTTATATCTTCAAATCCCTGCACAGATCCTAGATCTTTATCCATTTTTTCCTTATCCAAAGCAAGAGAATCTCGCGAAGTGCCTTCTAGGTCTCTTTCATGTTCACTTTCCAGTTTTACTTCACTGCGTTTAACAGACTCTATTTGAGAAGAACTCTCAAAAGTTCTGTCTCTGTCTCTGTCCCTGTCCCTTTCCACAGAATCAGGAATTAGTCTCTCTCTTTCCCTGTCCAAATCTCTCCTTTTGTCTCGTTCTCTCTCTCGTTCCCGCAATCTATCTCGATCCCTGTTCCGTGGCCAATCTTTATCAGCATCTCGGTCCCATTCTCTCTGTCTTGTATCTCTCCTCTCTCTTTCCCGCTCTCTATCATGTTCATACCGATCACGTTCTTGAAGCCTATCTCTGCTATCAAACGACCCAGATCTTGAATGGACCTGTCGATCCGATTCAGGAGAACTTCTTCTCGAACTATGGCTCCTTGAGTCCTGGCGATCTAAAATATACAAAGAGTTAACATATGAGAAGATAAAACATGCTTCATTGTTGCTACACTTGTGGTGAGCAAAGCGTAAGTCAAATCACTGTGTTATACACAACACCTCCAACTAATGCAACATTCTATGTCCACTGTACTTCAAGAGGAAGAAAAAGAAAGAAAATGCTTCATATCTTAGGGTCCTTTAAAGCTTACAATTTGATACTTCTACATTCCCAATTATACACAGAACTCATTTTAAGGAAAAATTGATCTCTCTCCATTAAAGTGCTAATTAAATATGTAAAAGACAAGGAAACATGTTTATTTCCACTATAACCACAAAATATCTTCCAAGAAATATATGCGTAAAATGGGTCAGCATTAACAGAACTGATCACTTCATTATATGATCTCTTCCTATATCCTACCTTATTTTCTGGGGTCAAAAGAAAAAGCACTGGCTGTAGGAAGAAGAGCAGGAAGGTTAAAATTTTAGGAATCAATAAGGGACCTGAATACATAAGCCCTTCCACCAAGATATACTTACTAACATCTTGATGTTAAACTGATGGGCGTCACTCAAAGTATCTCTATTATAACGCTGGTATTAAATGGTAACATTTTGGTGGCATGCTTAAGCTTTTAAGCTCCTTAAACTTTAAGGCACTGTGTATCGTAACCAATTTCGCATTTACTTTATAATCTGCATAAAATATAAAATTGTATGTAATATACTAAGACAGGAAACACTTGGCTAGATTATAATTCAATTTTATTACCTGAAGAAGTACTTCGACTGGGTTCTCCACGCTTTAACTGATCAATCCTAGATTTTCTCTCTCCTGTGATTTCCAGACTTTTTGTTTTTTCTCTATCTCTTGAGCCACTATGCAGTACTCTCTTTCGACCACTCTGGTCATCTCCACTTCGATGGGCAGAGTCATTGGATGGGGAACGGAGACGACTAGACGTATGACTACGATTACTCCGATTGCTCCCAAGGCTGCTACTCCTCTTCTGATCCACTGGCTTGCGATGTGGCGCATCTTCTATAGTGACATGAGGTGCCTCTACTTTTTCCATTCGTGTTCTATGGCATTTTCTATGTGAGTCTTCGTTGGCGGTATTGGGTGTGGCAGAGGCGGCAACGGCGGTGGCAGATGTGCTGAAGGTGGTGGCAGCAGATGCGGACAGAGTAGCAGGGACAGTGGTACTGGCAGCAGTGGCTGCAGGAGGAGGAGGAGGAGGAAGAGAAGATGGAGAAGGCGTCCTTCCAGGAGTAGGAGCCCTGGCAGCGTGCTCCGGTTCTGCCCCCTCAGCACGGTCAGGTACATCCTCATCAGACCAGTCACTGAAAGCTGTATCTTCTTTTTTCTGAGAATCCTCTAGACTGCCATCCTTACCATTGGAAATTTCAACCAGTTCCTCTCTGGTTGTTATAGGGGGAGTCCGTGGACCTCTCTTCTTCTTATTCTGCAGTACTGCTTCTTCATCAGAAATATCAGAATCGCCTTTGGATTTTTTACGTTTTTTTTCAATACTTTTCTTCTTCTGTCCTTTTTTTGGTGAAAATACCTGACCATCTTCAGATGCTGTCTCTGCGTTACCCCTCTCTATCCCAACATCATCCTCTTTCTTTTTCTTAATAGGTTTCTTTTGAATTTTTGCTTTTTTCTTGTTCTCATCATGAGCTCGATCAGATATGTCTCGATCATCAGACGGGTGGTGTCCCATCATGTCTTGTGCACGAGTTCTTGAGCTTTCCATAATTTCTGTCTGTTCTCTCTGCTTATCTACAGAAGAAACTTTCTCTTTGAGCTCTTGCTCTTCATAGCGCCTTGAACTCTCTTTTCTTTCTAGTTTACGATCTTCCTCTTTCCATCTACCCTGCCTGTCTTCTGTAAGGTGTGATGGACTGAGAGAACGAGACTCTTGAGGTCGTACAACCTGGCTCAAGAGTCTATGTTTTTCATCTATACAAAAAGATGAAAGTAATCACACTTTCACCAGGTAAACAACATGGCATGTTACACAGAAATAATAATAACCCAACCTCTCACTTTTCATTTTAAAACTTTACAAGTGGCAATAATTTCACTCACAACAGGGCTTTATTACAAATAGTAGGAGATGACAGTGCCAGTACGATACAGGAACTGTATTTCTAGCATATTCTTTAGTCACATGAGATATTCAGAGGCAGCAGAGCAAGAAAAATTTTAAATCTTACTTCATCATTTTCTACTAATGCCAAAGAATGGTCTCATGGTTATAAAAGAAAGTGGATATAGAAACACAGAAAATAGATTCTGCTTACTTTTATCATCTCCGCTGTTGTACGCATCACTGTCGGGAGAATGCTCTCGCCGGCGCTTAGGTGACTGACGAGGGCTAGGACTTCCTTCATTTCTATAACGTTTCCTAAGTTGAACAAATATAATTTATAAACCTCCAGGGGATAAAAAAGTGATTTCTTTACTATAACTAGAATATAAAATTGTGAGGGCAATATTGTCAGAGCTGTATCATACAAAAGGTATTCAGCATCTTTAATAAAATTCTTCACTTCGTTTGTTAAGACACACAATTGTGGACTTAAAATACACGGTAATAGGTCTTTCTTCATTAAATCACCAGATTTAATCTTCATTAAATCACCATATTTAATTACTACAAGATGGAAACATACAATAGAGGCATTAATAATATACTAATGCATCCTTGACTAAAACTTACTCATTAATTTTAATTTTTATGATAAAGAAATACTTTATGTTGGGAAGCCAAATGAGAAAATTTAGTATTTGCTTTGCAGTCAAAAAAAACATGAATTTAAGTTAGTTATATCATACACCCAGTGTCAGTCATGTTGTGGGTATACTGGAAAAATTGGTTCCTTCCCTCTTCTTAGAACAAAAATTACTTGCTTGGTGGCAAGTTAATAAAATAATTCATATGTTCACTATATTTCTAGGTCTTTAGGTTAAACATTAAATGACTAGTCATTAATATCTCTGGTACTTAAATTATTCTAGTGTTTTCCTATTTATTCATTAAATTTTGGCCAGTTTTTTATTAACTTTGTTTATAAATACTATCGTCAAAAGTGGCAAAAACACTGCAGTACACCTATCTCCTTGACAGCTCATTTACACAGATGAGTAACCAGGTGGAAAAAAGGAGATTAGTATGACAAGTTACAGGCACAAGCTCATACAATTCTCTATCTGAAACTCCTCATCATTAGGCCATCTATCTCTCCATTCTTTGAATCTGGGCTGGCCCACTGACTTGCTATGACAAAAGCATTGTGGTGAAAGAACACTGTGTAAGTTTGGAAAGTCAGGACTCAAGAGGCAACCAGACTTCTGCTTTTGCCCTCTGAGTATGTTTCCATCATTATATGCAGAGTTTAGACTACTGGAGGATGAAAGGTCATGTGAAGGAGAAAAAGAGATGCCCTAACCTAACAGCCAGTACCAAGACATAAGATTGGGGCCACTTTGGGTCATCCAGACCCAGCTGAACTACCAGACTGACTGGAAACATGAGTGATCTCAAGTAAGATCAGCAGAAGTGCTTTGTTGAGCCCAGCCAAAAGTGTTAATCTATATGATTATGAGCAGGTAAGTTGTTGTTGCTTTAAACTACTAACTTTCTGTGTGGTTTGATACACAGTAAGAGATAACGAGAATAAAGTGAATAATTAAAATATACAAAAAAGGACTTTAACTATAGAAACAAAATTAAGAGTAAAATAAATAGTATGGCAATTCAGCAAATAAAACCTATATAATAGTGGTTAAAGAAGTTCTGGATAAATTCAACTACTGAGATGACAATATAATTTTTTTTAAAGATTTTATTTATTTATTTGACAGACAGAGATCACAAGTAGGCAGAGAGGCAGGCAGAGAGAGAGAGAAGAGGGGAAGCAGGCTCCCCGCTGAGCAGAGAGCTGGATGTGGGGCTCGATCCCAGGACCCTGGGATCATGACCTGAGCTGAAGGCAGAGGCCTTAACCCACTGAGCCACCCAGGCGCCCCTGAGATGACAATATAATTGATAAAAATATCAAGATACTAGTCTCAGATAGCTAGTTACTGTTATAGAGCTGTTTGACTCCTAAGTTTCTGGGGTTCTTGTAATGTTTGAATTGTCCAGTGGCGAAGAACCAGAGCAAACTTTTCACTGGAAGCAGAGATCAGAATCATGAAAAAATGAAATCAAAGCACAGGACTGGATAATAATAGTAAGTAACAAAGATTTCAGAATTTCCATCCTGGTCAGAGAAGAGAAATAATATGTATTGTGTGCCTACATGTTAAGGGTACTAGCTTAATTTTATGTTAATGTAAGATTTTTTTTTTTTAAACATGGGGAAAGGGAAGCCAGTGGGTGAACTATAGAAAACCCTGGCTGCAGAATGAAGGGAAGCCAAGATCTAACAGAAGAAGCCTCCACTTCTGTGCTGTGTTCTTTGTCTATAACCATAATCTCCAATAGCAATAATGAAAAAAACTTAAAGCAGGGAGTTGTTTTCATCATGATTCAAATGAGCTAGAGGCAGAAGCAATGGATATACAAATTATTTGTTTGTTTTAGCAAACTTAAAAAAAAAAAGGGCAGTTAACGCCAACAAAGTTGGCTTTATGTCCATAAAACCTCAAAATTGACGAAGGAGTCCAAAATTCTCATGGCTACAGTGACTGACTTAGCTTCCTTATCTACTCCTGAAGTAATGAGAGCCCCAACATACAGAGAAGGCTATGAAGACGATAGGTATTCACTCAAGCCATCTTAGCCATCATCTGGAGAAAACCTTTCTGAAACTGGAACTCACACAGAAGAAAACAGTGGCGAGATGGAGAGACAGCATTCCTAATACTTTGTCTGAAAGTCTGAATACAGTCACATCAGAACAAATGAACACCGACCATGGACTTCCCAGATACCTGAGCAAATAAATTCTTTTTGTCTAAAAAAAAAAAAAAGACAAGTGGGAAAAAAGAAAGAAAAGAGAAACTGTCCTCAGATATTTTCAGTAATAACAACACATCTTATGATCCCAATAATGTACTATAACTCCATAGCTCAAGAGAGGACAACTCCTCTCTCTCATCTTCTAGCCATGTAGTGGTTGTAGGGCTTCCTTCAGTTTTAAGACACTGTGAATGCTTCCGGGGCTGGGGGTAATGACTCCAGACTTGTAAGTACACAAAACTCATGAAGGATTATTAGGAATAGCATAGGTATTATCTCTTGGTGACTGGTCAACTCCATGAACTAGTTATAAAGTGGATATGATGAGGTATCATTTATTGGTTCTATCACTTTTAGTTGGATTCCTTAACAAATCTATAGAAGCTGAATAAGCCAATACGTCATCAAAAATCACAGGAAACAAGAATGATTAATTGTATCCATGGCTACAGAAACAGGATGAGAAAGTGTTTCTTTTCCTAGACAATTCGAAAGACTTTAAACACCAAATATATATAATAAAATTAAGATACAGGAAAATGTGCAGAGGAAGAAGAATTACTATAAGGACATTAGGGGCACACTAAAAAGCATTAAATGAAACTTTTTAACTCTTTACTGAAATGTAACTTTAAAAACCGGATTCATTCTCATTCTTACTTTGACTTTCTCTCATCGTGTCCATCTCTGGGATTCCTGTCTTCTCTGGTATCTTCTCGCTTTTCTCGGCGGTCATCTCGTCCTTTGTCTTTGTCTTCCCAATCCCTCTGACGCTCTCGTTCTTTATCCCTTTCTCTTGCTCTCTCTCGTTCCCGCTCTCGCTCTCGTTCCCTCTCCCGCTCTCGCTCTCTCTCTCTCTCCCGTTCTTCTCTCTCTCGCTCCCGCTCTTTTTCCCTATCTCGCTCCCTCTCTCTCTCCCTGTCTCGATCATGGTCCCGATCTCGCTCTCTTTCACGGTCCCTCTCCTTTTCTCTTTCTCTTTCTCTCTCCCGCTCCCTAGCACGCTCTCTTTCCAGCTCTCTCTCCTTCTCTCTTTCCCGATCCCGCTCACGCTCCCTCTCCCTCTCTCGCTCTCTGTCTCGCTCTCGCTCCCTCTCTCTTTCTCTGGCCCTTTCATCTCTTCTATCCTCCACTCTGTCTACTCTTCGTTCCTCTCTTCTTTCATCACGCTCAAGCTCGTCATTCCTTCCCTGATGTCGAATTGGTGAACTTGGTCTTTGATCTACAATGAAAATCAAGTTTTGTCAGTGATTAATTTGACAGATAACCTATTGGTAAGACAATATGGCAAATCTTAAATTTTATCTGTGTATAGGGTCACACTGGCAGCAAATATAAATCAGGTACTATATTTACGTTTAAGTTAATCATCCAAATAATCACCCCTAGATGTTTACAAATTTTTTTTTCTTAAAGGTAAGCTTTATTTGCCCTCTAACTAACATGTTTTCTGTTCCCCATCAACCCCCCTCCCACCTCCCACTGATCCACTTTTGATCTTTCTCTGCATGCTCCCTACCCTACCTCCAGCCCACTGCTCCAACCCCACTTTCTGCCATCTCTACCCTTCACCTCTGATCTTCTCTGTCCCCCCAGCAGGACCTGAGAACACTGGTGGCAAAGGATAGGGGCAGCAGGAGGTGTAGAACATAGGAGCTGAAGGAAAAAAAAAATTTCCCTCGTAAGTCACACCTCTAATTTCAGGCCAAAATATATACATATCAAAGTGCAGCTATTATGTGAGGAAAATATAGTAGAACAAAACATCTGTCAATAATTGTTGCTGCAATATCAATTTATCATAAACTAGAATATTAAGGGTACTGATGCTTAGCAATCTTGAAGTAATCAAATGTAAAGTGTTTCATATTAGTGATATATATTTATAATAAGTTAAAAGTTTTATTTAATCATATAACAACACTCAGATGAAGAGCTGTTTTCTTAAAAATATTAACTGATCATCTCATCACATTTTATATAAATATATTTTTTTCAATACATGAATCATATAAACACAGAGAAAATGAATACATGCTGCCCAAATGCCCAGTTGAGGAGGAAATTAGTCTGGGACCAAAAAAATGTATAAAAAAATGGGATTGACTTTTCCACAGAATTAACCATTTTTGAAAATAGTTCACTGTGGTAGGATCTAGGCTACTGTGTGAGGTTTCTATTTCTGTGTTATGTAATAATGCTTTATGGGCTAGTCATAAACCCATATTGTATGGGTTACAATAGGTTTTCAAGTGGAATATCTAATACCAGCTTATTAAGCAGAATAACTTAAGGATGTTTCCAGGGACAGGATCAATCATAGTAATTTGAATTGCCTATCTTATCACAGATGAAAAAGGCAAGACTTATGCATATTTACTCTTTAGAGGTTACTTATCAATACAAAAGTTCATAGATTTTAAAGCTAAAACAAAACAAAATAAAACAAAACCTTATCCGGCTGTTTCTTAAAAACACAGAAATTATGGTCCAGAAGTTGACTGGCCAAAGCCACAGAGATGGCAGATTTATTAGGACATTGGGACTAGAAGTCAGTTTCTCCTAAACCCTTTTTTATTTTTGCTGAAACCAACTTAAATTTAAAATGGTTCTACTGTTCACTTTTGATTCCCCAAATGCTACATATTTATGGTCTTAGATTGTCTGAGTTCCTGGTTTAGGGGTCATACTAATGTCACGATGATTACAGAACAACCTGAAATTCAATACTGCAGCATGTAGTAATTCATACTTGAAATTTCTGATTACAGTCATGTCAGGGAATAAACTTTTTTACTCACACTTCTTATGACAGATAAAAATTCTATTTTCCCTAACCAAAAAGACATTGTCTCTTACTCAAAGAAAATGGAGAGGATATAAGAACATCACTTTAATGTGTCTAAACTTTTTTTTCTATCTTTTCCCCAAAATATGTTCTTCAAAGATGCTTTTCTCTTCATATTATTTCCTTATCTTAATGAATGACATACCCATTCATGAAAGCTGGAGAGCTCTGAGCTATCCATCAATTTCACTCTCAAAATATTTCTTAATCCATTTCCTCTCCCCATCCCTACAGTTAGTATTCTTAACAGACTCTGATCACCTCTTCCTAGATGTCTATGGCATCAACAGTCTAACTGGTTGGTATCATTGTCTTCAGTCCTTCCCTAGACTTACTTATACTTTTTCCATGAAAACTCTATTTTTCCCAACTGCTTTTCCCTGCCTACAAGGCAACCAATCAAAAATTTTTAGCCCGGTTTATTAGACTATTTAGAACCTGGTCTATAGTCTCTCACCAGTCCTTTTTCCCAGTTTCTTTCCTTCCCTACCTATTATGGCATACCTCTACTCCCAACACCATAACTCATTACTACTCTAAGCATATGTTTCTTTTAGTCCTGAGTGTCAGCACATGCTATCCCTTTTTCCTGCAAAGTGTTCTTCTACTGTTCCTTCTAGCAAACTCTTTAGGGAAGCTTTCCTGATCTCAGAACCCTATCTGCTCCTTTGTCATCTCACAGAACTTCATACAGTAGTAACATTAACCACACTCCAATTGTTTCTGTGTAACCTAATCAGCCTGTTAAGAACTAAAGGGAAGACTGAAATTCCTGAGCACAGAACAAGGTGCCTGTGCACATCCCTACCTTCAACCTCTATCAATCTGCCTATTGCTCACTGTACTCTGGTCATATTGGCCTTCTTCCAAACTCTAGGACATAGTATTTCCTATCTCAGAGAATTGGCACATACTCTTCCCTCTGCATGGAGTGTTTTTATCCTCAATCTTCACAATGCTAGTTTCTTCTCTTGCATTTATGCTTCTGCATAAATGTCATCTTTCAAATTTTTATACACAGTCTATCTAAAGAAGGTTCCTCTCTTATCCTTTATTCCTATCTGGGCACATTCTTTGTGTCCTTGATTGCACTGAACAGTCACTTCTCTTTTTGGGTGTTTAAGGGGAGATATCTTCCCTCCCATTAAGTTCTATAAGCACAAGAACTACTGTACTTCAAGAACCTAGCAAAATGCACGAGTACTCAATAAACGTTGTGGAATATACCAGTAACCTCAAATAAATAGTTCTGTTTCAATCATATAAGATATTTATTGAAGTAGTTATAGTAAAGTAAAACAGAAAGAGGACAGAACTTGCAGTCAGAAGATCTGAGTTTGAATCCCAGCTCTGGAACTTAATTCTCTGTAACAGTGGAAAAATCACTATCCTTCTCCTAGCCCAAATCTCATAAGTTATGAAATGTGAATTCTCTTATCATACCAACACTCACAGGAATATTATAAAGATAAAAGGATTTTAAAGGATATTTTATATATATATTCCCAGACTTAGTATCTTTTACTATATTAAGTCTGCTAATACATAAAAAGCAACTATCAAAGTTCCCAGAAACTTAATACACGTATGGTTGAGAACTAAATATAAGACTGAAACCAAATGTTGCTACTGAATTCAGGAATAAGATGAAAAAGCCTGAGCTAGGATATCCAACTAGGAAAAAAGAGAGAGAGAGACAGAGAGAGAGAGAGAGAGAAGAGACATTAAAAAGCACAGCATTACAAGGACAAAATGTTAGATTAAGGAGAGGTGAATCAGCATTAGGTAAGATATAATTTCAGGTATCAACACACAACATATAAATTCCAGCCTCATCTGTAACTAAGGAAATCATACACATCTTTTAACACAAATCCATTAGCTTACCCTACCAAACTCAACTCAACCAAGTCTAATCTCATCTATACTACTGAAGTACCTGGTGTCTTAGTGACTTCCTTCTCTCATTACTGCCCATATCAACACACACACACTATTACCTTTGTGATTCCGCCCACTATGAAACATCATTATTCAATTTCCTACTCAGTCAAGTTTTGCACTATATTAATCTCAGCATTATAGCAAACCTTACTTTAGTAACCAGCCAAAGTTAGTAAGAGCTTCATAAGATCTTAAAGAGTTTAAAGGCCCTAATACAGATGGACAGTAAAAGCTTGTTAAAGAAACTGCTTATAAACCCTTTTTAAATGACTTCGAGTAATCTTGCTTCAAAACTGATTTAAGAGAGTATATCTAACAGAGTAGAATCTAATACATTAACCAAAAATGTTTAGTTTAAGATACACAAGAATATAAAATTAGCTAAACTATTGTAAATTCTCAAGAAGGAACATGCATACAAAATGTTTTCTCAGATCACCCCGAACCCTACCATGATCAATTTTTTTTTCCTTTGTTCTTCTGACAGCTCTTGTAAGACTCGGTATATTATCAAAGTTAGTGAGTGAGTGGCCAGGATACTCAGGTGGGAAAGCATCTCCTGAATCAGAAATGCCTAGAATGGGCACCCAAGCATCTAAATTCCTTAAAGGGTTGTAAGCTATTTAGTTAAGGTGAGAGACATAAAGTAGGGCACGTAGGTTCTTGCAGTATGCAAGTACTTACTACACCTCAGTACCCACCATGCTGCCAAACAGGTCCTTTGGTAGCTAGCTATTTACACACTCTCTTAAACTAAGTAAACAAGGAAGATTACATGAGTAAATATAATAGTTTCAAATGTATCAACAAGCAAAAGTCTTAATAGATGTATTAAAAAGTAAACTAATAAATGGTTTTTAAAAGACAATTCTCCCAAACACTGTTGGCCATTATTGAATAATAAGCGATTTGACAAACCTCTCTCTCTGTTGTCGCGACGGTCTCTCTCTCCATGTCTTCTCTCAAAGGAAGAATCCCTTGCTTGGTCTCTGTTGTCTCTTTCAGGATATCTGTCTCTTTCAGGATAGCTACTCCGAGTTTCCCAGCTGTCATGATAGTTGCTACTACTACTGTGACTATCAATTTGAGAACCTCTTGTGCCTCGACTTCCTAAACAAAGGATATTCACACAAATGTTTAAACACATATACTTTATTACACAAGTTGCATCAGTCACAAACTTTCTTCCCAAAAAACACAAATACAGAAGGTGTGTTAGTGTTTCAAAGTATGGTAATCATTGTGGAAAAGAATATTAAATGTTGGATCAGAATACCCAAGTTGTCTAATGATGGGCTTGGGTAAGCTAAGTCCTAGCTTTTTTCTATCAATAAAAAAAGTCTTAATGGAATCATAAAGCAAGAAGACTCATTTCAGTTAACCCAAACCCAACAAAACAAAAAATGAAAACTATCTGTTCATACCTAATTCACAGAAATATCATGAAAATAATGAAAAAGTAGATATATATTATGGCTTTGATTACAATTTATGGCAAAAACATTCCAATACAGAACCAAGGTACTTTGTGGACATTAAGTGGTGCCTGAAAATTTTCATTAAAAAAATGTGGGAAATGAATGTTCATAGTAGCTTTATTTGTAAAAGCCAAAACCTAGAAAGTACCCAAATGTCTTTCAATGGTGAATGGTTAAACTGTGGTATCCCCCGACCGGGAAATACTACAAGGAATGAACTGTTAATACATGTAACAACTTGGATGACCCTCAAGGAAATGATGCGGAGTGAAAAAGCCAATCTCAACAGGATATATATAGCATGGTTCCATTATGTAACATTTATGGAATAACAATTATAAGATGGAGGACGTATTAGTGGTTGCCAGGGGTCAGGGACAAAAGAGGGGATTTGAGTGCAGCTACAAAGGGGTAACACAGGGAGTCCTGTGATACACAGCTGAGCATCCTGACTGTGGTAATGATAATCCAAAACTACATAGCCACTTTTGGAAAACAGTACAGCAGTTTCTCAAAAAAATGAAAAACAGAACCACATATGATTCAGTAATCCCACTTCTGGGTATATATCCAAAGGAATTGAAATCAGGATCTGGAAGAGATAGCCCATGTTCACAGCAGCATTATTTAAAATAGCCAAGACACGGAGGCAACCCAAATACCCTCTGATAGATAAATGGATAAAGAAAATGTGGTATATACATATAACAGAATATTATTCATCCTTTAAAAAAAGAAAAAAGGAAATCCTGCCATTTGAGACAACATAGCAACATCGATGAACCTGGAGAACATTATGCTGAGTGAGATAAGTCACACACAGAAAGACAAATACTACATGGTGCAACTTATATGTGGAATCTAAAATAGTCAAACTCTTAGAAATAGGAGTAGAACAGTTAACTGCCAGGGGCTGGAAGTAGAAGGAGATGGAGAGGTGTTAGTCAAAGGGTACAAAGTTTCAGTTGTAGAAGATGAATAAGACTTAGAGCTCTATAGTATAGTACAGTGCCTACAGTTAATAATACAGTCCTGGAAAATAAAAAATTTGATAAGAGGGTAGATGTTATATTAAGCATTCTCATCACAGACATACAAAATAGTAAAGAGAGAGCAAGAGGAAATTTGTGCAGGCAATGGATATGTTAATGGCATAGATACTAGTGATGGATTCATGAGCACATACTTATCTTCAAGCTGTATGTGTTTTTTTGTATGTCAATCATATCTCAGTAAAGTGGCTTAAAAAAATGCAGAGCTACACACACTCACAATATACATAACAGGCTTTGAGCCTTCAAAGAATTAGAGAAGAATTCTAAATACTGTTAACAATGTATTTTAATAGTCAAAATATCTGTATAATTAAAGACCACAAGGAAGAAATTTAAAACATTTTTTAAAAACTAGAAATGAGCTAAATATAACATCAAGGAATGACTAAGTTAAGTAATAGCTTAGATGCTGCTAAGAGATACTTAGTTAAAAAAAAAAAAAAGGAAAGGAAAGGAAAAAAAAAAGAAATGCCTGAGGAAATGACCCAGGAAACAAAAGAGAAAAAGAGATGAAAAATCTGAAAGTTAACAATCACAGAAGATACAATAAGAAGATTCAACATATGACTAACCTATGCTGTTTAGAGTCACATTTAAAACAAAAAAGATACAGCAAGGCGAAAAGGATGAAAAAAGATAGTTATCAAATACAAACCAAAAGAAATGTTAGTAAAATAATCTTCAAAACAAAAAGCACTATTAGAGATAAAGAGGGTCATTCTGCAGTGGTAAAAGGAATAATCTGCCTTTATACCTAACAGCAAAGTCTTAAAATATTCAAAGCAAAAATTGATCAAATTACATGAAATCAACAAATTCACAATAATAGAGGAAGATTTAACTCACTTCTCTGTAATGTTAGAAAAGGCAGACTAAAAATAATTATAGATTTGAAACCATGGTTAACAAGCTTGACATGAGACACCCTTTGCATCCAACTATTAAAAGCACACACAGAACATTTATGTAAATTTCTGAGCCACAGCTAAGTCTTAACAAATATAGATGTCAAAGAGTCGACTTTAAAGTCTTCTCTGACAACAATTAAAATTAAGGAAGAGGATTTATTTTAAAAAGTTATGATTGGAAATTTAAAGTCATATTTCTACCTAATTCATGAATCAAGGAAGAAATCATATTAAAACTTACAAAATGTTTAGAATGGTTACTAATACAATTACCACACATTTCACAACAAAGTAAAATTTAGGAGCAGAAATTAATAGAACAGAAGAGATACAGAAGAATATAAACCAAAGATTAGTTATTTGAAAAGACTCAAAACAGACACATCTCGGCAAGATTGAGCAAGAAAAATAAGGGAATATAGTTATAGATATAAAAGAGATTTAAAAAAGCAAATTTTGGAACATCTTTGTATCAAAAATTTGAAAACAAATTTCCTGGAAAAATATAACACTGCTTTAAGAAAAAAAAACCAAATCTATAACTATTACAATAATCTAAATCTATTAACTCTTAACGAGAAAACTCAATTGATAGTAGAAGCTATAACCATCAGAAAAATAGGAAACGCTTAACAGACAAATGTTAAATTGTCAAAGAATAGATAACTAATCATATATAAATTGTTCCAGAGGAAAAAAGAAGCAACACTACCTAACACATTTTGTATGTCTAGTAAAACTTTGATGCCCAAGCCAAACAAGAACAACATTAAAAATGAACGACACAGTGACATGCCAGAACTGGTTCACAGTGGCTTGAAAGAGCCAATTGTGTGCATCTCTTCTCATGTCAGTAGCTCAAAATCTGATATGGTAAGAGTATTTATACCATGGAAACTGGCAAAAGCTAAAAGTTAGGACTTTTTCTGAAGAGTTCGTTGTTAAATATTTACCATTACACCACTAATCTTATGTAATCTCAATTGAAAACACAGATGTTTCATTCAATATCACAGTTTAACCTAATCTAGAACTTTAAAAAAATGAAAAAAATTCCATTCATCTTAGAAATGCCAGGATAGTTCTAAATTTTAAAGAAATATATAACATAAATAAAAAGGTTAAAGAGACCAACTATGACCTTCTCAAGATACAGAAAAAATGGTCATGATACAAGTTGTTAGCTAAGCTGGGGAAATTATGGGACATCTGTAACACAATAAAAAAATCTGCTAAAAATCTACAAACATGCTGCTTAATGGTAAAAGGCCAAAAATAACACTTTAAAATCTGAAACAGAGCAAAGAAGCCTATTTTTAAAATGCACTTACAGTCAACACTATATTGAAAGATCAGCAGGTTATTGACAGTAAATAAATAATCAGAAAAGAAGAGCCAAATCTGTTCCCAGACATAAATGTTTAAGAGAATCCAATTAGATCTCCTACAAATATACAGCGACATAATAATGTAAGATTAATATATAAATATCAATTATCATTTCCATATACCAACAGTAAATGGTAGAAAATAAAATACTTTAAAAAGATACTATTTTTTTTTTTTTTAGATTTTATTTTATTTATTTGACAGAGAGAGAGAGACAGAATCACAAGTAGGCAGAGCAGCAGGCAGAGAGAGAGGGAGAAGCAGGCTCCCCGCTGAGCAGAGAGCCCGATGCGGGGCTCGATCCCAGGACCCTGAGATCATGACCTGAGCCGAAGGCAGAGGCTTAACCCACTGAGCCACCCAGGTGCCCCTAAAAAGATACTATTTAGTGACACACAGTTATTCACTAAGCACTGTTCAAAAACAAAGATTGGAATAATAGGGAAGGTGCTATAAATTATATATTGATAGATACATACCTATCAATATATAATTTATAGCACCTCCCCTATCTGTGGCTTTGCTTTCTGTGATTTCAGTTACCCACGGTCAACTGGGGTCCAGAAGCAGATGATCCTCCTCCTGACATATCATCAGAAGGTCAGCGGTAGCCTAATGTTACCTCATAATGCCTACATCATTCACTTTGCCTCATCTCATCACACAAGCATTTTATCATCTCACTTCATCATAAGAAGGGTTAGTACAGCACTAAATAAGATATTCTGAGAAAGACCACATTCACATAATTTTCACTGTGGTATATTATCATTGTTTTATTATTAGTTACTGTTAATTTCTTACTATGCTTAATTTATAAATTAAACTTTATCATAGGTGTGTATGCACAGGAAAAAACCTAGTATATAGAGAGTTCAGTATTATTTGAGGTTTTAGGCATCCACCCAGCATCCTGGAACACAGCCCCTGTGGATAAGGAAGAACTACTGTATTAACTTCAGATTGTTCTAGCTCTGTGCAAAAAGGTGTTCGTATTTTGATAGGGACTGCAAAACGAATAATCCAATTATAAAATGGGCAGAACACATGAACAGACATTTCTCCAAAGAGGACATACAGATGGCCAACAGACATGAAAAGATGCTCAACATCACTCATTATCAGGGAAATACAAAATCAAAACTATAATGAGTTATCACCTGACACCTATCTGAATGGCTAAAATTAACAACAGAAGAAACAACTGGTGTTGGCAAAGATGTGGAGAAAGGGGAACCGTCCTACACTGTTGTGGTGGGAATGCAAACAGGTGTTTGCACTGTATACTTGGAGAATGGTATAGAGGTTCCTCAAAAATTAAAAATAGAACTACCCTACAATATATAATTGCACTACTAGGTATTTACCCAAAGAATACAAAAATACTAATTTGAAGGGATACATGCACCCCTATATTTATAACGCAGCACTATTTACAATAGCCAAATTATGGTAATAGCCCAGGTGTCCAATGACTGATGAATGGGCAAAGAAAGTATGGTATACATACACAATGGAATATTACTCAGCCATAAAAAGAATGAAATCTTGGGGCGCCTGGGTGGCTCAGTGGGTTAAAGCCTCTGCCTTTGGCTCAGGTCTGGGGATCGAGCCCCGCATGGGGCTCTCTGCTCGGCGGGGAGCCTGCTTCCCTTCCTCTCTCTCTGCCTGCCTCTCTGCCTATTCATGATCTCTGTCTGTCAAATAAATAAATAAAATCTTTAAAAAAAAAAAAAGAACGAAATCTTGCCATTTGCACCGACATGGATGGAGCTAGGGAGTATTTTGCTAAGCAAAATAAGTCTGTCAGAGAAAGACAACATATTTTCACTCATATATGGAATTTAAGAAATGAAACAAATGAGTAAAGTTAAAAAAAAAAAAAAAAGGCAAAGCAAGAAAGAGACTCTTACCTATATAAAACAAACTGAAGGTTACCAGAGGGGAGGTGGTGGGGGGATGGGTTAAATAGGTGTTGGGGATTAAAAAGGGAACTTGTGATGGGCAATGGGTGTTGTATGCACATGCCGAATCACTACACTGTACATCTGAAACTAAGATTACACTGTATGTTAACTGGAATTTAAATAAAAGATCTTTTCAGTAATTCCTACAATGGACAATGTGCACCATAAAGAAGGGGATAGAGATGCTTATCAAGTTCACTGATATGGAATGATCTCCAAGGTATTTTTTTAAGTGAAAACAGCAAGGTATAGAGTAATATACATTTTTAAAAAATTATGTTTGTAAAACCAGATGGGGATTATGAGTAGACCTACAAACCTGCCTATGCAGAATATTTCTGGGAAGGATACAGACAAAATTGGCAAAGCAATGAATAAGGTCAGGAATAGAGGCAAGGCTTTTCACAATATATTCTTTCATACACTTGAAATTTTAAACCACGTAAATGCATTATTGAAAAGAGAGAAAAAAAAATGTTTTAAGTACCACTGACAAGAGCACAAAAAGTGTTGGGCACCCAGTAATAAAATACGTAAGACCTCAATAGAAAAAGTTATAAATTTATAAATTTAATGCATTTGAAATAAAAATCTAAGTTTTTCACAAAATTAAAAAAAAACAACTCATTTTAAAAATGTATATGAAAAAGCAAAGGGCTAAGAAAAGCCAAGACAACTATGAAGGAGAAGGTAAGGAAAGCCTTCAGCTTCTTATGGAGTTATAATATTGACCAAGATATACCAAAAGACCAATGGAAATAATGAAATGTTCAGAAATCTGCAGCAGTATTTCAGGGGAGGGCAGAAGAAAGGAGAGAGGAACACGTGTCAAAACTAATTCAGTCCAAGCAGTTGGGAGGCAAATACAACATTTAGGTAGTAGGTAGTTACTGGGTGTTGGTAAAGGCTTTTTAGGGGAAGAATAAATTAATGGTTCAAAATTCTGATGTGCAATTATCTGAAGTGGTTTGAAGAAAGCACAAGTATACTGAGGAATACACAGTCATTTCTGATACCACCAATTTTGAAAGCCCACCATTTTAGTTCCACTTTAATAATCATTTTATCATATCTGTACCTGTTTAGTAGAAATTATTTCCTTTTGACTCTACTTTTTTGCCTGACAGGAATTTTCTTAGTGTTCCACACTAATCAAGAGGGTAGGGTATAACTGGATATAATTTACCAGGGGATTTTAATCAGGACCCATTTATCTTTTGCTACTTTAGCAAATTCCTAAGTCCTAGGAATTTAACAATTCTTATTTGGAATTTATAGGGAAGGCTAAAATTCAATTAATTGAAAATTACTTTGACAAAATGATAATGAATGTAAAAAAAAATATATTTAGAAAAGAAACCTTAAAAGATTTAATAGTTTCTATATAAGCATACAAGATACAGTTCACTGACAAGTCAAAAACCTTACCCTTTTCAGGTAATTCTGGAGCTCTCCCCCTACTTCTGCCCATCCGGTCATTCCTAATTTCACTTCGAGACTCATTTCTCGCATCATTCCTTATTTCAGTACGAGAACTTTCTTCTCTCAAATGGTTTCTGCCATAACTTCGGGATTCTTCTTGATAGGCATCCTCCTTTCGATGAGTATCTCGACTTTCACGGTCCCTGTAGTCATGGGTATCACGAGCAGACCGAGAATCTCTGGGGTCACGGCTCTCTTTGTTATCTCTGCTATAATCTCTCATCTCCCTGGAGTCCCGAATGTCTCTGGAGTCCCTTAGTTCCCGTCGGTCTCTAGTATCTCTGGCATCTCTTCGATCCCGACCATCTCGAGGTTCTCTGTCATCTCTGTGGTCTCTAGAAGAGCTCTGATCCTGTTCATACTCTCGTTCTTCTCTTGTGTCCTTTTCTCTATCCCTTTTGCTTCTTGTCTCTGTAATGCAAGTTTGGAAATCAACTAGAATTCCTTTAACAAAATTTTGAGAAACCAGACAACACATGTACATATAGAGCTAAAAATTTTTTAAAAATGGTAATTCACGTTCTTTGCAGAAAATAAAAAAAAGAAAACATGGGCAAATAAGAAAATTAAAACCACACATAAACTACAATTCCAAAGGTAATTTTATTAACACTTGAATAACTATGTTCTTGATTAGATAAACTTTGATTAGGATCTTCCCATGCCCCAACTTATCCATACTTATCTTAAACAAACGAAACAAATAAATTGATCTCGTATCACTGATGGTTTATTTTTTAGAAATTACTTGTAGATCTAGAGGTACACAGTGACTTTAGCCATCTCTACCAAGGAAGGGGCCAAACCAGACTATCCGTGACTACCTCAAGTGTACTTAAAGTACTTAAGAGCGGCCTATATTTAGTAAGCTGGCTGGCAAAGAGATGTTGCTACTCACCCTCTCTTTTTCTTGAACTGTTTACTGAATCACTCCTGTCTCTAAAGTTTTCTCTCATTAAAGCATTTTCTAACGCTTCACAGAAAAATAAGAAAGGAACTTCAGTTTTTAAAAAGCTGAAACAAAACTCACTGATTATTTAATTCAACCTTGTCACCGTCTAAATGAAGAAATTAAGAGGCCCAGAGCCTAAATGGCTTAGGCAACCCAATACCTAATGGAATTTGCGAAGAACATAAACTATTCTTTAGATGCGCCTAGAACAGGCAGAAATTGATCACAACATAAATCTGATATGAAGTCAAAGGACTAACAAGAGAACATTAGAAAACAAACATTGCCTTGTTTTTAAGTCAGATTCCCTTATGTGTTCCTCTCACATTCTGGAACTACCTCAAGATCTGAGGCTATTTTAGCAGTTACAGCAGCCGTATGCCTAAGAGCCGTATGCCTATTGTCAACTTACCCTCTTTTCTCTTTGTCCCAGGTGGCTAGGTCTACAGACTTTCTTAAGCACCCAAACAGTATCCACAAGACCCCCCAGATTTTCACATTAATAACTCATTTCTCCTGCCAATTACATCGTCCATATGCTTACGTTCACAAATGCCCTTTAAGAACAGAAGCAGTAGGCAAGGACTGGATAGGTTTCCATCCGTTTTGGTGCAATTTATGACTTCTAGTCCTCCTCCAATGCCAACTGGGCCTAAAAATATGTTCGCTCAGTACCAGATCCTTCTCATGATTCCATCTGTCTTTTCAAATCTAGTTACTAAATTTTGTTCTTTACCTACCTCCCCATTCTTCCACTAAAATTATTCTTATTTCAGAAGATGACATCTAAACAGAGGAGCAAACTGCTACATATCTTGTATGGAAGGTTAAAGAAACTAAACACATATGGTTTATTATTAAATGGATTCTTCCTGTAACATGGGCCACTCTTAGCACACACACAAAAAATTCTTTTAAGACTCAACCACATACTATTTCCTCTCATTATTATTTCAAAACAGGTATCAAACACACTAAAGAGTTTTCATTCAATAAGTACTCATTAAATGTACACTATATTCCCGGTCAACTCCAGTTAAAAATCTTATTAAAATTAATGCACAGGTGCTAAGAAAATTTTCCTATCTTACCAATGTTCCATAAATATTGCTGTGCTGTTCTGGTTCCAAAATGATATACATAAGAAATAATTCTACACAACACAGAAGCTCTCTCTGATCCCTACCTGGATGTACATCATTTTCTTGAATAAAAGAACTTGATTAATTGTTGCACTGCTGATAGGAAGAGAACAACTAAATTCAACATGTTTCACAGAAGACTGCTGTAATATACTCTCAGAGGTTTATTTTAAAATGCACATTAAAGGGAAATGTTGCAAGTAAGCAATATTTCCCGAGTACTCATTATGTTTAAACACCAACTCAGAAGTTAGGGGAAAAAACCTTAAATATATAAGGTCAAGAAGCTTAGATAAGGAGTACAGAAAGAGATCAGAACTATTAGACTGTATTGCCAGATAATAGCACCTCAGCTTTAACAAGGAGCAGCAAATCCAAAGTTAACTTAATTCTCAGGGATCTAGAAAGGGAAACTGCTTTGCTAACTTCTTTCTTGAGTTACACCTAGAAAACTGATCACTTGGCTTACACCGACCTTCTCAATATTCCCCCAGCCCTTACCTCTTTATCAAAATATAGCTGATGCTTTCAAACTCTGCCCCTGGTTTGCTGCTTTTCTTCCCTTCACTTTTTTGTTTTTTTAAAGAACCAATTAAGCAATTAGAGGGATGTTTTAAGAATCAGACAGCCAAAAATTTCTAGAACTTGAGAGTACCAAAGTAAAACATCTTAGAAAGCACTACCTCAGTATACATAAAAATGCCCACTTATGTACATTTAATAGTTTATATGTTCCCGTATCATTAAAAGCACCTCTTACTGCCTTCAAGCACTCTTCTCTGTTAAAGACTTAATACAGCATGGTTTTCTTCTTCTCCTTACTGTAACAATAAATCTGAATGTCCAGTTCTTTAACAAAGAAAATATTTAATGCTAAAAAAAAATCAAGATAAAATACAGTGCATACCTTCTCTTCTTTCATGACGCCGATCATGAGACTGTGAAGTTCGTTCATGGTCATGCCTCCCTTTCTCTCGCATTGGAGAGCGATGTCTTGGGGGACTTTGCTTTCTCTGAGGAGAAGACAGAGAATGTGAAGGATAAGGAGACGCAGAGCGTCGTAAAGGTGGAGTTATTGTCCTCTGATAAGATGGTGAAGGAGATCTTTTTCGACGAGGAGAAGGAGAATGTCTTTGAATAGATGATCCTGATTGTGAGGAAGATGAGTGATGTCTAGAAGATATAGGAGAGTGATGCTGTCCTATTGGGGAAGTAGACCTGTAAAGAAAAGCAACAATAAAAAAAGCTGAATGCTAAAGTTAAAGCTAAAAGTGTGAATCATAATTCCAGGATAAATTTCAATTCACAATGCTGTATAGTAAGAAGCTAATTTTTAAAGATCTGGTTGGTTTTAGGTCAGCCTGAGACCACAGTCCTAGATGAGATATGCACTGCCTTGCTCCCAAGCTTGGGCTCCAAGCAGCACTCTCCCTAAACACAAATAGAATATTATCCTCACTTAAAGTATGGAATTCACTCTTAATCAGAGATAATCTCTGACCTTGTGAATAGGTACTTGGAGGAAGGAAACCATGAGAGGCTAAAGAGGAAACATACTAGTAAGATCTAGATAGAAAGCGGCTGTGAGAGTGCCTATAATTCAAGGCTGTGGGGAAAGGGAAGTCATCATCAATTAAGAAGCCAAACCTGAAGTCTGCCCTGCTTGGGGTGAGATTCAGGATGGGGAAAGAATGATACGGTGAAGGACATACTGTCTACACTGTCTTTATCTTAAATAACCAGCCTTCACTCTTGGCCAGTACAGATTAAGTTCATGAGTCCTGGTTTAACGAAGGCTTCCTCTACTCCCTTCCAATCACCTTCTTTTCACTGCTGCCAAAGAAACAACTTATAACCACACAAAGCACAACGGAGTCACTCCTACAATATGTTAAATCCTGGGCCCTGGTTTATACTGATTATGCAAAATGTGTTTGTGATAGAAAGCTGGAATACACACATCTGTGCAATAACTAAAAAGAAATGGGACCAGAAAGAATGTTAAAAAATAACATTTCAGACACCACATACCCTGATTAGTATCCTAGTCCTCATTCTGAAGATTAGATGTTTGTTCAAAAACGTTCTGGAGTCCTAGTCAAAATATTTCAGAATTACCTTCAGTGCCTATGATATTTTTAATATCCACAAATGGTAGCAAAGTCATTATTAATCCTACACCAGGGTTTCTCAGTCTTGGCGGTCCTGACATTTTGTGTTCAGTGATTGTAGTGGGGGGCTGTACTGTACATCACAGGGAGATCAGCAGCATCCCTGGCTTCTACCCACTAGAAGCCAGTCTCATGCTCCCTCTCACCCCCGTTCGTAACAATAAAAAATTACTCCAGACACTGCCAAATTTCCCCAGGAAAGCAAAAATCACCCCTTGTTAAGAACTGCTGGCCTGAACTATGTTCTTTATAAATGATGCCTCAGTAGACCTTTTATCAATACAAGCGCCAAATACATAAAATATGTTACTCATTCAGGGAAGTGATTCCAAGTGATTCCAATATATTGAAAAGAATTTTGCAGAACAAGGATTTTAGCAAATAAACAAAAACATCTTTTGGATAATAGTTGACTAAAAGAAGTCAGCTAATCAGAACATCTTTATTCACCTAAACATTGTAGTTATTAGTAATTCCACTAAACCTTCACACTTCTCATAAAAATTTTCTTTTCATAAAAAAAAATAAGCCATAAGCCACTATAATTTAACTGACTCTTAAGAGAAATGTATTTACTTACAGGTAGGAATAGAAATGCTCATAGGGTGTTACCCAAATTTGGAAAACCAGCTACGATCAATGGTCATTCAAATGCATCTTACTGAACAGAAAAATACTGCAAGATTGAGAATTAGAATTATTACTGTTTGGTATGTTCCAACTGCAATGTCATCAGGTTCTAGACAATTTGGAAATCTATAAATTGATTAAAAAAAACGTGGCTTTTCACTGAACTGGCATTTTGGTTAGTTTTATTTACTGTGCATACTAAAAACTGCTTCAAGAAAGTCTGCAATGCCACTTGGTGATTAGTTCATGGAACCTAAAAAATAAAATAGCTCATATTACTCTCTTTAAAAAACACAATACAGGGGCGCCTGGGTGGCTCAGTGGGTTAAAGCCTCTGCCTTCAGCTCAGGTCATGATCTCAGGGTCCTGGGATTGAGCCCCACGTCGGGTTCTCTGCTCAGCTGGAAGCCTGCTTCCCCCTCTCTCTCTGCCTGCCTCTATGCCTACCTGTGATCTCTGTCTGTCAAATAAACAAATAAAATCTTTAAAAAAAAAACCCCACAATACAGTCCAATCACATTTCTATTCAAATTCAGTGTCGATAGCATGGAGTAAAAAATTCAGTTCAAGCATAGGATAATCAACCTATCAAATTAAGGTCAGGGGACCAATCCATTGTTAAGTTATGGTTTCAGCATTTTTTCTTCTTACCCATCCTTCAAGAAAAAAAAAATTAAGAAAACTTGGTTTAAATTAAAAGCATCTGTTACGGACTGAATGTGTCCCCCCAAATTATATAACCTCCCAATGTGATAGTATTTGAAGGTAGAGGCATTTGGGAGTAATTGGTTTAGATGAGGTCCTGTGGGTGGAGCTCCCATGAGATCATATCCTTACAAGAAAACGAAGAGACCAGAGCTCATTCTCTGTCCACGCTAGGACACAGTGAGAAGACAACTGTTTGTAAACCAGAAACCAAATCTGCTGTAACTCTGACCTTGGACTTTCTAGCCTCTATAGCTGTGAGAACAGAATGTCTGTTGTTTAAACCACTCCAGTATATGGTATTTTATAACAGGAGCCCAAGTTGGCTAAGACAGTATCTTTATTTTCCTGTTGTTATTCTTTGAAAAGTCTGATGACTAAAGAATAGTGAAAAGAGAGGATCTGTTACCAAAACAAGATGGGTCAGATTATGGATGTCAGCGTAAACGGACCTGGGCCTGTGTTCATTCTACACATAAGAAGATAGAAAATAAAACTGCCTTGAAATCTGCCCAAAATTTTTAGTACTTTGGCTTTTACACTATTGCAGAGGTATATTAAAATACATTTCCAGTTAGAATAGCAGTAATTTTAGATTATTCTTAGGCTTTAGAATTGGCTGGTTTCTTGTCTGAGGAGAAAAAAGAGGTGACATTTGACACTCAAATTAAGAAAAGAGTTTATTATTGCATGAAGAGAGCTTAATACCTTAAGGAAGAGATTTGTATACTGTCAGCAAGAGCACTGTGATTTATAGCACAGGGAAAGCCAATCTTTAGCCTGACTTGATTCTAACCAGAAGTTTTTTAATGCTACTATAATTAGGACAAAATGTGCAATGAGAATATTCAGGGTATATTTCATTTGGGGAACATGTGAAAGGTTAAAAAATTTAAAAAGAAAAACTTCCCTTACTCAAAATACATAAATTTCACCTACAAACAAGCATGCTTACCCTAGACTTTTTAAAAATTACTAATACCATTTTTTTCTTTTAGTAAATGGTTTCTATTTCTCAAATGAAAATATGCCTTCATAATGTAACTAACATTTATAAGTCACCCTTTAAAATCATCATGAAAAGTATACTTTAAAAAAAAGGACTATGGGCAATATCAAAATCAACTATTTCCAGTGGTAAAATGCAACACCATATGATACAGATTTCACACACAGAAATATTTTGGCTTTATTATTTTACATAAGAAACATATCCTAAATAAAAAAGTAAGTCATTTTAATTTATTGAGCTAATATTAAGTGAGCATCTTATATACTGCAAGCATTATTTTTGGCACTGAGAATACAGAAGTAAAAAAGAGAGGCAACCTGGGGCTAATAAAACATTATATGTTAATTAAAAAAAAAAAGAAGGCAAAACCACTAACATCATCATCATCATAATACCAATAACAGTAGCAGGTAACACATATCTTGTTACTACATCCATACCATTGTTTAAAGGACTGAAAACCAGTCTGTCTTAACTACATGGACTACGAGTAGACCACCACCAGGAAAGCAAAGCAATTTCAGTTAGTTAATACAACAAAGTCTGTAAAAACAGGGTAATAAAATAGAAACTATTAGGCTCCCTCCCTCAAAAAAAGTTAGGGGACAACTTAGGATGGTTCAAAGGAAAGGGCCTTATTGAGAAGATGGAATTTGAGCCAAGAGCTGACAATCCAGGGAAAGAACATGCCTTGCAGAGGGTTCAGCAACCACAAGAGGCAGGAGGAATCACAATATATGAGAAGAACATTAAGAAGACAAGGGTAATTACAATTTGTAAGTGAAGAGTTACATGAGAGAAGGCCAGATGATATGAAGTCATCTTTGTGATGGTGAAAGCCAGACTGTACTTTTTTTCCCCCCAGATTTTATTATAAGCATGAAGAAAATCACTAGAGAGTTTTAGGCATGGAAGTGTCATTCAAAATCTAGCAAGATCTCAAAGGATAAAAATTATTATGATCATCTCAACAGATACAGAAAAAGCACTGACAAAACTCAACACCCATTTATGATAAAAATTCTCAACAAAGTGGCTTTAGAAGTAACATACCTCAACATAATAAAAGTCACACACGACAAACCCACAATTAACATATCCAGTGGTGAAAAACAGAGCTTTTTCTCTAAGATTAGGAACCAGACAAGGATGTCCACTCTCATCACTATTATTCAACACAGTACTGGATGTCCTAGCTGCAGCAGTCAGATAAGAAAAAGAAATTAAAGGCCTTTAGAAACCTCCAAACTCTTTCTATGAGGCCAGCATCACCTTGATCCCAAAACCAGACAAAGCCCCATCAAAAAGGAGAATTACAAACCAATACCCTGATGAATATGGATGCAAAAATTGTCACCAAAATACTAGTCAATAGGATTCAATAGTACATTAAAAGGATTATTCACCACGACCAAGTGGGATTTATTCCTGGGCTGCAAGCATGGTTCAACATCTGCAAATCAAGCAATGTGATCCATCATATTAATAAAAGAAAGGACAAGAACCATACGATTCTCTCAACAGATGCAGAAAAATCATTTGACAAAGTACAGCATCCTTTCGTGATTAAAACTTCACAGTGTAGGGATAGAAGGAACATACTGCAATATCATAAAAGCCATCTATGAAAACTCTGACCTTGTTTTCTGACCTTGACCCACGGTGAGTATCATTCTCAATGGGGAAAAAACTGAGAGCTTTTCCCCTAAAAGTCAGGAACACAGCAGGGATGTCCACTATCATCACTGCTGTTCAACATAGTACTAGAAGTCATAGCCTCAGCAATCAGACAACAAAAAGAAATACAAGGCATCCAACTCGACAAAGAAGTCAAACTCTTGCTCTTTGCAGATGACACGATACTCTTTGTGGAAAACCCAAAATACTCATTCCAAAATTGCCAGAACTCATACAGGAATTCAGTAAAGTGTCAGGATATAAAATCAACGCACAGAAATCAGTTGCATTTCTATACACCAACAGCAAGACAGAAGAAAGAGTTGCATTTCTATACACCAACAGCAAGACAGAAGAAAGAGAAATAAGGAGTCGATCCCATTTACAACTGCACCCCAAACCATAAGATACCTAGAAATAAACCTAACCAAAGAGGCAAAGGATCTGTACTCAGAAAACTATGTAACACTCATGAAAGAAATTGAGGAAGATGCAAAGAAATGGAAAAATGTTCCATGCTCATGGACTGAAAGAACAAATATGGTTAAAATTTAAAATATGTATGCTACCTAGTGCAATCTACACATTCAATGCAATCCTTATCAAAATACCATCAACTTTTTTCACAGAGCTGGAACAAATAATCCTAAAATTTGAATGGAACCCAAATAGCCAAAGGAATGTTGAAAACAAAAAGCAAAGCTGGTGGCATCACAATTCTGGACTTCAAGCTCTATTACAAAGCTGCAATCATCAAAACAGTATGGTACTGGTACAAAAACAGACACATAGATCAATGGAACAGAACAGAGAACCCAGAAATGGACCCTCAACTCTATGGTCAACTAATCTTTGACAAAGCAGAAAAGAATATCCAATGGAAAAAAAGATAGTCTCTTCAACAAATGGTATTGGGAAAATTGGACAGCCACTGGCAGACAAATGAAACTGGACCATTTCCTTACACCACACACACAAAAAGAGACTCAAAATGGATGCAAGATCTCAACGTGAGACAGCAATCCATCAAAATCCTACAGGAGAACACAGGCAGCAACCTCTTTGACCTTGGCTGCAGCAACTTCTGGCTAGACATGTCTCCAAAGGCAAGGGAAACAAAGGCAAAAATCACATCACTTGGCATCAGGGAACTACAAATCAAAACCACAATGAGAACCACCACACACCAGTCAGAATGGCTAAAATTAATAAGTCAGGAAACGACAGATGTTGGCAAGGATGTGGAGAAAGGGGAATCCTCCAGGATTGTTGGTGGGAATGCAAGCTACTGCAGCCACTTTGAAATACAGTATGGAGATTACTCAGAAAGTTGAAAACAGAGCTATCCTATGGCCCAGCAACTGCACTACTAGGTATTCACCCCAAAGATACAAACGTAGTGATCTGAAGGGGCACGTGTACCCCAATGTTTATAGCAGCAATGTCCACAATAGCCAAACTATGTAAAGAGCCCAGATGTCCACTGACAGATGAATGGATAAAGATGTGGTCTATATATACAATGGAATATTACTCAGCCATCAAAAATTGAAATCTTACCATTTGCAATGACATGGATGGAACTACAGAGTATTATGCTAAGTGAAATAAGTCAATCAGAGAAAGATATAGTGAGCACTGGGTATTATATAAGACTGATGAATCAAAGACCTATACCTCTGAAACCAATAACACATTATATGTTAATTGAATGTAAATTAAAATTTAAAAATAAAAAAGAAATTAAAGGCATTTAATTGATAAGGAAGAAATTAAAATGTCACTATTTGTAGATAACATGATACTACACATAGAAAACTGTAAAGACTCCGTGAAAAACGTATCAGAAGTAATACATGGATTCAGCAAAGTTGCAGGGTATAAAATTACTACAGAGAAATGGACTGCATTTTTATACCCTAATAACAAAATAGCAGAAAGAATAATTAAGAAAATAATGCCACTTAAAACTGCACCAAAAACAGTAAAATAACTAGAAATAAATTTAACCAAGGAGTTGAAAGACCTGTACTCTGAAAAGCATAAAACACTGAAGAAAGAAACTGAAGATAACATAAACAAATGGAAAGACATAACTATGCTCATGGAATAATTAATATTGTTCAAATGGTAATCTACAGATTCAAAATAATCCCTAACAAAATGTCAATAGCATTTTTCACTAAACTAGAACACATAACCCTAAAGTTGTATGGATCCCCAAAAGACCCTGAATTGCCAAAGCAATAAAACAAACAAACAAACAAAACAAAGCTGGAGGTATCCCAATTCCAGATTTCAAGATACACTACAAAGTTATAATGATCAAAACAGTATGGTCCTGGAACAAAAATAGACATGTGATCAATGAACAGAAGAAACAGCCCAGAAATAAACCCACAATTATATGCTCAACTAATCTATGACAAAGGAGGCAAGAATATATACTGGGAAAAAGACAGCCTCTTCAATAAGTGATGCTGGGAAAACTGTACAGCCACATGCAAAAGAATGAAACTGGACCACTTCCTTCAACCATACACAAAAATAAACTCAAAATGGATTAAAGAACTAAAACCATAAAACTCCTAGAAAAAAACAAAGGCCATAATTTTTCTAACATTGGCCTTACCAACATTTTCTTAAGTCTATCTCCTCAGGCAAACGAAACAAAAGCAAAATAAGCTATTGGGACTATACCAATACAAAAAGCTTTATGCACAGCTAAGGAAACCATCAACAAAACAAAAAGGCAATCTACTGGATAGGAGAAGATACTTGCAAATGATATATCTAATAAGGGGTTATTATCTAAACATATATAAAGAGCTTATACAACTCAACAGCAAAAAAACCAAAGAAAAACAAACAAAATTCCAAAACAAGTAATCCAGCTGAAAATGGACAGAGAACTTGAAGAGACATTCCAAAGATGGTCACAGATGGCCAAAAGACACACGAAAAGATGCTCACCATCACTAATCATCAGATAAATACAAATCAAAACCAGTCACCTTATACCTGTCAGAATGGTCAGAATAAAAAAAAAAAAAGGAAATAAAACAAGTGTTGGTGAGGATGCGCACAAAAAGGAACCCTTGTGCTGCTGATGGGAATGTACTGGTATAGTCACTGTGGAAAGCACTATGGAGGTTCCCCCCAAAAAATTAAAAATAGAAATACCATATAATGCAGTAATTCCACTCCTGGGTATCTACCTAAAGTAAAAAAAACACCCACTAATCTGAAAAGACATAGGCACCCCTATGGCTATGACAGCATTATTTACAAAAGCCAAGATAT
Source organism: Martes martes (assembly GCF_963455335.1). NCBI lineage: Eukaryota > Metazoa > Chordata > Mammalia > Carnivora > Mustelidae > Martes > Martes martes. The sequence goes on from NC_137890.1 coordinate 56,285,281, forward strand.
GGAAGCAGCTGAAGTGTCCATCAATAAATACATAAAGAAGATGTGGCATATATATGCAATGAAATAGTATTCAGCCATAAAAAGAATGAGATGTTGCCACTGGCAACAACATGGATGGACCCAGAAGGTATTATGCTAAGTAAAATAAGTCAGACTGAAAAAATATGAATACCATGTAATATCACTTATATGTGGAATCAAAAAAGAAAAAAAAAAGAATAAACAAACAAAAAGCAGAAACAAACCCATAAATATAGAGAACATCTGATGGTTCTCAGAGGCGTGGGGTGGGGGGAGATGGGCAAAATTGGTGCAGGGGAATGGGAGATACAGAATTCCAGTTATGGAATGACTAAGTCACAGGGATAAAAGTAACAGCATGGGGAATACAGTCAGTGATACTGTAATAGCGCAGTGTAGTGACAGATGGGAGCTACACTGGTGAGCACAGCATAATGTATAGAGAAGTTGAATCACTAGGTTGTGCATCTCAAGCTAAATTAATGTTGTGTCAAGTATACAATAAAAAAAAAATCTAGCAATATCTTACCTATCTAAATAAGTATGTAAGATGGAGAAAGAAAATGCTTCTGTGTGATGATCCCTTTTAAACCTAGAATTTGCTGTCCCTCTGAAGCAAGTAAGAAATTCCCCTGAAAGGGGAATGATCTAAGTGAACAATCTACCAAAACAGAATACTTTTGTCTGTAGGAATCTTTTGAAAAATGTCTCCTCATAAATATATAATGGTACTTGTAAAAAAATTTGATATAAGCAAACTAATCATTTCCACATAATACAAGTAAATCTAATCCAAGTACTAACAATTTGACTCAATTTTATTTTTGCATACATATAGAAATGAAGTAATTTCAAAAGCCTCAATTTAAGAATGAAGACTATTAAGATAAGCCTTAAATCAATACATCCTTAAATATTATCCTAATCTAGATTTACAATAAATAAGAGAATTTTTCAGAATCTGGTTCAAGAGTCTTACACAGATTTGCTCAATCACTTGGCTTACTGAGGTAAAAAAACTGTACTTACCACTGTAATTGAAAATCAGAGGAGACAAGTAAATGGTATCCCTAGCACATATGAGAAGATTGTTTTTAAGCTTTAGGAGTAAGGGAGTCAGTATTCCAAATGAAATAAAATCCAGAAACAACACACACCAGCCTAACATGAATGAAGACAACTGGCTCCTATCCTCTACCTGGTGGAGCAAGTTAAAGTTACTACTTTCTCCTGGGAGGGGATGGGGGTGCGGGCGAGTGACCATACCAGGAAACAGCAGAAATCCAGTCTGGGGAAGGAGGGAAGTGACGAACAGTTCTCAAGGCTCTGGACTGATTTCCTAGACATAACATCTCTTCAGTTCAGGCCAAGAAAATGGGTAAGCAAATAAGGAATATTCGTGAAGTCCTTGCCACTGTCCTGAAAATCCTATCCAGTTGCAGATCATTTACCTGTTAGTGAAAAAATTACCAGCAGATGGCACCAAACCACAGCCAGATTGGGATGGATTTTGCTAGTGCAAATTTGGGTGTCTTTCATTAATCTCACCATATACAAGGCAGACCCACACTTTTACTGGGTTGAATTTCTGGTATCCATTTACCATGGTGTACACTTCTGATTGCAGCAATTATGCGAACAGATCAAACTTCCCAACCACCTCCTGCTGCTGAAAACCCTCTCTGAAACTACTTGAGAACAACTTTCCTTTCAAGTCTCCAATTTCACCAAGCCTGTTGGACAAAAGATAAAAGTACAATTTTTAGGGACATAAAACCATTCTAGATTTGGCTGCAAAACAGGAGGTTCTCTAGTGAGTTCAACAAATTTTCCCAATATCACACCCATGAAAAAGAGCACAAGACTTGATCCGTTAGACTAACTGTGAAATTGCTTATTTCCCCCCAATGTGACTGAATTATTTTGATATTTATAAAACTCTTTCATTTTGGGGGCACCTGGATGGCTCAGTTAGTACAGCATGTGACTCCTGATCTCAGGGTCATGAGTTCCAGCCCCACGTTGACCACAGAGCTTACTTTTAAAATAAATAAATAAATAAATAAATAAATAAATAAATAAATAAAACACATCTTTAATACAAGGCTACCATAAATTTAGTGTATTACAGAATATATTCAGCTATGTTACAGATTTCTTTAAGTGCCTTAATTTTATATCCCTAGCCTAAATCACCATTCACATGAAAACACTTCTTAGGTCTATACACAGGGCTTCATTAAAGGCAGAAAAAAAGATTAATGCCTCAGATAAGCAATTTCCAACCTGAACATAAAGGTCCCATTTTACTACTAAAAAGTTTGCATATCCTTCATTATATTATTTGTGTTACTACCCATTAATTAGGAAAATGTTAAAAAGGTAGTAAAATCATCAATACTTTTAAAATTTATCATTTTAAAGTTACACTACTCTCTTTTTTTCCTTTTAGGTGTGAGACTGGTGTAGTGATTATGTGTTTTTAAGTGTATTTCTCTCCTGGAGATATATGCTAAAATATGTATGGGTAAAACAGTGAGATGTCTGGGATCTGCTCCAAAATAATACTGGAGGAGGGAGGTGTATAGAGGTATAAAGGAAACAAGATGGATATAAAAGGATCATTATACTATTGTAGTTTTATGTGTGTGAAATGTTCCAGAATAATAATGTTAATGTAACATTTTTCTATCTTCTATATATAGTCCAGCAACATTAGTACACATTACTCAAGAAACCATCATTCAGTCTATAGAAAAATTCTTGGTGCGCAAATGGTTTCTTCCTTGTCCTGTGGCTCATGGCCACAGGGTGAGATTTGCCAACCCAGACCATGGTACTTATACATGAATGGTAAACACTGAATAAATCCAATAAATAATATTTCTTGGGAAAGGTCTGAAACATTCTGATTTAATTATTTTGATAAATGTGTGCAATCACTGAAAGGAAATAAGACTGTCACTTTGATGGTGATTTGCTTATTCTGCTAAATTGAAGTCAAAGCCAACAAATTTTGAATGATTACATCTGTCTTTCAAAGCTTAGTAAGACTCATCATGTAGGCATTTGTACTATTAAGAAGTAGATTTCTAAAAAAAAAAAAAAAAAAAAAGAAGTAGATTTCTATACTCAGGTAATTATAATGAAGTGTTTTTTAAAAAGTGATTAGCTGTGCACTCAATATTACCTTCTCATTTAACCACAAAATTCTGCATCCTAGCATTTTGATTAAAACATATTAGCTTCCATCAGTAAAACCGTATTTAACCAAATCTCTAGGAGAATGAGCATTACACAATTGCTAGCTAACTCCTCTGGTTAACTACTAACCAAAAAGTTTGTGTTTGCTTAAATCTTTGTTCTTAAAGTACACCAGTAATTTGGTTTACTTTCCTAATTCAACAAAGCATTACAGAATATAGATTTTCACTAATGAAAAAGATATTACAGGTCCACTGAAATACCACTACAAATATCTGCTTCAGGATTATCTAAACATAACAGGTTAGGAATACTGACACAAAATATTCCTTTCACAGGTGATTTTCTGACTAAATACCTAATTTGAATTTAATTTTCCTGTGAATCGCACCTCTTCTAAACAAATTACAGAATAAAAATTATTTAGTTGAGTTCCAGGTAATCAAGATTTTACCATTTTCTGTACAGAACAAATCATGAAAAGTTTACTTTACAAAAATGTAATGGGAAATTGCTACATTTTCTAAAAGTAGAGTAATAAAATCCATAAGGCTTTTTTTTCTTAGATAAACAAGTGGTATTCAGATTTTGATCAATGTTGCACAAATAAGTAATAGCTCAGTAAAGTTTACCATGGGAAGACAGATTCACTTCAAAACACGACAGAACTTAGTGCGATTAAATCAACAAATATTCTGGGAACAGAGTATATTCTTAACAAAGCCGATGTGGCCAACAAAGACTTGGGGGAGGTACTCAAATTCTCAATGCCAGATCAGTGGCAGACAAAGGGAGGAATATCATGATTTTTTTCTGAGAGGGAATGGGTACTTTCCCTCTCACCAAAACACACACAGGCAAAATTTTACCCACAAATCAAGAAATTTACAGATCCCCTGAAATCTACCAATGGATATCCAGTCAGGAGCCCCTGATCTAGAAAGTTATGAAATTGAGATAGAGAAGACAGGGAAAGGGACTTAAGCAATAGGATCATATGGTTTTGTTGCATCATCTGTCCTACACATATGCATACTCTTACATAACCACATAGGGAACCATCCTTAAGAAATGTAAGCAACCTCCTACACATTCAGTAGGCCTTATAAGTTTTACTTGGAAAAAAAAAATCCATATTCAGAGAAGTATTATTTTCCATACATGTGATTACTGTATTACTTCTACCTACAGTAACAAAGTTTCTGAGAACATTTTTGTTCATGGATACCCTATACCAAAGAACTAAAATAAATGAATTAGGATATTTTTACCTTAGCACAACACATCCTAATAACCAAAATATTCTAAAGAAGCCCATAAGAACATCTAAATTAATTTTAAAGGCAATTTTCTCCAAAAAGAATTTGGACACTAATCTTTAATTACATACCCCACCAATCTGAAAGCATGACGATGATTCTTACTACAGTATTTGGTTTTAGAATTAATAAGTTCTCCTTCAAAGTAATGGGGATATATTAAAATAAGAGATCCAAAAAAAAAAAAAAAAAAACCCCTAGAAATTAAATTAACTTCTCCTAAATCAAAATGCCCCTTTTCAACTGTGTAAAACATGGCTTCAGAACTCTAGTGCAAGTCAGGTATCCATGCAGTTCTTCAGTACTCCTAGGTCTGGTGCTTCATTTTCTTAGACAAACAAAATAAATCAAGTTCAGATTTTTCTATGTACTAAATAACAGGTAAGTCCTAGGCATACCTTGTTGCTTGGACATAGCTAGGAAGAAACACTGAAAAACACTGGAAAATGAAGAATCAACCTACATAATACTCAATTCCTCATAATACAAAACATGTAACTATTTCAATGGTGAAGTATCCAGGGACATATGTTAAGAATCAACTCTCAGAGATTTCTGGGTCAAAACAACAAAATGAAAATACCAGGAACCGTTAAAGAATAGACTCCTTAAAATGTAAATCAGCAAGATCATTTAACATAACTTATATCTGATTTACATGTCATTTTCAAAAACATACCCACTAGAATGAATATAGACTATATTTTAGGGAAATATGTTCAAGAATTGTTGGTGCTCTACTTAACCGTTCTGTTATTGCTCCAACAAGGCACAATGCTCCTAGGTCCTAGCAATGGTTCACAGAATCATTCTGGTTCTTCCAAGTCAAGTCACCAGAGAGGGAGAGAGAAAAAAATGGATTCATCTAAATAAGACAAGATGATCTCTTACCAAGACAAAGAAAGGACTAAAAGCTTATCATCAGAATCTATTTTTTGGACAAAGACTGAGTTTTGTTGAACTTCTAATTATAAAGCTATGTTGAGTGCTTATTGGGTAGGTAATTTATCCTAAATAATATTATAAATACCAGTTCACACGGCTTTCCAGATAAAGTGGCAGATAACGCTGCTTTCATTCTAATAACATGTAACTTAGTAACATGAACAGAAATGGCATCATGAGAATGTAGTAGAGACTGCAATGAGCTACCTCACACTCATTCTCTCCTTGCTCTTTAGTAAACCCAATTTTATTTGGGTCAATTACATGCTCAGCTAAAGGATTATGTTTCTTTCTTTCTTTTTTTTTTTTTTTAAAGGACTACATTTCTAAGACACCCTCATAGCTAGATGTAGCCATGTGACTAAATTCTGGCCAATAGATGTAACAGAAAATAGTGTTTGGGACTTCCAGGAAAATTAAAGCTTTCTTCCCTTCATAATTTTTCTGCTGCCTAGAACATGGATGGAATGTCTTAAGTCATCAGTAGTCATATTAAACCATGGGATAACTCTGAGAAAGGAAGCATGGGGGCACCTGGGTGGCTCAGTGGGTTAAAGCCTCTGCCTTCGGCTCAGGTCATGATCCCAGGGTCCTGGGATCGAGCCCCGCATCGGGCTCTCTGCCCAGCGGGGAGCCTGCTTCCTTCCTCTCTCTCTGCCTGCCTCTGCCTACTTGTGATCTCTCTCCCTCTCTCTGTCAAATAAATAAATAAATAAAAATCTTTAAAAAAAAAAATCTTAAAAAAAAAAAAAAGGAAGCATGCACAAGACAGACAGACAGCACCTGGATCACCAATGACTGTGGAATGAACAGTGTACAGGTCCTGGACTGCCTCCATCTGAGCTTCTTTATATATGAGAGAATAAATCTCAATGTACGGTTCCTAAACTTTGATGAACATTAGAATCACAAAATGGGCTTTTAAAAATCTGGATACCAAGGCTGCTCCTCATACTAATTAAATAAGAGTATCTGGGGATTGAAATCAGGTATTAGTACTTTTCGAAGACTCTCAGGCAGATTCCAAGGTGCAGCAAACTTTGAGAACTATTGCTTTATGTACTTAAGCCCTCCACAATGAGTCCTTATTACTAACAGCTGATTCTAAATCTGATACTGCAAAAGTATCAGGAAAAAAAATGTCTTTATGGATACATTCTATTACCTATGTAGTTTAATTGAAAACCCACAAATAGAAGAACATTTTTAAATATCACTACACTGTAATTTATCATTAAAGTACTCTGCTTATTTTTTAAAGCATTATCTCATTTGATCCTCACCTCAACCCTAAGTCATGCATATTTTACAGTTAAAGAAATAGAGGTTCACGGAAAACAAAGAACTTATTCACGGTCTCACATCATACAACTGACAAAGCCAAGATAAAAGTTTCTATCTGTGTAACTTCAAGTCTTGCGCCTTTTCCAATACACTGTAACTTCAAAGAAAAGAGGCCAAGAGCCTTCTAAGAGATTTACATTTTTTCTTGACTAAAGATTAATTTCATGAAAAGATAAATTTGAAAACTAATTTTTAAAAATGAACGGAGAAAAGCATCTCTATTAAATCTATAAGCATTTCATAAATCTTGTGAAACACAGAAATATTACCTTCAAGTTAATTTTTTTTAAATTTGCTCTTAACTAGCACTAAATAAATGAATTTTAAAAATCAAGAATTTATAATTTGTCAGTTTTGAAAATAGATCTTTAAGAAGTACTATTTTTGGAACAGAGGGAAAACTGGCCATGAGAAAGAATTTAATAAAATACATAGAATTTAAATTAGTTAATGCAGTGACTTAACTCTAGATTTTGAAACAATTTTAAAATGAACAGATTTTCAGAAGGTCTCAACTCTTTCACTGGCTGGCTTTTATATAATTTCATTTATACCAAAAAGTTAATGTTGATTAACTGACAAAAAAATAATAAAGAGACAGAGGATTTGAACAAGACTAAGATCAACTGGACCTAATAGACATATAAAGAACACTCCACCCAACCGTAGTAGAATACGCAGCCTTCTCAAGTGCACGTGGAATATTCTCCAGGACAGACTACATTTCAGGTCATGAAACAAGTCAACCTACATAGACTACATGAAACAACCTACATAGACTGACTCATTTAAGAGACAGTAAATGTGAACCGACCAATAATGAGCAAAATCAAATACAAAAATCAGTTGTTTCTATATGCTAACAATGAACAATCTGAAAAAGAAATTATGAAAACAATTCTGGTTACAGTGGCATAAAAAAAGAATATAACACTTCAGAATAAATCTAACCAAGGAGTTCAAAAAGTTGTACACTGAAAACTACAAAACATCACTGGAAGAAACTAAAGAAAGCACAAATAAGTGGAAATACATTCCACACTCATGGATCAGAATACTTAATACTGTTAAGACGTCCATATTACTGAAAGCAACCTACAGGTTTGACATAATTGTGACTGAAATCCCATGGCATTTTTGGTAAAAATATAAAAATTCATCCAAAAATTGATCAGAATTCCAAGGGACATGTTAAGAAGCCAAAATAATTTTCATATAGAAGAACAAAATGAGAGAATTCACACTTCCTCAGTTTAAAAGGTATCAGAAAGCTAAGTAATCAAAACAGCGTGGCACTGGCATAAAGACAGACCAGTTGGAGTACCATAGAAGGTCTAGAAATAAATCCTTGCACATATGGCCAAATGATATTCAACAAGGGTACCAAGACCACTCAATGAGGAAAAGACAGTGTTTTCTAAAAACAGTGCTGGGAAAACTGGTTATCTACATGCAAAAAAATGAAGTTGGAACCTTATCTTACACCATGTACAAAAATTAACTTCAAAGGGTCTAAAAACCTAAGTGTAAGATCTAAAACTATAAAACTTCTTAGGAGAAAATCTTTTCAACACTGGAGATGGCAATGATATTTTGGAAATGACACCAAAAGTACAGGCAACAATAACAAAGATAGACAAATGGTATCACAACAAACTTAAAACCTTTTGTGCATCAAGGACATTATCAACAGAGTGAATGAAAAGGCAACCTATGAAAAGGGAGAAAATACAAATCACATATCTGATTTGGGGTTAATATCCAGAATATGTAATAGATTCCTAAAACTCAAGAACAAAAAATCAATTGAGTAGAGAATTAAATAGACATTATTCCAAAGATGATACACAAATGACCAAAAAACATATGAAAAGATGGTCAACATCACCAATCATCAGTGAAACGCCAAATTAAAACCATAGTAAGATAACACCTCACACCTATTAGGATGGCTACTGTCCAAAAAAAACAGAAAATAACAAGTACTGGTGAGGATATGGAGAAACTGAAACCCTTGTACACTGCTGGTGGGATTGTAAAACAAAGCAACTGGTACGAAAACAGTATGAAATTTCCTCAAAAAGTAAAAAACAGAACTATCATAACTATCATATGATTCGGGAATTCCACTTCTGAATATATATCGAAAAATATCAAAAGAAGGGTCTTAAAGAGATACTCAGACACCTATGCTTATCACAGCACTATTCGCAATAGCCAAGAGGTGGAAGTAACCCATATGTCCACCAGGGGAATGAATACACAGACAGTAGAATACAAATAAACCAGTCACAAAAAACCAAAATAGTTCCACTTATATGAGTGGAAGTCTAAGACTATCTAAAGAAGTCAAATTCATAGAAACAGGAAGTAGAATGGTGGTTACTAAAGGCTGGGGAGCTGGGGGAGGATGGGAAGGGAGTTGTTTAATGCATATTCAGATGAATTTCAGATGCACAAGATGAAAAAGCTCTGGAGATCTATTTCACGACAATGTGAGTATACTTAATATTATTAAACTGTACACTTTAAAATGATTAAGATAAAAAATGTCATTATTTTATGATGTTTAAGGTAATGCTTATTGAATTATCCCTAACTCAACATAGGAATTATTAAATAACACATACACAAAGTTTTAAAACACTAAAAAATCTACTACAGTAATACCTGAAAAAAAGCTTCTGAAAAATAAGTATTTTATATTCTACAAAAATAAGATTGTTAAAAAGATACAATCCTACTTACCTTGGCTTGTCTCTTTTTTCTCTTTGTCTTTCAAAATCTCGTCCTCTGTCTTTTCCATCTCTTGGTTTTTCTTCTATTCTGTCTTTTACTTTATACTTTTCTTTGTATTTTTTCCCCAGAACAATATCTTCCTGTATAGGAGGGGGTGGACTAGGAGTTCGAGGTCCTTTCTTTTTACTCTGGTTGCCTTTTGAATTCCTGAAGGTAATACAAAGCTATCATTAGAGGTCCAAATACTTTTGGAAGGTCAAATGGGTATTTTTTTCATTTTAATAAAGCACATTTTAGGTTTTGGGGTTTTTTTTAAGATTTTATTTATTTATTTGACAGAGAGAGAGATCACAAATAGGCAGAGAGGCAGGCGGAGGGGGGCGGGCAGGCAGGCTCCCCGCTGAGCAGAGAGACCGATGCGGGACTTGATCCCAGGACCCTAAGATCATGACCTGAGCTGAAGGCAGAGGCTTAACCCACTGAGCCACCCAGGTGCCCCAATAAAGCACATTTTAAAAAATGGTAGCATTCCTCACCTTTTACTGTCTTATTAATTAGTAATCACTATCCAAGAAAAAACACATAAAAATGAGCAAATAATTAATTTAACTTGCTACTTTTAATAATTTTAAAGGGTAGGTCTCTGAGAAAGAGGTGGAGTAGGAAGAGATTCTTTCAGAAATAGAAATAACAAGACAACTGCATGAACTGAATTTTTCATAAGCTTATATAGAAAAGTAGATGAAAAAAATAAAAATCATGTATAATTCCACTACTCAAGACTAACCCTTGTTAACATCTTCGATATATGCCCACACTTTTTCTATGTCTCTTTTCCCTCCCCCAATTATATTATGTTTTGTAAAAGTTTTTGTACTAAACACAGCATGGATATCTTTTCTATGACAAAAAACAGATGTAGGTAATTATTTTTATAGACTATCAAATTTCATCAAATAGATATGCTCCGTAACTTCTTTAAATGGCTTCAGATTGGTAAATTTTTTAGGTGGACTCCATGTTTTATGATGAAGAACACAAAATTACATCATCTATAAATCAAATCCTAAACGCTGTTAATAAACATTCATTTAAATCTTCTAAGTCTTATTTGAGAAATCCTTCTCAACTCTAAGATTACAAAAACAATCCCCGCTAAAATTTGGGAATTTGACCTTTCACATTTAACCTACCTGGAAGTGATTATTGGGTATAGAATCTCCTCTTTAATTTGGCACTTTAAATAATTTTATTCAAATGGTGTAACTCTGACTTCTTATATATCCAAAATTGTCTGTCCTTACCTCAGATCTGTCATCATTTGACTGAATATAATAGCACTTTGGTGTTAATATCCTTTCCCCTCAGAGCTCTACAAATATTGCTACAATATTTTATAACATTCGGTGTTGCAGATGAAAAATACAAAGAGAGTCCATTTCTTTTTCCCCATGCATGTTACACCCAGTTTTTTAGCTGGGATGATTATAAGACGTTCTTCCTTGGAAATTAAAAAAATGCACCAAGGTTTTTTTTTTAGCCTTCTCCAGAACTCAGAGAACCATTTCAATCCCAAATCCTTAAGTCTTTCAATTCAAATTTTAAAAAATTTTTATTTTATCAATTCTCCAAATGGCCCAAGTCTCTCTGGTTAGCTTTATTATAGTTACCACATCTCCTGGATCTCTCATCCATGTCTTATTTTTTCTTTATTATTTCTATCTCTCCTTTTGTTTCCCAATCTTAAATATGTCTTCAAATTCAGTAATTCTTTTAAGCAGGACTCATTCTACGTGTTCCAAATAATTCAGCCATCTCATTATTCTACTATTTTCAGTTGTTTTTTTTTTTTTAAGATTTTATTTTTTTATTTGAGAGCGAGTGAGCACAAGTAGGCAGAGTGGCAGGCAGAAGGATAGGGAGAAGCAGGCTCTCTATTGAGCAGGGAGCCCAATGTGGGGCTCGATCCCAGGACCTTGAGATCATGACCTCAGCCAAAGGCAGCCCTTTAACTGACTGAGTCACCCAGGGGCCCCATTTTCAGTTTTTTGGTTTTTTTTTAAATATTTTATTTATTTATTTGACACACAAGTAGGTAAAGACGCAGGCAGAGACAGAGGGAGGAGCAGGCTCCCTGCTGAGCAGAGAGTCCAATGCAGGGCTCGATCCCAGGACCCTGGGATCATGACCTGAGCCGAAGGCGGAGGCTTAACCCACTGAACCAGCCACCCAGGTGCCCCTATTTTCAGTTTTTTAAAAAATTGTTTTTCTTCCAAAATATCTTGTTCACAGATTGCTTTAATTTTCATGTCAACTGGTCTCATCTTCAATGCAATCCTTCTCTCAAATTGTACTAAAATTATGAATTTATTATTTAAATTTGTTTTTGTGTTCTCCAACACTGTTCAGTCTGGTGCTGAGTTTTGAAGCAGCCCTCATATATCTGGTAAGTTTTCACCAGCTACTCATTTCACTATTAGTCTTTATAAATGGTGACCTAAGTCTATATGCTAGAACTTACTTCCTGTAACCTTGAGGTCTCTAATCTGATTCCTTAGCTATTAAAAGGTAATGGAGAGCATCTTCTTCAAAACTGCTGGTAAAATTTTAAAAAGATCAAAGTATAAAATCAATGGACTCCGTGGGCATTCAGAAAATTTAGCTCTTAATCCTTATCCCTATTTCTTATTATCACAGATAAGGTTAGGTACATAGCAAGTTAGAAATTACTAAAGTATGATCAAATCTATTTTTCACCTTTGTCTTCTGCTATGAACCATAGCCACATATCTCCTTACATATTTATGAGATAACTCAAACTTTTAATGTATCTAACAGTAAGTGATAAATGCCTGAATTTCTAAATATTTTCCACTTAAAAGACAAAAACAGTAGTCATTATCTATCAAAAAATTATTTTAAAGATAAAATAATGGAGGAATTCTTGATACAAACTATATTTTCACATTACTTCCTGCGATAGAGCCTAGCTAGGTGTTCACTAAATTTTGTCCCTGGCACACTGTTGAACCATACTGTCTAGACTTTTTTGAAATTGGGTATGGCCAAGTGACCAAGTTCTGGCCAAAAAATGTGAGAAGTGATATATACCACTTCCAGCCCTAACTATTAAAAGACTTCATACTCCAGGCAATTAATTATAAACTGTTCAGCCAAGTAAGAACAATACTCTAAATTAATTTTTTTCTTTGTACATTCCATTTTTTTGGTGTCCACAAAACCCCAAGTGAAGCCATGTCACAAGGAGCCTAGGTTACTGAATCTCTATGTATAGGAGAGCAACATATTAATCTGAAACACCCATTTTGATTTTACTTCAGTGAGAAATAAACTTCTGTAGCGTTAAACTCACATTTTGGGATTAGGCTATTAAAACAACTAGGATTACACAAACATATTCACTGAAATACAGAATTTCTTCACATTATCTTCAAAAATATATGTAGTTGGAAATCATAATTATGTTACAATATCGGGTTTAAGTGCCTTCCAACCAAAGGGATCCAAACTGGGTTTGGACATTCTGAAGTCAACAAGATCTTTCAACATTTTTTTAAGTCAACTGATTATTCTTTAATGATGCAGAGCCTACTTCGTATTTGTGACATAGAGCTCAATTAGCTACTTTGACCATTTTTAGATCCTTTCTTTCTCTCTCCTCAAAACTACTTCTTTTGAACAGCTTTTAACCTACTTTGTACATCTTCGTACAAAGAGTTATAAAGAAAAATTTACTTAATAAAAACTGAGAAACAGTGTAGATGGACAGAACACATAATATATTTGCTGATTCTAAGCCACACTGCATCTCACATAATAGCCTAAAGCTTGCTATCAGGACACATCTCACAATAAATATCAAAGAAAACTGCCAGCTTTCAGGAAGAAGTATGAATTTCAATTTGTCTGTAATTACGCTGCCTACTCAATATGATAACAATGTAAGACCAAGGAGTCTATTTACCTGATTGTCACCTCAGCTGACTTACTGGCATTGCTCCAACACCCTACTGAATTTTAACTGAAATTCCAATCCTTACTTTTTGCTTAATATGCCTTCAAACAGTTTACAGTATGATTCAACAAATGAAACCAGAAGCTGATGATCTGACACACTCCACGTAACATAAACTGCTTGGCTAAGGAAATGCTATACTCAATTCAGTGTTTTCCTTGTGCCTCTACCGTACTGTTTTCCAGGCCCTTCTACTTCAATTACTAAATTAATGGTGCATCTTAAAGTCAATAACATCTTAGACTACAAGAAATACAGTAGTTAAATCAAGGTGAGTAATTATTCCTGCTAAATACTAAGAGGATAAATGAGTTACTAAATAAAGACTATATGAAAAATAACAAGATGAAACTAACCCTTCATCTAAATAGTTAACAAAACTTTCTAAAATGAGATTAAATTTCAAAGCTTTTATAAATAGAAAGGATAAGAAAACAAAAAGGTATTTCTGATATGCTGGGTTTTTTGTTATTTTTATTTTTATTTTTTTTCTGGAAATGGATGGAACTGAGGGATAGTTATTTAACTGGGTTAGCCAAGAGGATAAAGAACAAGAACAAACAGAGTGGATCACACCACTCTATAGTTCACTCCTTCCTATTTCTTTGCCACATCTACTCAATCCCAGAAGCAAAGGAGAGGATCAAGTCAACTTTACAGAGTGCCTTATTATAATGCAAAGCTCAACACGAAGTAGGTGCAGTGGGGAGAAAAAACATAATGAACCATCAAGATCCCAATCTTCAAGGAGCTTAAATTTAACAGAGGTTCTAATACATGTATGCCACAGATAAAATATAACACAAACAGTAATATTAGGAGAGGTATAAATAAAATCTGATATGCAAAGGAACAGAAGTTATGTTCAATAAAAAGAAATGGAAAGACTTAATGGAAAGACAGATTTTGAGCTAGACATTGAAGAACTGAAGATGGAAGAGAGGAGGAGGAAAACTGGACAAAAATATTCACAAGACTGAAAAGATCAAAGTACAAATCTCATTTTAAAGAATCTAAATTTTAAACCTCTAGAAACTAAAAGGAAGAAAACAGAAATTTCCTTGTGGGTTCAGATAGATAGTTTGCCAACTGGTCATATGTTGGGAAGAGGTTAGTTTGGGTTTTTCTCTTGAAGAAATTTAGTATATGTGCTTTAATTAAAACAATATTTAAATAGTACAGATCGACATTAGGTGGAAAAGTGTCTTCTGTCTTATTCTTAGTGCCTCAGTGTAATCATATTTTCCCATTTCTATTTTTATTTCCTCAACTGGCTACTGGAATAATTCTAATATCTTCATACTGCTATGTACAGGCTATAAGGAACCTAATCTCATAACCACATGCACAAGGAGACAATAAGAACATTCACTGTGTATAACTTATAACAGTGAAAAACTGAAAACAACCTTAATGTTCAATAACAGAAAAATAAATATAGAATGTAAGTACTCAAATGAAAAAAGGCCACATATATCAATACAAATATAAAAAATGTTAACTGAAAAAGTTGCAGAAGCAAAGCTTTAATATGTTAGTAAGATTAATAGATAAAAATAATATATATGAAAGTATAAACATACATGCACCAGTATCAAAACAAATTCAAGAGGAGAGGACAGGATATCTATGTATTATGTTTTAATCTTAAAAAATAAAAAGCTCTGAAGCATATGTAGGTGGGACACAGACATCTGTTTTATTGTTCTGTATAATCTTCTTTTAAATTGAAACTCTTTTGACCTTTTTCTTAGAAAAAAAAATTTACATTAAATATTTAACATATTGTAAGTACCCTTCTGTAACCCACTAATTCTTTTGAGTATCATTTCAAAAAAAGCTACTTCATTTTGGCATTATTTACCGCCCTACTGACCTCTGCTGGTCCAATAAGGGTGAGGATACTGCAGCTGTCTTCCTGTCTTTCTTGCTTGCTGAAGATGATGACTTAGGGCTTGATTTTCGCTTTGGAGATTTGCTTGATTTTCTTAGAGAAGGTGATGGAGATAATTTTGATCTAATTACTTCTGGTGAAACCTTTTAAAAGAATTCAGTAAGTCAATTCAGAAACTCCTTCAATCATGGCTGTTATAATCAGGTAACGAAGTAGGTGTTTTTAAAGCACACCAAACTTTAGATGAAATATTAAGTGCTACTAGAGACACCATGTATTAATCTGGCTCCTAAACACATGCTTTTAACCAGTATGATAATTAGCTGCCCTAACATAACACTAATATCAATAAAGCCAACTAAAATGATAAAACTTCAAAATCTCCTCAGAAAAACCAAAATTATATTCCAATGAGTTGTATCTCTACTCTTTAGAAAATAAACAAGTGTTCTAGAAATAGCTTAGGCCTAAAAAACAGACATACATAGATTTAAATCCTATTTAACATTAGCTGGTGACTCTAGGCAACAAAACCTCAGTTTTTCACCTGTACGAAAGCAAAAATATTTCAATTTATCTGACAGAGTAATGAGAAGATTAAATGACATATGTAGTTGATATATAATAATTTAATTAGTGTATCAATATCCTAGTACAATTTAAGACAGAGCAAGCAGCTAATGAGTTCTCTGATCAATAGCCATGTTGATGCTAGTTACAAACATATATTTCAATAATAGCATACCTCTTTTTTAATAATAATTTCTTCTCTCTTGTCCATGTTTTCTTGTTCCAGCTTCATTAATTCCCTCTGTATCTTCTGACGCTTCATTTCCAATGACAACTCATGAACATAATCATAATTAATATCTCCATTGTCAGAATCTTTAAAATAAAAATTCCATTACTTGTCAAAAACTATGAATGATCTATACCAAAAATTAGAGAACTTTTTCTGCTAATTTTTCATACAAATTAAAATGGCAGATTCATTCATTAGTATAACACACTTCTCAAAGATAAGAGAAATATATACCATTTCTATAAAGGATTAAAATCAATATGGTTGATTTCTTTTGATTTCTTTATGAAAAGCCAAACATTTTTAAGATTCTTGGGTTTTCTGAAAGTGGTTTTGGGTTGCCTGGGGGTTGGGATTTTGGTTAGGAGACAGGATTTTTTAAAGATACAATTAAAAACACACATGTAAATTTTAACTATTAGAGATACCAAAGCCTTCAATATTTCATCCTGAATATGACGTGATTTCATTATCTCCTTGACTTTCTTAAGGATTCATTAGTATTAAATGAAGGTTACATTAGGTGTCCTACATTGCTTCCTCATTGCTTTTTTATTAGTAACACAACAGATTTGTATCTAAAACTAAAGTCTGGTAATTTTAATACTAATGTGTACATGAGCTAATGTCCGAAGGATCTGTACCATTTCCGTTACAGGCGATTTGTACTAGGTTCCTTAGATTAGAACTGCCCATCTCAACAGATGTGATACCACTTCCTTATTTCCATTCACCTTTTTCATAAAAAAATATGATGGCTGGTTAAAGGGGGAAAAAAAGGAGTGGTACGTAGAGCTATTTCATCACAATACCCAGAAGCTTTCAGTGGCTACTGGCACTGCCACCCAACCTCTCATCCTCACTTGCTGTAATGCAAGATGTCTAGAGGAAGGAATTTCAGTGACTCATATCCTAACACATGACAATGCTGGGCCTGACTGCTTCCGAACTTAAGTGCCTTCCATCAAACTATACTTTTGGGGGATGCCTGGGTGGCTCAGTTGGTTAAGCCACTGCCTTCGGCTCGGGTCATGATTCCAGCGTCCTGGGATCGAGTCCCACATCGGGCTCCTTGCTGGGCAG
Source organism: Martes martes (assembly GCF_963455335.1). Lineage (NCBI taxonomy): Eukaryota > Metazoa > Chordata > Mammalia > Carnivora > Mustelidae > Martes > Martes martes. The sequence goes on from NC_137890.1 coordinate 56,302,668, forward strand.
GGAGCCTGCTTCTCCCTCTACCTCTGCCTGTGCTTGCTCTCTCTCTCTCTCTCTGACAAATAAATAAATACAATTAAAAAAACAAAACAACAAACAAACAAACAAACAAACTATACTTTTGGCACTGAAGGTCACCATTCCTTAACCTGGGGCAAAAAAAAGAACTAAAAAACAACAAAGATAGGTAGTTCTACTTGACTGCTTAAAAGCACAAGAAAATGAACATCACTGTCAGGCACAGACCAAATACATTATAATGCCAACCATCCATTTATATACTTGGGAACTAAGAGGGTAGCTATATAGCCTTTAACTGTGTAACTAAATTGATTACTCAGCTAATATCAGAAGATGAGGACAGTTTTTCAGTAAATATATAAAACAGACTAAATCACATTTTTCAGTCAGAAAGCAATCACTAAATATTTAAGGATATAAAGCTTTTACTTGACAAAATGATTAGAGATACTGAATTTTTTTTTTAAGATTTTATTTATTTGAGAGAGCACACAAGCAGGAGGAGGGGCAGAAGGAGAGGGAGAAGACGACTCCCTGCTAAGCAGGGAGGGTGATGCTGGGCTCTATCCCAGGACCCAAGATCATGACCTGAGCAGAAGGTAGACACTGAACTAACTGAGCCACCCCGGTGCCCCTGGAGATACTAAATTTAATTAAATAAATAATGGCTATATTCAGTGTTATTGTGCATTCTGACACTTTGTATCAGAGATAGTGTCAAAGATTCCGTTTGATGGTATTCTTAAATTATTAACAGATAAAAGTTCCATAACTAAATACTAAGTATGTATATAAAACAAAGGGAAGGGGTGCCTGGGTGGCTCAGTGGGTTAAAGTGGTTTAAAGCCTCAGATTCGGCTCAGGTCATGATCCCAGGGTCCTGGGATCGAGCCCCACATCGGGCTCTCTGCTCAGCGGGGAGCCTGCTTCCCTTCCTCTCTCTCTGCCTGCTTCTCTGACTACATGTGATCTCCGTCTGTCAAATAAGTAAATAAAATAATTTAAAAAAAAAAAAAGGGAAGATTATGGACATTGAGGAGGGTATGTGTTATGTTGAGTGCTATGAAATGTGTAAACCTGGCGATTCAAAGACCTGTACCCCTGGGGCTAATAACACATTGTATGTTTATAAAAAAATAATAAAAATTATTTTAAAAAAACAACAAAAAAAGGGAAGAGTAATTAATTGCAAAGAATGATTTACAGCATTTTTAAAGGCATTATCAATAATGTCCTGTGCCCCTCTAAAAACTGCTATCTGGAAATACCAATATAGAACACATGTAAAAAAATGAGAGGCTGACTTTCAGTCTTCACTCCCCAACTACCCTAATAAGGGCGTTAAGTCTGAACAGTGAAAATCAATGTACTATAACTAACATATTTTGCTTAGAGGAAAAGCTCTCAAGTCTTCACTGATATACCACTTTTTCTTATTTTATGGCTATCTATTATAAACAAATGGAAGATGTTTTCCTAGCCTTTAAGAGTTGAACTACAAAATAGGCATGATGCAACTGATAGTCTCCTGACAAAAAAAGAAAAATGAGAAGGCACAAAACATAAAATGGAACCCAAAACAAAAATGAGTCTGAAACCATTTAAGAAATTTAGAAAATGTCTCTCTTATACCTTGAGGTTATCTTTATAATTGCCTAATAAAAACTGATTCATGTAGATGATTAGTATAAGTCATTAGAAAAATATTAAATGTAACTAGAATGGCAGATTTTATAAGGCAGAGATTTTTAAGAATGTATATAATAGAAAAATATATACAATACATAAGGTTGACATTACTTTTTTTTTTTTTTTAAGATTTCATTTATTTATTTGACAGAGAGAGAGCAAAAGCAGGTGGAGCAGCAGGTAGAGGGAGAGGAAGCAGCAGACACCCCGCAGGGCAGGGATCATGACCTTAGCTGAAGACAGATGCTTAACAAACTGAGCCACCCAGGTGCCCCAACATTCTTTATAAAGAGTTCATACTTATTCAAAGGAGAATGAGCAGGAAAGGATACAAACAGGTAATTCACAAAAAGAAGAAAATGCAAATGATAGATAAATATGGCTTTTTCACGTGTTAAAGAGTCATTTTTTTCTAATTATAATATTAGGTATCAGCAAAGGTACAGATAAAAGGTATGTTCATTCTCTGAAGGTAACAATGTAAACTAGTACATCTATCTTGGAAAGCAATTTGGTAAAGCCTTAAGAATATTCATTCCTTTTAATATAACAATTTTATTTCCAGCAATCCATTTTATGCAAATAATCATAGATATATAAAAAGTGTATGTATATGAATTAAAGGCTATATATATTTAAGTATTTCCTTTTGTCTTTAACATATATATTCTCACTATTAAAAGTCACAATTCTTAGGGCTCCTGGGTGGCTCAGATGGTTGGTTAAGTGTCTGCCTTCAGCTCAGGCCACGATCTCAGGTCCTCAGATGGAGCCCTTGCTGGGCGCCCAGCTCAGCAGGGATCCTGCTTCTCCCTGCTCCCTCCTGCTTGTGCTTTGTCTCTCTCTCTCTCTCTCTAATAAATAAAATCTCTATAATAAATAAATGTGTGTATGTATGTTATGTCTTAATTCTTGAGTATACGGGATAAAATATGAAATTCCCTTACACTCCTCCCACTGTCAGCCTTACTCCAGTGGTTAACACTGTTACTAGTTCGGTGCTGTATGCATAAAAATAAACCTTTTTATATTTAATGCTCTTTAAAATAATGGTATCAAAAATACACACACTGCCCTACAGAAATATCTTTCCAGGGGTGCCTGGGTGGCTCAGCTGGTTAAGCAGGCAACTCTTGATTTCAGCTCAGGTCATGATCTCAGGGTCCAGGGATGGAGCCCTCGACGGGCTCCACAATCAGTGCAGTTGCTTGAGATCCTCTTTCCCTCTGCCCCTTCCACCACTTGCACTCATTCTCTCTCTAAAATAAATACAATCTTAAAAAAAAAAATCTATGTCATGCATAGAGATCAACCATTTTCATTCTAACATCTGTAACCCATTTCATAATATAAACATATTATAATTTATTTAATCGGTTCCCTTCTGACACACATTCAGTTTGTTTTCAATATTTTGCTCTATAAATAAGACTTCCATGGACATTCTGACAGCCTCCCTGATTCATAAATGCAGGTTATTTTTTTAGGACAGATTTCTTAAACTAGATTTGCTGGATCAAGATAAGCATAATTTTATTTTAATATTACCAAAGTACACTCAAAAGTAATTTTACCAATGGAAACTCCCACTTCATAATATTAGAACTTTTCATTTTTATCAGTCTGATGAGTGAAAAAGGCTACCTTTTTATTATCATTGGCTTTCTTCTGTAGTGAACCTGAGCATTTACTGACTACTTCTATTTCCTTTATGAATTACCTAATGTTTGTTTTTTGCCCATTTTTTAACTGGACTATCTGTTTCTTATATTTGTGGAAGTTCGTTATATGTTTACGTAGTTTTTTTGCCATATTCTTACACATGTTACACATGTCAAATATTTTCTTATGGTGATCTTTTAATTATTAAATTACAGTTTAGTTATATAGAAAATTTAAGTCTTTATGTACCCAAATAAGGCTTCTGGGTTTTATGCCTTACTTCAGAAGAATGTATCCACCTCTAAGATTACCAAAATATGTTCATATTTTTTCTCTTCTCCTGCAGTGATACTTTTGCCTTTTACGTAACTGCACTAGTCCCTATGATAAATAAATAAGAGGAAGTTTAAGTAACTAAATAAAAAACAGACTTGTGGGTCTGGTGTTGGAAATATAGGAAGCAACCAGATAATGAAAAGTTCCGTAAAATAAGAATTTGTACTTGATCCTGAAGGAAATGGGAAATCCAAATTTTTTTAAAGATTTTATTTATTTATTTGAGAGACAGAGAGAGAATATGCAGGCACACGCCCAGCAAGGAGAGGGATAGAGGAGGAGTGAGAGGGAGAGAGAATCTCAAGCCGACTCCCACCAAGTGCAGAGCCCAAGGTGGGGTTCCATCCCATGACCCGAGATCACAACCTGTGCCAAAACCAAGAGTCGGACACTCAACCGATTGAGCCACCAAGGTGCCCCGGGAAATCCAGATTTTAAACAGAGGAAAGAAGTGAAGCAATTTATTCTTTCATAAGAGCATTCTGCAACTCACAGAGTAGAAGAAATCTGGAATACATATAACTAATAAAGATCTTATATCCAAAATATAAAAGGAATTCTCAACAATTAAAAACACGTAATACAACAGAATAGGCAAGTCTGGAACACACAGTTTATAAAACAAATTATACATTCATCAGTAAATGTGAAAAAGTTTGAAACTTTATTAGTCATTAGGGAAATGCACACTGAAACCACAATAAGATACCAGCACACGCCTCCAGAATGGCTAAGATGAAAAAAACACACACAAAAAAACCATATAAAAAATAACAACCATTTTAAAATTATCTACTAAAGAGGAACATATGCAAATTCTGTGGCCCAGCAACTCCCAGGCATAAACTGAAGAGAAATGGGTAGGTACATGCTTAGCAAAAGATGATTAAGAATAGTAATAGCACTTAAGCCATAATAGCTCAAAATTGGAAATTACTCAAATGTTTATCAACAGCAGAATAGATAAAGTATGGTATATTCATACAATGAAAGGCTGTATAGCAATAACAATGAACTATATGTGCAGTAAATAATATGATTTCATCTCAAAAATATACTGTAAAAGAAGCTAAACATAAAAAGAGTATTGCTATAGATTCCATTTATACATAGCTCAAAAACAGACAAAAACTAACCGATGGTAGTAGAAATCAGGGCAGGAGTTACCTTTGAGAGGTGGGGGTTGGGAGGTAGTGAGTGGAAGGGAGCAAAGGAGGCTGACAGGATACTATCAGTTTTCTATTTATTGATTTGGGTACTGATTATACAAGTTCATGAACAATGAATCATATGCTCTTCTGAATGTATACTACACTTTAGTAAAAAAATTTTTTTAAAGATTATTCTGACTTTTAAGTGGAGAATGAATTAGGAGATAAGATTAACCTCAAGGCATGAGGTCAGGTTATTTTGGTAAAATATATTTGAAGGCAATAAACAAATACCTTAGTAACCAAAATATTAGTAGTCATGTAGAAAAATAGATGGTTCTGAAAGCTGTCAGTAGGTAGAAATGTCAGAACTCTATAAATGTCTAGGTTGAGGGGATGGAGTATCAAATAATGATTCCCAGGCTTTGGGGGACCTAGTAGGAAAGTGGTACTATTAAGATAAGGAACTCAGGGGGCGCCTGGGTGGCTCAGTGGGTTAAAGCCTCTGCCTTCGGCTCAGGTCATGATCCCAGGGTCCTGGGATCGAGCCCCATATCGGGCTCTCTGCTCAGCAGGAAGCCTGCTTCCTCCTCTCTCTCTCTGCCTGCCTCTCTGCCTGCCTCTCTGCCTGCTTGTGCTCTCTGTCAAATAAATAAATAAAATCTTAAAAAAAAAAAAAAATAAGGAACTCAGATGGAGATATCCAACTGATAGATCCTTAACTGAGAGCTCTAGATATTAGAGTCATTAATACATAGATGCTAATAATGCCCTAAATGCATGGTTTCATCTGGAGGGAAAAATTAATATTGAGAAAAGGTGGCTAGGCAAAGGGAAAACAACTGACAGCAGAAGCTGCTTCTAGAAACAAGTGGTTCTCAAAGAGCAGTCTGAGAACTTCTGGGAACCCCAAGATAATTCTGGGAGTTTCAGAAGATAAAAAATATTTCTATAGCACTATATTATTTGACTGTTTTTTTTTCTTTCCTGAGTATATAGTGGAGTTTCCCAAAAGTCACATAATATGTAATATCCTTAACAGACTGAATGCAGAAGCAGATAGGAAAATCCATGTCTTCTATTAAGCCAGATGTTAAAAAGACTTACAAAAACATGTAAAACATTGCTCCTCCGTGTAACTTTTATTTTTAATTTGCAAAACATATCTATTTTTTGTAAAGGTATATCCTAAGTTTATTACTGTCATTGTTAGCCAAGTTCATAAATAAATATTTTCAAAATTTCTCAAAAAAAAATTCTCAGATTCAATTTCTAATATGTTAAGAATTGAAACAGATAATCCACCAGGTCAAAAGTTGTTTGTGGGGGGCGGTGCCTGGATGGTACAGTTGGTTACACATCCAACTCTTGGTTTTGGCTCAGGTCCTGACCTCAGAGTGGCTGAGACTGAGCCCTCCATCGGGTTCCACACTCAGCACAGAATGTGCTTAAGACTCCCTCTTCCTCTCCCCCTGCCCTCTATTTGTGCCCGCTTTCTCTTTCCCCTTTCTCAAATAAATAAATCTCAAAAAAAAAAAAAAAAAAGAAAGAAAGAAAGAAAGAAAAGCTGTCTGGATCCTTTAAAAAACTAAAAAGTGTCCTAAGACCAGAAAGTTTGAGAAATATTGGTATAGAGCAATTTCTTCTGAGTCTAGCTAAAATTGCTATTCACTTTAGACTGAAAATGTAGAAGGAAAGCCTGTTAAACTAGTTCACAGTCTCAATATCTGGGGATTGAGATGGCTAAATCCATTCATCAATATTCCTTCAAGCCTATTTTTAATATAGAGAGATAAACGTCCAAAACCTTTGAGTTCTAATCAAGAGAAACGATAATAGCCATGTGTATATTTTACATGTAAAACTATATAAAAGGCATCTACTCACCTTTTAAAGGAATTTTGTATATAAAAGGCTCTTGTAGTAAAATCATTTTGGTTTTCTTTTTTAAAGATAACAGTCTAGAGCAAAGCCTTGGGAATCAACATTTAAAAGATAGTTAAAACATAAGGAACTTCTGTAGGAAGATTGAAGGGCTTCAAAGGAAGACAGACAGAAAACCTGAAGAGGGACAGAGAGGTAGAAGAAATCCAAGGGGAAAGTGCTTTTGGAAGACAAAGGCTCTCAAATGCTACAGAGAGATTATAGAAGAGAGACAAGGAAGTCTCCATTTATTCGGCAAAGGGGAGGTTATTAGTAACTTTGAAGAACAGTTTCAGTGAAGACATGGATCAGAAAACTGAGTAAGTACTGAGGTGAAAAAGAAAGACAGTAAGGTACAGAACTACTTCAACAATTTAGTTGTAGGGGCGCCTGGGTGGCTCAGTTGGTTAAGCGACTGCCTTCGGCTCAGGTCATGATCCCAGGATCCTAGGATCGAGCCCTGCATCGGGGTCTCTCTGCTCAGCGGGAAGCCTGCTTCTCCCTCTCTCTCTGCTCGTTGTTCTGCCTACTTGTGCTCTCTCTGTCAAATAAATAAAATCTTAAAAAAAAAAAAAGAATTTAGTTGTAAAGTGGGGATAAGCAGGGTGATGGCTGAAAAGTCACATGGAGAGAAGAGGAAAAGATATGTTAAAGATACAAAAGAGAATGTATGCTAAATGAACAAGACTGCAGAGGGAGGAGGAAATCGGATCCAGAATATAGGAAAACACAACCTTATACAGAAGGGAGGCTACTTACACAGAACCAAAGAGGAAATAGTAAAGTTTGGGGGGGAAAGAAGACTAATTTGGAAGTATGGTAGCAGGAAGTTGAGGGTGTTAGTGGGTCGTGAGTTGCATCGTCTCTGCGTAGTAAAGAGCAGACAGGAACTATGAGAGGGTTTGAAACAGCTATTATGAAAACGAAGAGAGAACTGTCTTGGGCTTTTCCAAATCTTTTAAATGGGAATAGAGAAAAATTTTTTTTAAAGGTAAGAAATATCCAGTACATTTCAGAGTGTTTTTTATCCACAAATAACTAAAATGAAAAGAATGCTGAATGTGTTGGAGTTAATCCTTTCACACTTAGGAAAAGTTCACTGTCCAACCTTTAACAGTCAAGTTTTGTAATATTTTATTTCAGTATATTAACTACTTAATTAACTATGATGGGACATTTTAGCTGCTTCTACTGCTATTTTGTAGGAGTTATTAAATTGGCTTATGAAAGTCCAATAAACTAAATAGGTAAGTTTCTTATCTATTTTTAAGAGTAAGTTTTAAGTAGACAATACTGTCCCAAGATGGAATGGATTTCCTTAAAAAATACTGATGTTCAAATTACTGGAGAGGCAGTTAGCATACTTTACACATATGAGAATATAAATCCTCAGAGATTGTTCTCAAATGTAACAGTAAATGTTGTAGGCTTACAGGCTCTTGGTTCTCACAGATGTCCATTCATTCACTGTAGCTGAAAAACAGCTACAGAAAATAAGTAACCAAATGGGCATGGGTGTGTTCCAACAAAACTTTATTTGCAAAAAGAGGTGGCTAGCCCACAAGCTATTATTTTTTAACCCCTGGTAAAAAGGAAGGCGCTTAAATTCATATACTCTTTAGTTTTGTCATCTGTAAGAATAACAAAGCTACTGAATTAATAATAACATAAATTATATGAAAATACCCAGAACACCCAAAGCATTCAACAAATATGAGTTCTCTTTCTCTATATTTGATAGTGTGAGGCTATAGTGCTCACCTTCAGAAGGTCACAGAAGTGAAGAAGAGGAGAGAACATTCATGGTGTGGAAAACAAATGCTAATTTGTTAAGACAATGATGCAAAGATGATTTTGCTATTTTTCATCAACAAATCCCTGGTCTCAATTATCCGAATTGGATTTCTTCTGAAAGATGAAAGTCTACAAAATTTCTTGGAAACAATTTTCCCAGATCCTTAAGATTTAAAAATTTCATTTTAATATTTTATGTGAAACAAACAAAATTTAGATTTAATTTTAACCTTGGTATTGAGGAACTAAAAAGATTTAGAAAAGTAATACAACTTCAAAGGACTGTGATGCTGCCCAATATAGCTCTAGGGGGAAAAAAGGATGGGGAAGTTGAAAAATACAGTGTGAACAGCTTTCTCTGCCTTTGTTCCGCTACCATATGCCATTTTCTGTATTCTAACTCAGTAAGGTAGAAACAAGGCAGTAAGATGATTCTGAAACAACAAGGAGATCACAGTTCAAAGGTGTTTTGAAGCCCCCCAAAATCTACAAAGTAAATAATCAATAAACTGACGATATAAACAAAGATTTTTTTGAAACTCACCATCTCTGTTAGTTTCCCATTCTACATTTTCTTCTTCACTTTCTGGAGTTCTCTCCTTAGTGATTTTTATGTCTTCCTTTTCCCTATGTCTCCCTCTTGAAGATTCTTTCTAAAAAATATACACATACATACAGATTATTATATTTTAAAAAATTATGAGATAGTTACTATAATACAGAATATTTCTAGCCTCATCTTTTTTCATTTGTCTTGCAGATAATCACTCACCCACTAAGTAGAAAAACTGACAAGTTCTACTGTAGCACCGCAATGAGCACTATTTTATTAAAGAACAGCAACATGGTAAAAAGAAGGAGTCACTGAGATTTCAAAAGATACAATGTAAATGTCTAATAAGCGCTGGATAGTCCACAACATACCAAGTTTCTATTTCTAAGTCTCTAGGGGCAAACTATTCAAAATGCATAAAATAAACAAAAGGATTGACTATATTAAATAAGCACTAAAAAATGGCTGCATTATTCATAGTAGACCCTCAAAAAGAATTACTGATCTAAAACTTATCATATACTAATATAACATCATTTCTCTACACGCCTAGATAAATCCAAACTCATTTGATAATTTTATAAATGCTTTTTAAAAAAGATTTTTCCCTATTTTGAGGAAACCAAAATGGCAGCTAAAACAGTTGGAAAATTAGTCCTTATACTGAAGCTAAAAAACAGAAAATCTACATTTTATTCCAAGTTTAACAGTACCCTATGGACAAAACAGGACAGTAGTAATTCAGCTGATAACACTTAACTAAATATCCTATTACACAAAACCTCCAAATAACATTTTAAATGGTAAGAAAGTAAAGTAACCATTGTTATGGAATTGTAACCTTCCTACCACAGTGTCTCACTTTTATTAACACTTTAAATCCTGCCTATAAAACAAACTAACACAAAAAGGTTAATTGTTAAAAGTTCTTTCTGGGCATTATCAAAAACAAAACGGGGCTGCTTAAAACACAAATTACTTTCTCTATGAAGTCTTCTTTTTAAAGAACTCCAGTATAAATTATAACTGCCCCTAATTTTACATATTTAAGTATAAAGTCATGCTGTTATCACTTGCTTAATGACATATATGGCTGCTGTAAAACAATAAAGGTGGACAAAAGTCATTATAAAAGAGTCTACAAGAGTACAACCACCCATGGATAAATGGTAAGAGGTCAAAAGAGAGAGAGAGAGAGAAAGAGAAAGAGAGAAAAAGGAAGGAAGGAAGGGTTAATCCTCTTTATACATAAATCAAAAGGAAAAAAGGAACATGATCTATTTTTATTCTTAAGTTATATTCTAAAGAGTTTCAGTGATGAACTATTCTATATCCCATGCAACATTTTGAGCCCAATGTGATGCTTGAACTCAGGACCCTGAGATCAAGACCAGAGCTGAAATCAAGAGTTGGACACTTGGGACGCCTGGGTGGCTCAGTTGGTTAAGCGGCTGCCTTCGGCTCAGGTCATGATCCCAGCGTCCTGGGATCGAGTCCCACATCGGGCTCCTTGCTCGGCAGGGAGCCTGCTTCTCCGTCTGCCTCTGCCTACCACTCTCTGCCTGTGCTTGCTCGCTCTCTCTCTCTAACAAATAAATTAAAAAAAAAAAAAAAAAAAAGAGTTGGACACTTAACTGACTACACCACCCAGATGCCCACCCCCCCATGCAACTTTTGAACATTCTGGGGATTAAACTCACTATAAATATAAATTAGTACAAGTTGTATCAAAAATGTATAGAAAGTTATCTCCAAATTACTGAAAAATAGTTTCCCAAAGTATCATGTAATATCTGAATACTAATTTAGCTGAAAAAAAGGGTTTCAGAGCCATAGTGCTGATACTGCAAAATAAATAACCTGCAAGTGTGTAAGAGAATATTTGAAAGGTTTAGAACCAAAAATGTAATCATCCTAATAAATTCCATTAATAACTTACATAAATATTTCAAAATATTCACCCTATATAATAAAATTATATAATTTTAAGCTACCCCCCCCCTTTTTTTAAAGATTTTATTTGTCAGAGAACGGAGAGAGCGCACAAGCAGAGGGAGCTGCAGGCAGAGGGAGAAGCAGGCTCCCTACTGAGCAAGAAGCCCACGCAAGACTCCATTCCAGGACCCTGGGATCATGACCTGAGCTGAAGGCAGATGCTTAACTGACTGAGCCACCCAGGTGTCCTTTTTTTTTTTTTTAAAGGCTCTTGTCTTTTAATATGACTTTAATACTGTCCTCAGAAATCATATATGACTTCTGTTATTAAGTACTAGAGACTGAATATAGGCTTTAATAAAAATGGAATCTCATTCAAGTTAGAAGATACATTTTTTCTAATATTTTGTCACTATCAAAATACGGGAATTATTTTGGTAACAATTATTAAGGCAGCTCAGATCATTTTTTAAAATGTCACATTTCCCCATTTTTTCCAATTCAACAATGTTTAGGCATAATTTGGTTAGGCATGTTATTCCTTTGTCAGTTATTTCTCCCTTTATCATTTCAAATAAACAGGGTCTGGTATTCCCTGTTCCATGTAGCACAGCATGGCCTGCTCTCTCACCTCCTGAAGAGAACAGCTTGTTATCTTATTTCTTTTAAATGCAAACATATTAATCAGGCTGTTTGATTACTTTATTATGCATTCTAAATTAGCCATCCCAGAAGATATACATGTTGAAATATCTGTTGATGAACTAAAATATTTCAGCCAGTACTGTTAGGTTGAGATATTTTAAGAATTCTGAACTTTTTTGGACTTCAAAGTATATTAAGTAATACCACCAGTAGAGAAACAACCTGTGATCAAACATACAAATATTTTTGCAGCACAACATGAATTTGCCAATTGTATAAAGACTATAATTAGCCTCATGTCAATTAAAATCAGGTTTTGCTATCAAATAAATCTATGCCTAACTTAGGAAACATGTTTGGTTTTAAAAATTTCTTAGATTTCAGAAATGTAATAAATGATTGTGGACTTTAACTTTATTTTCATTTTATATTACTTTCACATTTATTCCTTAAACATTATATGGACAGATAATATTCATTATGAATTTTGTTTTTAGATAGTAAGCAGGCATTACCAAAAAGAAGTACTTTAAAAAAGAAGTACTGAGGTTAAGTGTTGAAAACCAGTATTATAACAACTGGATTAGCAACCAGAATAATTAAATGCTAGGGGCCTTTGTAAATAATATAATTCAACCTCCTCTTGCCCTATGTAGAAAATTTTTTAATACTATATGGTTATGAAAGTCCTGTTAGAAGAATTTCAGAAAAAAAATTTACTCTCTACATCTCCGCTGATAGCTCTTCATTGCTGCATCCTTTGTCCCCATTTTCAGACAGCTCTGAGTATTAAAACATTCCTTCTTATACTGATCATAACTCTTACACCTTTCCAGAATTCTTCCTGATTAGAATCAGGTCTGACGTCTAGATCATGTAAAAATAAATCTAATACTTCTTTCACATGACAGTCCTTTAAATATGTGAACACCAGCATTATTAAATCTCTTCAGCATCTTCTCATACCAGGCCAAAGAAAGCTACAGTTCACATCGATCATATGTTAACATTTCAGGATTTTCACGTTCTTCCTCACTCTGTCATCCTCCCTGGACATACTAATTTACCAATGTACTTCAATAAAATGTGATAACTAAAATTAATCTAGTCTTGTCAGAGCAGTATACAGCATATGGCTTTTATTTCTCCTGGTGTAGAACTGAAATTATACTTGTATTAATGAAGTCTAAGTTGCCTTGCCGGGTAAGTTTCAGGCGGAGCTTAAATAAGATACTGTAATCTTATAAACTGTAAATTTAAACTATAATCTCACATAAAACAGAGAAAACTTCAGGGCTGGGTGATTTAATAACACACTGAAATCATTAGAGATCAAACTTTCTAGTGTTCTTCCAATCTTACAGCTTTGCTATTCCTAATGTTGACTTCTCATTATTTCTTTTACCATGATAAGGCATATTTCTTTTACCATAATAAGAAGCCATCTAGGTTCTCCCAACGTGCCTCTCCCTCAATCACGAAATAAGAATTCTTTCCTTCAGTTTGAGTAGGCCAACTTCAGCCATATGACCAACCAAGGTAATGGTCACAGGAGAAATGATTTAGGCCTGGTTCCTGAATCAACTGAATGAGCAAGGAGAATGGAATTACTTTGACTGAATCAAACTAATCAGGCCCCAGCAGTGAACCAGGGTCAATTCCCCCAAAACACAATGCAGATACAAAAGGAAAAAGTGATGGAATGGATTATAGGGAGTTCAAAGCAATTTACACTACACTTTTGGTAGTATACCTCACCTCTTCAAAGTATAAGGCCACACTTCTGACAACTTCAAAGGCCATACAAAACAGACTGTCCAAACCAGTGAACATTTTCTCTGTTCACCTTTATTATTCACATTTCAGACCCTCCTTCTAAGGTCATTTGCTATCTTCCTGATACATATCTTTTTAGATATTCTCTACTTAGTGAAGGTCTCCTAGTACTCAACACTCTCAATTTTATTTGAAAATATCTGTATTATATCTACATTCTTGAAAAATAATTTCACTGGGTATACAGCTATGGGTTGACAGATTTATCTTAGCACTTTGGAAATATTATCCCACTGTCTTTTGGCTTCCGTTTCTATTGATATCAACCTGTTGCTCCTTTGTAGGAGCCTTTTTTCTTGGGGTATTTCTAATATTTTCTGTAACTCTGGTATTTTGCAATTGTATAATAATATTCTATTTGATATATATTGTGTTTTCTGTATCTGCTGTAGCTTTGTCTCACCAATTACAGAAAATTCACAGCACTATTTCTTTCAATATCGACTCTCCTAAATTCTATTTTTTCCTGGAGTTCCAACTGAGAGGTACATCAAATTTTCTAAGTATTTCCCTCACATTTTAAAATCTCTTCAACGTTTTCTATAACCCTGTCTTTATGTGTATTCTGGATAAATTCTCCAGCTCCATCTTTCAATTCAACAGCTCTCTCCCCACAGATGGACCAAAGGCTTACTCTCTGGCCAGTTCTAATACTAATAAAAGTTTCAAGGTCACCACTAGCTTTCAAGTTTGCTACTTAATCCCTGGTTTCAATTCCCTATTAGTGTTTCTTTGTTTTTGCTGCTGTTTTGCATTTTTGAGAAAGCAGCAATGCATTTAAAATGTGTTTGTTGTCACTTACCCAGGATACTGTAGTGGGAGGGCCCTCAAAGTATATAAACCATAATAGTGCTGAAAGGGACAGTTAATACTAATAATTTTTTTTCTTTTTTTTTTTTTTAAGATTTTGTTTATTTATTTGACAGAAAGAGAGATCACAAGTAGGCAGAGAGGCAGGTAGAGAGAAGGGGAAGCAGGCTCCCCGCCAAGCAGAGATCCTGATGCGGGGCTTCATCCCAGGACTCTGGAACCATGACCTGAGCTGAAAGCAGAGGCTTTAACCCACTGAGCCACCCAGGTGACCCTCTTTTTTTTTTTTTTTTTTTAAAGATTTTATTTGAGAGAGAGAGCAGGCACACGGGCACACCCACACAAGCAGGGAATGTGGCAGAGAGGGAGGGAGAATCAGGCTCCCTGCCAAGCAGGGACCCTGAGATCATGACCTGAGCCGAAGGTAGATGCTTAACTGACACCCAGGCACCCCAAGATTAATAACAATTCTTAACAAGACTAACAATTCTTTAACAATGTCTGTTGTTTGAAATACAGCCAACTCTTTCTCCCTTGGACTTACCCACAACCATTGGTGAGATCAAGCTACCCTAGACCATACTACTACAACGGACATTTTGTTCCTAAAATGAAGTCCATTTAGCCCTAACACAAGTTTGTTCTTTGTTAATGACAGGGAACAGTATTATTATGTATTAGATGAGATAAAGAAGATGCGAAGAGGGAAAAAAAATCTACTTCAACTACCTTTTCCATTTGTCCTATACAATCTCATTACATTTCCTCACATCTTTCCAAAATTACTTGGAGAAACTTCCTTTGAGACTAATAGATAAAAATTATCACAGAACATTTATTTAGTCAAAGAATAACTCAATTATTTACAGACCAACGAAGTTCTCCCCTTGTACTAATATCCACTTTAAAACAACTGTAAATTTGTCCATTACTAGCCTAAACCTCTTATCATAGTAATAGTTCTATTATATTAGTAATAATTAATAATTATATATAATATACAATTATTATAATTAGTAATAATTCTGTTATATTAAAGAATATCAAGTTTTTAAACACAAGAATTTTTCTTTTTTTAAGTGTCTCTTATTTTTAAGGAATAATGATTCCAGGAGCACCTGGGTGGCTCAGTTGGTTAATCGTCCAACTTTTGATTTCCACTCAGGTCGTGATCTTGGGGTCATGGCATCAAGCCGCATGTCAGGCTCTGTGCTCAAAAGTCTGCTTGTCCCTCTCCCACTGTTCCTCCCCCCTACTCCCGCTCTCTATATCTCTAAAATAAAAAAAATAAAAAATCTTAAAAATCTTTTAAAAATCTTAAAAAAAGAGAATGATTCCAAACCCTATTATTCTAAAAATACACTTAGTTTCACAAAACACTAATGTCATTAGTGAATTCTTCATTTTCTGTCAGAAGCTCTACAATTAATGTTAATCTAAATTTTTCTTCTTTGTAATTTACTACCACATATTATATCAAAACTATTAACAAGGGGCGCCTGGGTGGCTTAGTGGGTTAAAGCCTCTGCCTTCGGCTCAGGTCACGATCCCAGGACTCTGGTGTCACTGCATCGGGCTCTCTGCTCAGCGGGGAGCCTGCTTCCTCCTCTCTCTCTCTGCCCGCTTCTCTGTCTACTTGTGATCTCCGTCTGTCAAATAAATAAATAAAATCTTTAAAAGAAAAACTATTAACAACTGGAAAAAACTACTATTGAGATTATGGTTCTCACCTTAATGTTTTCATTAAACTCCTCAATTGGACACTTTTGGTGAAGGGTAAAAACTTTAAAAAATGAACAATGGTTCACTGATTTTTGGCCCGAACATTAGCCCCAAAACTCAGCTCAGTCTATAGCTATTAGAATAGCTACAACCAGACATTTTAAAATTTCAAATTATTCACAGATGTACAATTTCAGATCCTTTCACTATTACAGAAACACAGAGAATAAAGAAATGTAGATCTATACTGGGGAAACTGTACTATAATTTGTAACTACTGAAGAAAACCCCCCTCATAGGGTTAATGGAAATTTTCTCTTATGAAATAATAACAAAAATTATATTATCTTGTTCCATTATACACAGTGCTACAAATAAATAAGACTGTATACTTTAAAGAACATTCAACAGATAACCAAACTCAAGTCATTTCTAAACACTGCTTTAAAAAAAATTATAATGAAAAGAGAATAGTTATTATCTTTGTATCTATGCACTCAACAGCAGTGAAGTGCAGAAAGTATAAGAGATTTAGAGAAAACCAGACAGAGACATACCACTAAGATACTTCAACAAGGTCTTCTCAAACCAAGAGATCAAGTAGGCAAAGATATATTAAAAATACAGAAGATCAAAACAACGATGTTTTAGAGATACTCTAGAACCTGAAAACTAAAAAAATAGAAAATACTCCTCCTTTTCAAGCACACAGGGAAAATTTAGATAAACTGACCATATCTTAAGTCACAAAGAAAATCTCATTTAAGTTAAAAAAATAGAAATATAAAGAGTAATAACATAGTAGTTACTTTTTCAATCAAAATAACACACACTAACAAAAAGTTCTTCAACCTGAAAATGTAAAACATGCAATTAAAAGATTATTGGATCATAGATGAAATCTAAATCTAAAGAGGAGAATTACGAAAAAAATAATGAAAACATGACATATAAGATCCATAAATTCAGCTAAACCATTTATCAAACTTTAAAGCATTAGATACTAATATAAATCAAGTGAAAATAAATGCTCAACCAGTTCAAAAAAGAAAAGAAATACAGTAAACCAAAGAAAGAATAAAAGAAAAAACATATTAGAAAAAGAACTAATCTATAAATTCAAAAGCTAACTTTTTAAAAACAGAAACTAAAAACAACAAACTAAAACCAAAAACCAAAAACTAAAAAACATAGGCTAAGCTAAACAAGAAAAAGGAGAAAAGCACAAACATCCAAAATCAGATATAACAAAGTAAAAATAGGCACTAGAACAAAGAAAAATAAAGAAAAACATGAGATTTCCACACAACTCTATACAGTTTTAAAAATCCAGAGGAAACAATTTTTTAGAAAAATACAATTTAACAAAACTGACTTCAACGAAGTCAAAATTTCCATTAAAAACTCTTCATAAAACAGTACCAGATTCAGTTGGTTTCACATGGGAATTCTACTAAACCTTAAAAAAGCAGAAAATCCCAATATCACTTATGATATTTCAGAGCAAAGAATCAGTAATATTTTGTTATTATACAGTACTTGGACTATCTGTGAAGCACTACAGTGTTATTTGAAAAAGGACTTGAATAGTTGTAAACTTACACTGCAAACTCTAGTGCAACCACTAAAAAAAGTAAAAATAAGTAAACCGATATGCTAGAAAAGGAGAGAAAACTGGAATAATATAAAATGTGTGATTCAAACCACAACAGGCACAAAGAGCAGAAGACAAAATAATAGGAACAAAGAACAATGGTAACAAATAGAAAACTATAACAAATATAACAGATATTAATTCAACTACATCAATACTTCGTTTAAACATCAAAGGACTCCATCAATTAAAACAGGAACTGTCAGGGGCGCCTGGATGACTCAGTCAGTAAAATGGCTGCCTTGTAATGTAATCATGTCATGATTACAGGAGTCCTGGGATGGAGCCCCACTCAGGCTCCTGGCTCAGTGGGGAGTCAGCTTCTGCTTCTCCTTCTTCCTCTGCCCCTACCCCCAGCTTGTGCTCTCTCTTATGCTCTTACTCAAGAAAATAAAATCTTAAAAAACAAACAAACCAGAGACTCTCAGAGTGGACCAAAAAATAAGACCCAAATACATGTTGTCTACAAGAAACAACCCTAAATATGAAGACACATACAGAGTAAAAGAAAGAGATGGACAAAGATATACTATGCTAGTATTAATCAAAAGAGTGGGAGTAGCTACATTAATAACAGAGCAGACTTCAGAGCAAGTGAAGTTACCACAGACAAAAAGGGACATTATGTCATGATAAAGGGGTCAATTCTCCAAGAAGACATAACAATCCTTAATATATATGTGCCTAATAACACAGTGTCAAATATGTATGGTAAAAACTGAAATACAACTGTAAAGAGAAGAAATGATCACAATTACAGTTGGAGATTTTAACACCCCTCTGTCAAAAATGGATATATCCAGCAGTCAGAAAAACAGTAAGCACATAGCTGAGCTCAAAAGCACCATCAATCTACTGGAAACAACTGACATCTATAGACTACTTCATCCAACAACAACAGAATACATATTTTTCTCAAGCTCACATGGGACATTCAACAAAACAGATCTCAACTATAAAACACACTTTTAAAAGAACAGAAATCACACAATCTCTGCTTTCAGACTACAATGGAATTAAACTAGAAATCAGTAACAAAAAGATAGCTGAAAAAACCCTAAATATGTGGAGATCAAGCAACACACTTCTAATTAGCACAAGGGTCAAAGAAAAAAACCTCAAGAACAATTTTAAAATATTTCAAACTAAATAAAATAAAAATGAGGAGTGCATGGGTGGCTCAGTTGGTTGAGGAATCTAACTCTTGATTTTGGCTCAGGACATGATCTCAGGGTCATGGGATCAAGCCCCAGGTGCAGCTCCATGCTCAGCACAGTCTGCTTGATTCTCTCTCTCTCTGTCCCTCCCCCAGCTCATGCAAGCATATGCACTCACCCTCTCTAAGTAAATAAAATCTTTAAAACAATGAAAATGAAATACAACCTATCAAAATTTATAGAATGCAGTGAAAACAGTGTTTGAAGAATGATTTACAGCATTTCTAAAGATCTAAAATCCATAATCTAAGTTCTCATTTTAAAAAACTGGAAAAAGAAGAGCAAATTACATCTAAAGTAAGAAGAAAATAAATAATAAAAAAAATCAGAGTGGAAATCAATGAAATTGAAAACAGGACATCAATAGAGAAAAAAAATCAATGAAACCTAAAGTCAGTCTTCAAAAAGATCAATAAAATTGATAAGCCTCTAATCAGGCTAAATAAGAAAAAGAGAGAGAGAAAAGACCTAAGTTAGTAACAGTAGAAACAAAAAAGGAGACATTACTACAAATCCCAAGGATGTTAAAAGGATAATAAAAGAGTACAATGAACAATGCCATGACCGTAAATTTGATAAACAGATGAAATAGTCTAATTCCTCAAAAAAGACAATCTGCCAAAACTCACAGATAATTTAAATAAGCCTATAAGTAGTAAAGAAATTGAATCAATAATAACCTTCCAAAACAGAAAGCACCAGGCCACATGGATTCACATGTGAATTCTATCAAATATTTAAAAAAGAAATCACAGCAATTCTCTATAGTCTTTTTCAGAAACTAGAAGGAGAGAGAATACGTCTTGACTCATTCCATGAAGCCAGCATAAATACCTAATACAAAAACAAGACAAAGACATTTCAATTTTCTTGTAATGACAAATACTTCTCAGGAACATAGATGTGAAAATCCTGAAAATATTAGCAAATCAAGTCCATCAACATATAAAAAGAAATGCACAACACAACCAAATGGGATTTATACCAAGTATGCAAAGTTGGTTCAACATTCAGAAGTCAATTAATGTAATCTATCACATGAGATTAGCAAAGAAAAATCATAGGATCATATCCATAGATATGGCTATCCAGTAAAAGCATCTGACAAAATCATATCCAGTGATATGGATATCCAATAAAAGCATCTGACAAACTCCAACACCCATTAGTGATAAAAAGTCTTAGCAAACTAGAAATAGAGGGGAACTCCCTCAACTAGATAAACTAAAATTTAGGAAACTAAACATACTCATACCATAAAATCTTACAACAGCATTCCTTGGTTTTTACCCAAATGAATTGAAAACTTGTGCCCACACAAAACCTGCACAAGGATGTATTTTATAGCAGCTTTATTCATAATTGCTGAAACTTGGAAGCTACCAAGATGTCTTTCAAAAGATGGGGCACCTGGGTGACTTAGTTGGTTAAGTGACTGCCTTCAGCTCAGGTCATGATCCTAGAGTCCCAGAACCCAGTCCTACATCAGGCTTCCTGCTCAGAAGGGAGTCTGCTTCTCCCTCTGACCTTCCCCCTCTCATTCTCTCTCTCATTCTCAAATAAATAAAATCTAAAAAAAAAAAAAAAAAAGATGTCCTTCAAAAGATGAATAGAAAACTGAACTGTGGTACATCCAGATAATGAAATATTATTCAATGTTAAAAAGAAATGAGCTATCAAGGCATAAACAGAGATGGGATAACCTTACATGCATATTACTAAGTAAAAGAAGCCAATCTAAAAAGTTAACATACTGTATCATTGCAACTATATGGCATTCTGGAAAAGGCAAAGCTGTGGAAACAGTAAAAGAAACAGTGGTTACCAGGAGATAGGGGATAAGAATGATGAAAGGCACAGAACTTTTTAGGGCAGTGAAACTACTCTGTGTGATACTATATAATGGTGAGCACATGTCATTTGATACATTTGTCCAATCCCATAGAATGTATAGTATCAAGAGTAAACCCTAATATAAACTATGGACTTTAAGTGATCATGATGTGTCAGTGTAAGTTCATCAATTTTAAGAAATGTACCATTTTGGTTCAGGATGTTGAGAGTATGGGAGGTTGAGAGTGTGTGGAGGTAGAAATGATATGGGAAATCTTTGTACATTCTCATCAATTCTGCTATATACCTAAACTAAAAAATAAAGTATTAAACAATGAAAAACTGAGGAAATTACCTGCACCTGTTACCATAAATGAAAAAATTATTATCCCTATAAGATAGAGATTCTAAAAATAAAGAACCCACAAAAAAATGGAAAAATGGACAGGAAATAAGAATTCACAGAAAAAAGGTTCTTAAATATAGGAAGATGTCCAACTTCACTCATAAGAGAAACACAAAAATTATACAAACACAATTTTTTCTGATCAAATTGGCAAAACTTTAAAAATCTGACTACATATGCTAGCAAAGCACAGAAGAAACAGGCTCTGTCTGCTGGTAACAATGCAAAATGGTATGGCTGTGAAAAGAATGGTCATTATTTAGCAAAATTACATAGGAAATTTACCCTTGACACAGCAGTTCCATTTGAGGGATTTATCTCTCCCTAAGACACACTAAAAAACAAAAACAAAAACAAAACAAAACAAACTCCCAAAACAAAAATACAAGTGCACAAAGCTATTCACTGTAGTTCTGTTTGTGGTAGCAAGACTGAAATAACCTAAATGGCTGCCAGGACAAGACAGGTTAAACCATATGTGGTACATTCATACAATGAAGTACTATGTGAATACAAAAAGGCACAAGAAGTATCTCTACATATTCCTATGGAACAGTTTTCTAGATACAGTAATAAATAAAAAGAGCAAGATGATAAAAATGTATACGGTGTGCTACCTTTTATCTAAGAAAAAGCAAAAATACCCCTACATAAACCCTAATTTGTATATGTACCTATATACATATATGTGTATGTATATTTGCACACGCGCGCGCGCACGTGTGTGTGTGTGTGTGTGTGTGTGTGTGTGTGTCAAAGTGGCAGAAGAATCCAAAAACTAGTTAAAAGTAGTTACCGATAGAGAATAGGGTAGAGTAACCAAGAGATAAAGGTAGACTTTTCAGAATGTAACCTGTTTTGGAGATTTAACTTTGCAGCTATGTAAATGTTTTATGGTTAAAAAACAAAATGAAGGGGTGCCTGGGTAGCTCAGTTAGTCAAACACCCAACTCTTGATTTCAGCTCAGGTCTTGTTCTCAGGGTCATGAGTTCAGGCCCCATGATGGGCTCCATGCAAGGCATGGAGCTTACTTTAAAAAAAAAAAAAATCAAAAAGAAAAAAGAAGCCTTAAAACAAAAATCAAAATTAAATGAAGCAACCCAACTAATGTAACAATTTTGTGGTTCAATCCCAGAGAAGAACTGTTTCAAGAGACTTGACATACAATAACTTGATTTTATATCCCTAATAGATTTCACAGGTATATTTCCCTAATGAGATATACCCTAGGAACTAAAAAGAAATCTTAAACTGTTCTCAGAGATACTATCATTAGTGATATTATTGTTAATTGTTATTCTGGAACTGTTAAACATAAGATAATGCAACTGAAATTCAACAGGGAGTATAACATATTAGTATCCCCACAAGTACTAAAAATAGTGTCAAAAATTAGTTGTCCATGATTTCAGCCTAGTATACAAAAGGGGTTACAATCCAACTCATTCTCTCTCCATCTTATTGTCCTGGAAAGCTCAGTTAAGCTTAACATGTTCCCTCCACTCATTCTTTTGGTCTTCAAATCCTACTGACTCTACCTCAAGACTCTGTGTTAAATTTAGTTCCACTGTGTTAAATTTGGTTCAGATTGTCCAGAAGAGCCCTTTACAACAGAAATATGATATATATGTAATAATATGTACATATGTAATTTGGGATTTTATTGTTTCGATATTAAAAGGGGAAAGAAATGGAAAATTAAAATTCTGGTAACACCTTTAACCCACTATATCCAAAATATTGTCATTCCAACATATAAATATAAAAATTATTGAGCTATTTGGTTTTTATTTTACATCATTAAGTCTTTGAAATTCAGTATGTATTTTACACTTACAGTACATCTCAATTCAGACCAGCCACATTTCAAGTGTTTAACAGCCCCAGTGGAGCACAGACCCCAGGCCACCAGGGGTTCCAAACATGGCAACACATCAGAATCACTTTTCATTTATTCAGTAAGTGAACTTACTAGTTCCAGGGTCTGGAGGTGAATCTGTGAATAATAGATTCCTGGCATATAATCTCTTTTCTCTTGCCAAGCTCTGACTGACACATTAAGACTGTTCACAATCTGATCTACCTAATCTACCTCTTCAGCCCTCACCTCAAATTCACATGCTATAATTTCTATACATCAGGCATAGAGCTTCACAGTTTCTCAAACACACTAGTCCTTTAAAACTACTTATTGTTACTGTGTTGGTTTTCTCCTCTTTCTAAACTTTCACCACCCCCTCTTTCATCCCACCTATCCTTCCTACACTCAGTGCAAATGTCATTTCCCCCTGTGAAATGGTTCTCTGGTTCCCCAGGAAGTTATTTATTCCTTCCACTGCAGGTTTTGCTCATCTCTCTCTGTCATACTACCATACTCTATAGAATTACAATTTACCTATTTATGAATTTATCTCCCCACAAGATCACGGGTTATCAACCTCGTAACTCAAACACAGTGGAGCTGAATTCGGGGGCAGAGGAGGAGTAGAATTACAGTAAGTTTGTACCTTAACCTCTCTTAGCTACTCTATGTTATCTAACCTGCAGCTGCCCCTACCTAAACTAGACCTGACTTTCCCATAGAAGTCCATTACATAAAGATCGACAGACGTCTGTGTTGCACTAGGAATGTATCACAGAAATGCTCAGCATTTGTTATCCTGTCAGATCACTCAAGCTTACTAACTTACTAGCTTAGTAACACTTTTCCTAGCTTACTAACACTTTTCCCTAAGTTTGGATAGGGAATTTCCTAGCTTACTAACACTTTTCCCTAAGTTTGGATAGGGAATTTCCTAAAACCTGATCACTCTTGTTACTATCCTAGCTTACTAACACTTTTCCCTAAGTTTGGATAGGGAATTTCCTAAAACCTGATCACTCTTGTTACTATAACCCGTAGGTGTGCATGATACTCACCACCTTAGAGGGCTTTCTCATCTAGGGAGTGAGAATCAGGCTTTAAGTTCCTTGATGAAATGGCCAACTCTGCTGTCTACTAAACTGATATGCTGAACATATAAACCTTTATGATCTGAAACACACTTGGATTTAGACACCTGTTAACAACCTAAATCTCCAATGCTGATGTCCATCTCCTATTAAGAGCATAACACCAATCTGTATTAGAGAGGAAAAGCCAAGAGTTATTCTAATACTGTACAGGCGATTTATTAAATAGTCATCATGGATCAGTCACTCATGTTACTTGCTTTACATATATTTTCTTCACAGCAACACACTGATAGGGCTATGGCCTCCATTTACAGATAAGGAAACTGACAGCAGAGTTAAAAAAAATTCCTAAAATAATGTCTTCAGAATATGAATTCTAGATGTTTGCCTTTTGAACTATAGTCCATGTAGTGCTGTGTTAGGACCAGTTCACAATGACTCACAAGAGCCACCTATTAAATTTTTAGGAACTGTACAAGCCATTTTTAAACACAGTTATGATTAAAAATTAAATCCTACAAACTAACAATTACACAAATAATAAAAACAAAGTTAACTATTATTCAAAACTCACTTCCTAAATATTTCAGCACATTTTACTCTTGAGGTTGATTACATTTATATGTGTGTACGTGTGAAAAATAAATGGTGTGAAAACAAGTATTTTTCCCAACTTTGTATTCAGTGATACCACTTTGCTAGCTTGAAACTGACCAGGATGGGAGCATTTATGCCAAAGAAATTGGTAAATCCTACAAAGCATGGCTTTTTTCCCCAAGTGGCTGTTGAACCTTACCAGCAAATCATGGAGTTCATTCCTTATTCTGAGTTAATCGGTTATTCCAAAATACAATACACATGCTCAGCCCCTATCCAGAAATTCTAATTCAGTAGATCAAGGATAGAGTATCAGCAATGTATTTCACAAAAAGCTATCTCTCCTCCAAAAGAATTCTTATATGTACATTCTTCTAGCTGAGAACTACTATCTGAGAATTCTAAACAGTATTATGTATCATCAGACATTAGAAAACTATATACTTAAAAGTGTATTACTTTAGGTTCCCGAATTTAAGTCTCTACAAACTATAATGTAAAACTGTAATGCAGCTTTTTAAATCAAGGATCAAAACTGTTATAAGCAAGCCTCTATGTAGCTTAAATTATCAGAAAGGTTTCTCTTTAAACAATTCAATAATTTTAATAAAAAAGATTATGAGACTACTAAGATATCCACATAAAAAAGAATAAGGCTGGACCATAAACAAAACTAACTCAAAATGGTTCAAAGCTAAAGCTAAAGCTCATAGATTCTTTGAAGAAAACAAGGCACGAATCTTTGTGACCCTGAATTGGGCAATGGTTTCTTAGATAAGACACCTAAAGCACAAACAACAACAGAAACAGATAAATTGGATTTCATCAAACTAAAAACATTTGTGCTTTTGAGGACATCATCAAGAACATAAAATGATAACCCACAGAATGAAAGAAAATTTTTGCAAATCATAAATAAGGAATTTGTATCTAAAATATAGAGAGAGTTGTTACAAATCAACAATAAAAAGATAACCCAAAATAAGAAAAGGCAAAGATCTGAAAAGACATGTTTCTAGAGAAGATATGCAGATAGCCAATAAGCACATCTTATTGTTCAATATCACTGACGTCCAATATCATTAGCCATCAGAGAAATGCAAAAACTATAGTAAGATTACCACTTCATAATCATTAAGACAGCTCTAATCAAAGAGTTCAGTAACAGCAAATGCTGACAAAGATGTAGAGAACTGAAATCCTCATACACTGCTGGAAAGAATGCAAAATGGTATAACTGCTTTGGAGAACCACCTAGCAGTTTCTCAAAAAATTAAACATACAGTTAGTACATGACTCAGCAATTCTACTTCTAGATATAAACCCAAGAGAAATGAAAATATAGGTCACTCAAAAAACTATTTATGGATGTTCACAGCAATGTTATACATAAAAGCCAAAAAATGGAAACAACCCAAATGTTCATCAATTAATAATGGATAAACAAAAGGTGATATATAAATACAGTGGAATATTATTTGGCAAAAACAAGGACTAAAATATTGATATATCCTAATAATCTTTCATGAACCTTGAAAACACTATAGTAGGTGAAAGACACAAGTCAAAAACAAAGCCACTTATATGAAACATCCAGAACAGGCAAATCTAGAGTGACAGTAAGTGGCACAGTGGTTGCGTAAGGCTGGTGATCAGTCAGATGATACAGGTATAACCATTAAAGGTTTTTCCTTTGGATAATGAAAATGCTCTAAAATTGATTGTGGTGATGGTTGCATGACTCTGAGAATACACAAAAAAACCACCAAACTGTACGTTTTAAATGGACGAATTTTATGTTATGTGGATTATATCCCAGTAAAACTGATACAAATACATATACATAAATTTCTTTTAAAAAACTAGCTGAGGACGAGATTTCCATATCTGAAACACTGATGTTTTCTTTTATTCAATGAGCTGTATCATAAAATAGATTTCTCTTTTGGTTTCATTGCCAAGAAATTCACCATTAAATTTTGTGGTCACATGAGCTTCCCTTTCCTTAAGTTCTCTAGTTCAGTTTCTGTCACCACCATGCCTTACTTTCACTGTTTTAAATTCTAAATGATCTACTATAACCCACTTCAATCTTTCTTGGAAACAAGCAGGATATGATGGCTGGCTGAATTCTGAAAATTTAAGAATACTTTTAGATACTCATGATGCCTTCCAAGATACAGAAATCCTATGACGTTCAGCCTGAGCTCTGCTAACCAATTCCCTTCATCTTTACCACCAAGGATTGATTCAGAGAATTAAGAGTTTTCCCAGAGGACTTTTTTCTCTACATTACATTATCTATATAAAACATTATACTGTGGTATTACACATCTACCATATATTTAGCACACAAGATAATAACGTAAATGGAACATAAGTAATAAATTACTACTGAAATTTAACTTTGTTTTGGGAAATTCATTCCTACCCTAACAGGTGAGGATGAGTCCTCTGTATTTCGTTTCTGGGACTCAGTGTCCACATCTTGGCGCTTGTTCTTCATTCTTTCTCTAAGATCCCCTGTAGGCCTTTCTGGTGACCTTTGAACCAGAAAACAAAAACAAAACAAAAAACAAAACAAAACAACAAAAATCTATATTTTTATAATGTTTGTAAGAATATATCTACAGAAATAACTCACGAATCTCAATGTTTCTTTCTGTGGCTCCTAATGTTCAGAAAAACAATTAATTTGCTTTGGCTTAAATATTAATATATAAAAAATATGAGCATCACTTACAAATTTTCTCCCCATGACAATCAGAAATGTATACACTAAAATTCCATGGGGTGGCAGGTACTGGCGACATGAATAAGAAACTGTATGTGAGTCAAGAAAAAGGAATTTGTAATTAACAGTTTAATTTGTTTTTCTAAAAATCACATAAAGGTATTAGTTATATTTGAAAGTAAAAAGCAGAAAGATAAAGTTTTAAATAACAATGTTGTAAAATTAATCAAGAAATAACAGTATTATCATGTATACATGCATGTGGCTGGATGCAACACTGACAACTGAGAATTACCCATCTTAAGAACCACAGGATACAGAGTTGTTTTGTGTTATTCTTATAACTTTTCTTAAAATTTGAAATTATTTCAGAACAGAAAATAATTAATGGATTCAAAGCAAGATTTAGGTGATAGATTTCTTTTTAATTAAGGAAAATCGTACACATTTATATTCAACACTCCTAAGCATTCATAATTCATACTGAAAATGTGAAAAATGGCTTGCCAATTATTTTTATACCATTATTAAGTGAGAAAACAAAGCAGACATGAAAAACACATTGCCTTTAATGAGTATTCCTTGAATATTCTTTTAAAAAGGGCAATAGAAGTTAAGGAGTGGTATGTCCCTCATTAGTCACCAAAAAATACTGTATAATATATTAATATTTTTTAAGAATAAGTATATAAGGATAAGTATATAATTTTTAAGGATATAAACAAATCACATAAACATTTGCATGTATTCAAGTCATAGTTATCAATCAAATCAATTCTTTTATCAATCAATACAAGTTACATGATTAATGAAGAAATAATTTCAGTTAATTCACTTTAAAGGCTCTCATTAATACCTATATGCACATTTTAAAGGACTGTATTAAATGTTTTAATAGTAAATCTGAGTTTAAAAGTGGAAATTATTAAAAACCAGTACTTAAATGTTCTAAATTATAATTATGATGAGCATGTACATCTTATGTGTCCTGGCCTCCTTTATATAATAAGACAATTTATTAAATATATATATATATTTATATTTATACATATAATATATATATAAGAAAATTTTTATTAATTAAAACCCTAAGCAGCACCTAACAGAGTACTCTACATACAATGAGTGCTCAGTAAATGATTTAAATATTTTGTGACAAAGCATTTCTGAAATACACTGCTTTTCTTTCCATCACGTTATGAACTGTATTTTCATCCCTATAAAAAAAGGAAAAAAAGAAATCCAAAGGGGGTTATCAAATGGAAAAACACACACAAAATAACAACAAAAAATCCTTTATTCTAAGTCTAGTAATGACACTATTTTTTTCCCATTTTAGATAAATTTCTCTGCCATTTTCCTTAAAATTACCTCTTGTATAAAAATTTTGTCAGTTAATAATAAATTTCACAGATGAATTAAAGTATGTATTAAAAGTGTTGTAATAATATGAACAAAACATTAAAATTACTGGAACATTTTCCCTAAGTGTATATTTACACAGATAATTAAACATATGTTAAGAACTGGTTTTCCCACATTAATAGAAGGCACAGATGACAATCTAAATACAAATAAAACAGAGTATTCAGCATCACGAGTAAAGTAAAATGTACATTTAAGTGAACAGAAAGTCAGTTAAGGGTCTGAATTTTAAATTCTCTTAAGCTTCAAAATCTATACACAAACACACACACACATTTAAGAAGAATTTTTTTAAAAATCTGCAAATACTAATGTTCAGCTTTTATACTATCGCTGTAACCAAAGCAATAAGCACATCTAGTTTTAGGACTTTGTTAACTATTTGTTTACCAATCAAGTTTAAACTGTTTTTGTGTCTACATATGTTACATATTTAACACCATAATATAACCATTATGAACTGAACTGAAAGAAAAATGAAAGGTCTTTATTAGGAAAAGTTTCATTTAGCTTTGCCTTTATCAAAGGCAAAAAGATGTCCTAAACAGGTAATAGGACCTTTACCTACATATAAGTACATGTTTTCATTTACATTAATACATTGTGATAAGGGATTTGGCAAATGCATTTTAATGGACAGAGGTTGCAGTAGACAGTCTCATGTCATTAAGATCTGAATTCAGAACACTTTAAAAAGCTAAAATTATATCCTTGTTAAATTTTATTTTTTTAAGAGTTAAAATAGTCTTTCCTCAGTAAAAGTAAATCCATGAAATTCTGCTCTTAAATCATCTTAAGTACATAACTAGGTGTGGGGGATGTAAGTCATATGTATATTATAAAAAAAAATCTACTGGCAAAAACAGTAAATACTGAGCAAATAATATTAGAGCATACATTTTATTAATCTCAAAATGAACTAAAAAGATCTTGTTGATCTTTGACTATTGATAAGACCACCACCAAAAGAGAAAAATCTGATTAAATATACGCTTGTATTTCAGATTTTTATACTAGATAAATTACAAAAGCTATCTTCTAATATTATACGAACAATTCAAAGTTCTTAATTTACCTTCTATAATTGCTGCTATAACCTTTACCACGGGGTGAAGGGCCATGTACGAATCTACATGTGTTTCCATAGAGGCAGTTGCCAGTCTTCAGCCAGTTACGGCACTGTGTCTAAGAGACAGACATTACTATGTAAATTTCATATTTATTTCTGGAAAAAAAGATGCTAGTGGGACAAAATTAAAACAAATGCTACCAAAATTCCAGCTACCCTGAGACACATTATTCATTCCCCAAACAATAAAAACATCAGGACAAAAAAACCGTAAAAATTATTACTCTTCACTCCTTTATGAAACTCAGTTTTAAAAATTTATCAAACATTCCTACAATACAACAACCTGTTCACCTTATGATGCAAGTCAGTATTCAAGAACAGGATTAAAAGATAACCCCTGTGACTGAGCTAGTGACAACTCACCTCTGCTGTACTGCCAGTGCTGGGTCCAAGCCTCTCAAACACACTGGGTCTTCGGGATGTGCTATCAGATATGGTCTTGGTATTTTCCACTGTGACCTTCCTTCTAATTTTTGACATTTTGTACTACTTTAACCAAAAAAGAGAGAGGCAAAACTGTAAAATTCTTCAGCTTTAAGTTAACTGAGCTCATAACTTATACGTAGATAAAGCTGTAGATAACACTGTAAAACTGTGGGGAATTTTTCTCAGGAGAAAAAAGGCATAGGAGAGGTCACAGGTAAACAGAAGGTATCTTCTAAGGCATGCCACACTAGTGAACTTGTAACAATGCCGAAATCTGTTGGCTAGAATTTTTACTCTTCTGCAGAGTGTAGAATAAGATTCTACTTGCACAATTTTCGTAGTACATTCAACCTCAGAAAACAACTATAAAATACTTAGTTTCTAAGTTCTTTATAAAAGTTTCAAAATTTGTTAACTATCTTTTAAAGAAAAGTTGTGCTATCATTCTCCATAAGGTAGTTAACTGGAAAAGAAAGCCATGTCAAAGAGAATGGGAAAATAAAATCAGGTGAGAATTTTACTGATAGTAGAAATTATGCTTTATACAGCTTGCAACATTAGGTATATTCCAAGAATCAGCTTGGGAGAAAAATGCAAACTATTTAATATTTTCTCTATCTTAACAGAGCTGGAAAAGGACAGTCTAATCAAGAACATTTATTTTCAATAATGTAAAGAAATTTCAATGCTGATAAAATGACTTTCTTTCAAATAGGCTACAAAACTAGAAGTCAAGTTGTTTCTGTAACTTATAATATATTGACATAAAAGTCAAAGACGCTAAAAGTGATGAACAGGCTATTTTACTATTATTAAAAACAAGACAAATTGTAAAAATATTTTACTAAAGTAAATAAAACATTTAAAACTAAAACCATAACAAAACAAATCTAAGTATATAATCAGGTGACTCAACTGGAAATGAAAACATCAGATAATAGTATTATGATATATGTTAGAGAAAAACATTAAATTCTAGATCTAGAAAAAATTAGTACATCACTGTGGGAACTGGGTAAGAACTGCCTAAAAGAGGGGGGGAAAAAACTAAACCATATCACATTTCATATAATACAATTAGTTGAAATCTTATCAATAGTCAAAAGTTACTAGAATGAATGGTAGCTAAAGAAGTAAAAGTTCCATTTGGTATAGAACTGGTCTCCATAAAATTCACAAATTCAAGAAGTTCTTTAATGTGGTTTCAAAGTGAAGACATAACACTTGAAAGGAAATTAAGTCTTGATAGTACCAAATCAAAAGTTCAAAAAAATTATAAACAATATTTGGTTAAGATACTTTTCAGTTCACATTTTTAAAAGAATCTTAAGAGTAAGGACAACATCTGACAAATGAACAAAGATAATAAACCAAGAGGAAAACAGGAAATGATACAATATGGTAGTTTTAAATTGGAAAAAAAAAGTATCTTATTCTTTAATATAAATACAATCATTTTAGTAATTAATTTTTAATGACTCAAAGAAGTCGGAAAATGACTTTACAAATCTTTAAGAATTAGCATAGATGTCACATTAATGAGTAAGACTTTGTTGCAACATAAAACCACATATGTATCAACTGTTCTCCAAATAAGGAACAATACAACCAACCCTACATACAACAGTTAGTACTATAAGATAATCTTTGGTTTCATTCTCAGCCCAAATGTGAATTTACAGAGTAAAATTTGGTAAAATTTCATTTGTTCATTTGATTTACTGAACTGAAAAGTTCTTTATAGAATGGAAGGCCAAGATAAATGGAACTGAAAAAACATCTTCTAGAAAATGTAAAGCTTTGATTAACTGAGAAAACCACTTTCTATAATTTATACCTGAGCAGGAATCAATAAAAAGTGAGTATGTCACACAAAACAGGGAAAGTTTAGAACAAAAACAAATGTTCAAAGTCTTATTATGTTACTATAAATGTTAATAGAGAGATGTATATTATAATCTTCATCCACTAATTCCATTTTTAAAACATTTATTGGGGTGCCTGGGTGGCTCAGTGGGTTAAGCCTCTACCTTCGGCTCAGGTCATGATCTCAGGGTCCTCGGATCGAGCCCCACATTGGGCTCTCTGCTTAGCGGGGAGCTTGCTTCCCCCTCCCTCTCTGCCTACTTGTGATCTCTCTGTCAAATAAATAAATGAAATCTTGAAAAAAAAAATAAAACATTAATAACCTTAAAATTGAATGAGTTCTAAAAGTTCCTTATAAGCTCTTATTAGTTATTTAGAACTCGGAAAACAGGCATACCATCCCCCCCACACTGTCTTACCCTAACCTTACATATTTCCCTCCACTACCAATGGAAATAGTTCTGCTCCCCAAACTCCTATACAGCCGCAGCATGCTGCCACTCCCAACACACCTCCTCCAAAAAAATTAATGATAGTGCTTTCCATTATTAGGGCAACAGCTATTTATTATTGTTCCTGAAACACTGGTCATCTAGTATCTCCTTTCTTGTTTTTCTGAGGGCTCCACATATTAACTCTACTGTTTCTCTTCCTGCTCTATTACCTGTTGCTTGGATCAGCACTCTGCTACTCCCTTGACCTACCCCTGAAAACCATGGCTTCTCTCTAATCCTAGATCACGAACATAAACTTTGAAGATTTAAAAAGGTTTGGACTACTATGTCAAAAACAAGTGAGGACTGATGGGATCTTAACACCCCTCCTTGTATGTATCCCTGCCACTAAAAAAGTACCTTCCTACAGAGAACAAGTTGCTTGTACATGTGACATCGAGAACTACTCAAGATTCACCTACACAGTTATTGTCACTGGAACTTCACTTTTAGCTACTGTTGAGTCTTTCAACTTAGGGAAAAACAGCAAAGTAAAAGTCATATTCTCAGCATCCAACATTGTCAGACTTCCTCCTAAAATTGCACTGACTTTGAGTACCAGGTCTATGTTATAGGGAGGTCACAGGAAAAAAAAATCTGAGGCAAAAGGGAAAAAGTAGGACTTGAAGTTTTCTAATTGAAAAGAAGGGGAATTCTTCTGGTCATCTATCTAGGAACTTCTATCAGTAGTCAGCAATAATAAGTTTTTGAAATATTATTACTGAAATATTCATGATTGACGAAGATAAAATGCTTTATGCTTATAAAGAATACAAAATATAATTTAAACACTATTTGTCTGAATATATACACATAATCTGTAATACACCAGAAAAACACTTACTCATATATGTTAATTTATTAATTTAAATGTATGTTACCAAATAAAATGACTTAATTAGAATTTTCAATCTAAAAATTTGGGCCCTCAAAGGGACCTAAATAAATACCACAATCTAATAAAATGTAGATTTAACTGAGGAAGGGATAAAAACCTTTTTAAATTAGTATCTGAACAGGCTTCAATGAGCAAATGCTTCAAAGTATGTAAGAAAACTTAGAAACAATAAAATAAAAATGTAAATATTAAAGTCTAGCACCCGAGTGGCTCAGTGGGTTAAGCCTCTGCCTTCAGCTCAGGTCATGATCCCAGGGTCTTGGGATCGAGCCCCACATAGGGCTCTCTGCTCAGCAGGGAGCCTGCTTCCCTTTCTCTCTCTGCCTGCCTCTCTGCCTACTTGTGATCTGTGTCAAATAAATAAATAAAATCTTAAAAAAAAAAAAAAAAGTCTTCCCTATCTCAGAGACTTTAAATCTTTTCCCTCCAGTTTTGTTTTCAAATTAAACTTTGATTTCAAGGTGTCATTACACTTTCACCCACATCATCATGTCTTTATATCTCTCCCAAACACCATCATTATCAAAGCCCAGGTGACATTGGTGAAAGTCTATGGAGTTATTTTTCCATTTCTCCCCTCCATTTGAAGAGTAAATAAATATCAAGGTTTTTATGATATATTTTCAATTGAAAAAAAAGGGGACAGAGTTTGAACCTATTAAAATACAACAAGAGGGTCTTAATAAATGGGAACAGTTCCCTTTCTCCCTCCAAAACTTAAAATATCACAATGTACTCAAAGCTACACCCTAGAAATATGGCTAAGAAAGGGGAAACATACAAATGATCAATGACTGCTGAGGCCTACATACTAAAATCTTGTCGATAAAACATGTATCAATTCTAGTATTTAATCCATAATTACATCTTGTTGAGGCCGCATCCTTCCCCAGCACAAATAAAAGCATATATATCTTTTTAACCTGGATAAGCTGCAGCATAATATTAGGAAACTGTCATGTAATTAAACAATTAAAACTACATAAATGTACTAACTAGTAGAATAAATTCTTATCCACTGAGGTTCTAAAATTTAAAGGTTTATATTAAAAATAAGGTCTCTTACTATTTATAGTTCATATTTTTTAAAGAAAAAAGTTGTTTATTTGATGCATAGTCTGGGAGAATATTTTTAAAAAAATAACTTTCTAAAACAATCTCACAGGTTGCTTAAAGACAGACTAAAGCAAAACCAAAAACAAAATAACAACAAAAAAAGAGACTAAAACAATTCCAACTTTAATTCCAAACAGAATTAACAGAACTACACTGACTATACCACTATGAGCAAGGCAATACTGTAGCACTGTGCAGAAAAAAAATTTGTTAAAAAGACTATGAACAGAAAATAGGCAATGCTAGTAACTACTATAAAGTGAAATAAACAGAACTGCAACATGCATTCTATCAAAAAAGAATAAAGACACTTTAAACAGCAACACCAGTTAACTTTCTTTTCTTTTTTTTTTTTTTAAAGATTTTATTTATTTATTTGACAGATAGAGAGATCACAAGTAGGCAGAGAGGCAGGCAGAGAGAGAAGGGGAAGCAGGCTCCCCGCTGAGCAGAGAGCCCGATGCGGGGCTCGATCCCAGGACCCTGAGATCATGACCTGAGCCGAAGGCAGCGGCTTAATCCACTGAGCCACCCAGGCGCCCCAACACCAGTTAACTTTCAACAGTTATTAAATATCTACTTAAATAGCTCCAACTCTACATGAAATGGAGAACTGGGTTGGGGGAGGTGGGGAAGACTAACATCCACTGAAAACCAACTCCTCAAATAAACGTCAATTAAACAATTGTGCTGTCTATATTTAACTGCCAGTGCATACTGTAATACAAACTAACACTTACAACTTACTAAAATTCTAATAACTTGTACAGAAGTGAAAATAGCATCCACCTGATTAATTTTAGTATTAATTTACCAATATGAAAATGGATTGATTTGCATATCTTAAATATGGAATCAATATTCATTTTGAATCTGTGAGAATTAGGAAGCCAGTAAGAGGCATGCATTTGATAGAATTGGATCCTACCAGATTCACACAGTAAAAGTCTAAGTTTCATGGTGCAACTATTTTTACTGATACAAATTGCTAAATACCTGCATCAACATTCTTAGCAGTCTCTTGTTTAAACTGTCATCCTATAATCTAAATATTTCATTAAGAAATCGGAAATTATTTGAAAATCTACAGATCATGTCCACAAAACTCTTAAAAATATTGTCGCTTAGGTACTAAAGCCAGTAATTTCAAATATTACAAAACTAGACTCCACTAACTGGCACCATATACGCATGCATGGATTGTACTGCATAAACACTTAGATTAACTGCAACAGTACCATGGACTTTGAAAAGTTGAGGTGTGAAGATATTTTCCAAACTTTTAAAATTATTTAAAAAAAAAAAAAAAAGCCCTGAAGGGCCAGTCTATGCCTGTAATTTTCGGAGTAGTTCCAAGTATGTGAAAACCTCACAATATAACCAAATAGCTTAAGATATGGCTCCACAAACAGGATCCTACCAACATCACTCAGTAATATCAACTCTGAATGATTTTCCAGCCACATACATTATTTTAACCTATTCATAAAGAGGTAATGCCAAACAGCAGATCCTCCCTCCTTTCACTCCACCTTCCCTAGTTTCTGACGGATAGCTGCCCAAAGTAACTACCTAGGGAATGTAAAGATAGAGTAGCACTCCTCAACCTTCAGGACCCAAGTCAAATTATCACTGCCGGGAAATAAGCAAAACCAAATACAACCAACAGCAAGATAATTTTTCCTAAAGGTCTGGAATGAGTAAAGAGGGAGCCTCTAAATCTAAGACCATATTCCTCCCGCGGTCCAGTGCATATAAATGAGAATACTACGCAAGGGTTCCCAAGCTTTTTTGGTAGGGACCCAGAACAGTCTTTTGTCTGAATTCCCGTCCTCTTAAAAACAAACTCGCCGGAATCAGAACACGAGCGAGAAACCAAGCCTGAGCCCAGGGAGCTATTTGCACAGTTAAGGGTGGGATGCTCAAAAAGAGCTCAAAATCCTGGCGCGACCCAAGAGGGATGGAGGACAACTAAGGGCCTCCCCATTCCGGGTCCGTCCAACGCCTTTTCCCCGATACCCATACCAATTCACATAATTCAAGCTTACCTCCTTCCCGAGCTCCTGTCGCAAGCACAGTCCGGAGGCGCTACCGCCGCCACCGCTCCGAGGAGCGGGGGAGGCGACTCTCTGTCCCCGCGCCTAGCCCGGGGAAGACGACGACGAGAAGTAGGTGCGCGCGCGGCTCCCGGGAACCGGCTAGCGAGGAGCCCCCGGGGCAGCTGCGAAGCAGAGCCCACCCGCCGCTTCGGTAGGGTCAAGTGAGACTGAGATGTAGAACGAAAACGAACGAAGAGAGACTGGAGAGCAAGAAAAAGCAACGAAAACACTAACAGGCCGCTAGGAGAACCGACTCAAAATGCCGCCGGAAGTCGAGTGTTTGCCCTGATCCCCAGTGGACCGAGGCAGCTTCCGGCCGCCAGATTAGTCGTCAGCGCGCAGGCACCGCCCCTTCGGAGACACGGCCCTGGGCGTAACGTCGGCTCCTAGGAGTGTCGTGGAAATCATCTAATCGGTGCTTTGTGAAGGGACTCTTGGAGTGGAATCCCTGACCCAGGGAGAGCCAAAGTTTCCCATAAAAAGTGAATTTAAGAGAGAGAGTTTACTCCTTTTATTACATAATTTCTTACAATAAACAGCTGTTGTAAATGCCACATTTGTTGTTGAAAATAACTACAGTTGTTCATTCATTTGCTCAAAAAGATTTCCTGCGCACGGGCAGGTGGTGTCGTCCTATTTTTGACACTCCTCTACTTTCTGGGCCATCCCTTATTACTGTGGAGCAAAGGACACACGGTTGTGTTTTTAAAGGCGCAAGTAGTTCATTGAAAATTTGGAGCAGAAATCTTTAATGTACTTCTAACCCCCTTTTATTTTGCGGTCCAATGATCTGCAAGAAACTGGTTATTAAAATTGCTTGAGGTGGGTAGTCAAACATCCTGAATCAAAATCCGTACACATTTTTTAAAAAGGAAAAAGAAATGTGAGCCCTTTTCTGCCTTAATTTATGGTAGCATTTATTTCGTTCTTTGACAAAAGCAAGGAATGGGAAAATCTTTTCTCAAAACTACTGATAAAATCTTAGAAGAATGGGTACAATGATTTGGTCTTGTTGGAATCAGTAAATTAAAATAGGAGAGAAGAGCGAGAAAATCAAGGGAATTAAACATTCTTGATCACATGCTCGACTATTTTAGAGATAGCGGCGAGAGCTTCTGTGCAAGTGGGTCTGATGTAACGTTCTGGCAACAAGAATCCATATCTGCCTTTATCTCGAAGTTCAATTGTAAACGAATATTTTATGCCTAAGTCATAGATCCAGTCATCTGAACCTCCAGGAGCTAGGTCTACAAGAAGAAAAAAGAAATTAATTTTTGAAATCCAGATGTCTCAAGTTAACAAACAAAATGGATTTTTTTCCCCTAAAAATAAAAACAGCTTTATTTTTTTCTGATTTTTAAGTAATCTAACTTTCTGGTAGAAAGTAGAGATGGAAGAAAAACAGGTTAAGGAAGAAAATAAAAATTACCCATATTTCTGCCAAGGAGTAATAATCACCATTAACATTTTAGTGTTTCTTTCTCCTCAGTGCATGTTTTAACATATTTAATTTTTTTCCAAATGTATTAAATAAGATCATCCTATACATGCAGTTTTATAATACTTCTAAACATAATCTACCTGACCAGCTTTATGTATCAATGACTTCAAATCTACATTATCATTTTTCATGATCTCATAGTACATAGTATAGCTGGATATAATTAAGTATAATTAAGTTCAATAATTATCTCCAATAACTTGAGGATAATCTCCAATAACTTGGAGACCTTTAGATTATTTTTTTCTAATTTCTAATTGATATAAATAACTTTACAATGAACTTTCTTATTTTCACTAATTGCTTCTTTGTTTCTTTAGTATGTTCTTACCTAGAAGTAGATTCACTTGTCTAAGAGTATGTACTTTTTACAATTATGCTACATGTTCCCAAATAACCTTCAAAAGAATTGAACCAACTTACATCTCCATACTAGCAGTGTGTGAATATACCCATCTCACCCTCTCATAACATGCATAGGGAATTGTGCATTTCGGGCATTTTATGGGTGAAAATATTATTGAATAATCTTGTTTATTTGATTACCACTGAATTAAACGTTTTATTTGGTATATTTATTGTCCAGCATTATAATTTTTATCAGTTGTCTTTGCTCATTTTTCTACTCATTTGATTTT
The DNA here is from genome assembly GCF_963455335.1 of Martes martes. Lineage (NCBI taxonomy): Eukaryota > Metazoa > Chordata > Mammalia > Carnivora > Mustelidae > Martes > Martes martes. The sequence continues at coordinate 56,341,734 of NC_137890.1, forward strand.
ACAGATTCTTTATAATAGCAACATTAGTGTCAATAGCCTTGTGTAATAGGTGAATTTGTTTTCTTATTTGGTTATTTAGCTTTCAGCTTGGTTTATGGCAGAGTGTTTATATTAAAATATTTTATCTTTGATTTATTTTAGAGAAATATATGTTAGTAAATTAATTAATTTCTTCTAAGCTGTCAGGTTTTCCAACCCTATTAATTGAATAACATTCTTAGAATTGCCTCTCTTATGAGATAATATGTGCCCTTATATATTTAAATGTCTTTCTGTTCTCACTATTCCCTCCTATTGGTCTGTCTTTTCCCCGATCAGGTCCACAGTCTGTCTTACTGCAAGTTTATAATGTGCCTTAATACCTGGTTGGGGCAAATTCTCTCTTAGTCTCATTTTTCAGAAAATTTTACAAGCTCTTCAACCAAATTTATTCTTTCAAAAAAAAATTCAAAGTCACTTAACTGTTCATTGGGATTGCATTAAACATAGATTAATTTAGCACTACTGACACATTTTTATTTTGCTTTCTTACTCAAAAATGTAGTAGGTTTCCCCTTTTATTTATCCTCCTTTATGTAAACCAGTAAAATTTTCTAGGGTTTTCATATAAATATATGGATTTGTATGTGTACACACATACATACATTTAACAAGGAATCCACATATATGTATCTGTATGTATATATGTGTGCACTTTGTACATATGTACATACAGAGGGGCAGTAGGATCTTTTCTCCATTTTATTATCTACCTGATTATTTTTGGTATATAACAGAGCTTTAGATTTCTGTATATTTACTTCATAGCCACCTTATTCAACTTTTGATTATTAATAATATTTTTGGTTGATTTCTACTGTTTTCCAGGTAATCATATATTTCACATGCAAAGTGATCACGTTTGCCTCTTTCTTTTTTTTTTTTTCCAAAGCCCACCAACTTTTGCCTCTTTCTAATGCTTATACTTGAGTTAACTACAAGGTGTTTACCAAAGCATTGTTTATAATACTGAAAATATCCACCAGCCGAGGGTTCAATATGTTATTCAGCAAATATTTCTGACAACCACTATCAATATTTGGCATTCCTTCTTCCAGCCATTTTCTCATGCTCATGAACACATTCTCATAGATGTATGCTAACTGAATGAATGAATCAATATGTAGAGATGGACTGATTTCTTCACACCAGACTCTGAGACACTGCGGTTACGCTTTGGGGAGCAATGGCAGAGAAGAGGATGAGAATGGAGAAAGCTCTGAATTGTGAAAGGAAGCTGTGTGATCCCTCACTGACAGAGCAAGGACCTGGGTCAGCAAAGGCAGCAGTGGGCCAATGACACCAAGAGACTGAGATACCACGCAGATCAATCTGGCCCAACTTTGTTCAGAGACATTTTGGGGTTGTTGAGGAGGAAGAAGAGGAAGATTCTGGACTTCCTACTAATAGGGCATGTAGTGCTCAAGCAACTTATTGAAAACGATATGAATGTGATTAATAAGATGAATGTGTTTCTATATTCCTGTAGATCACACCTGTTAAAGAAAACTACGGGGTTTTGAATATTGTCTCAGGACCTTCTCACAACCCATCTTCTCTCCCTGGTTTCCCCCCTACATCACTGTTTAAACAGGCAGATACTTATCAAGAAGGTCTCCCAGAAGTGTTACCTATAGAGAGAGACCCTTCTGGCCACTTTAGCTAAGGAGCCTCTCTCTCCTGTAGTCATTCTCAAACCCTTAAGCCTATTTTATTTTCTTCACTTCTCAGTGGGATTATACTACATTTGGCTACTTCATTGTTTGCATCAGAGATTGGCAAACGTTTTCTCCAAAGGACCAAACAGTAAGTATTTTAGGCTTTGTGGACCACAAAGTATGTCACAATTACTTGACTCTACTATTGTGAAAGCTATTATAGATAATACGTTAAGTAAGTGGGTGTGGCTGTGTTCAAATAAAACTTTATTTTTGGAAACTGAAATTAGAACTTCATATAATTTTAACATGTCACAAAATCTTTTTTTCAACCTTTTAAAAAATGGAAAAACTGAGGTATCTGGGTGCCTCGGTCAGTTAAGCATCAGACTTTTGATTTATGCTTAGGTCATGATCTCAAAATTGTGAGATCCAGCCCCTCTTCAGGCTCTGCCCTAGGCATAGAGTCGGCTTGGGATTCTCTCTCTCCCTCTGCTCCCCCCACCCCACACTTGCACGCTCTCTTGCTCACTCACTCTCTCTCTCTAAAATAAATAAATAAGATCTTTTAAAGATGGAAAAACCGGGGCACCTGGGTGGCTCAGTGAGTTAAAGCCTCTGCTTTCAGCTCAGGTCATGATCCCAGGGTCCTGGGATTGAGCCCCGCATTGGGCTCTCTACTTGGCAAGGAGCCTGCTTCCCTTCCCCTCTCTCTGCCTGCCTCTCTGCCTACTTGTGATCTCTGTCAAATAAATAAATAAAATTTTAAAAAATGGAAAAACCGTTCTTATCTCACAGGCTATGCAAAATAAGTGGTGGGCAGAATTTGGCCTGTGGGTCATAGTTTGGTGACACCTGGTTACATGTTTATTTTCTGTTCCTATTTTGCCATCTCCTCCTTTAGTTTCAAAAGAAAAAAATCATTGTCTGTCATCCCAATGTGGGTGAAAAGAATCCCTCGATAAATATCTGCCAGCAGAAATTAAATTTATAAATATTTCTTAAGAGTTTACCACATACAAGCTGTCATCAGTGTGACACAAAAAAAAGACATTTAACTATATAGTGTGCTCTAGTGGGCACAGCCTGTTATTAGAAAGCATCTAATGTAAAAAGGGCTCCCTATATTTGTATAGTATTCAACCTGCACAACTTTGCATGGGAGCCCTGGACATCTCACACATTCTTTTGGCCCTTTATGACCTTTCCTGTTTCACTCACCCAGTATGATGCCAATTCTATAATCTCTACTTTGTAGCAATGAACATGATTTCTTAAGTATCATTTTGGCTTCTTTTGAGGGTACTCATTTATTAATATAGCCCTGTTCAGTGTTCTCATAGCTACTACGCTTCCATTCCTAATTGTTATAATCCAACTATTTTACATGTGACCTTGTTTAAAGATTCCATTTAGAAAAAATAAATTGACACAGAAAATCCAAACACATAGATTTCTTTAGTACCTTACAATTCTCCAAGACCTTAAAAAGAAATACTTACAGAAAGTTTCTGAACCACTGCCATGAGTATATCTGATATTTTTATCAATATTCTCAATAGCACGGACTGCTTCACTGGCCACTAGGGACTGAAATCAATAGAATATGGAATTTCAGTTAATGTGCAGCTTTGAAGCAGGACAGAAAGGAGTTTCTTAATAAAACAATCATATATTAATTGAATCAAACTGTGTATAGGAAGAAATAGAAAGTAGAATAGTGGTTGGGGTGTGAATGAAATGTGGAGATGTTGGTTATGGGATATAAATTTCCACTTATAAGATGAATGAGTTTTGGGGATCTAACACACAGCATAGCGACTACAGGTAACAACACTATTTTATATACGTGAAAGTTGCTGAGAGAGTAGATTTTAAATGTTCTCACCACAAAAGAAAAAGTTGTAATTATGTAAGGTGATGGCTGTGTTAACTAACTTTATTGTGGTAATCATTTCACAATGTGTAAGTGTATCAAGTCATCACATTGTACACCTTAAACTTATACAATGTTACACATCAATTATAGCTCAATAGAACTAAAAGAAGACTGTACATATGAAAAATCTATACAATAGAAATAAATAAACTTTAAAAAATATTTTTTGCTTTATGGAAATCACAATTGGGTGGCTTTAAACATAGACCCTTCCAACATATTGAAAATTTAATTTAATCTGAAGGAAAAATAATTCTCACATGCTTTTTGGTTTTCAGGAATCCACTTATCATTTAAAATGAAGTACAACTGTATTTCAAAGACAAACAGCCTGGGGTCACCCTATTCCTACACAAAATTATCACCAAACTTTATTTATGTTTTTAGAGAATTAAATTAAATTAATTAATTTACTGGGGAGGAGGACCAGAGGGAGAAGGAGAATCCTGGAGTAGACTCGACGCTAAATGTAGCGCTTGACAGTGGGCTCAGTATGACAACCCTGAGATCATGACCTAAGCCAAAATCAAGAGTTGCACACTTAACCAACCCCCAAATTATCACCAGACTTTAAATGTAACTTCTCAAAATACTACATATACCTAATGTGTAGATCATTTCCTTCTCACAGACTATTGTCTTCTTGTGTAAAATGCCTAATAAACTCCTAAAGACTCATCAGGTAAAAAGAATCATGTGCCCACTACGGGGTAGGTTAATAAGTAAATCCCTTATTCTACTACATTTGGTTCTAGCTTATCCAGATCTTTTATGAGGCTGAAGCTAGCACTCACTGACCCCCTCTCAAATAACCCAGAGGAATATCAGTGCGTATTACATTGTAGCACTCCTTTGTTCAAAAATATTTTAATGAAACCCCATTGTCTATAGAATAAAATACAAATTCATTCTGACATTCAAACAAGCTGACAAGATCTACTTTCTGATGGTGTCACCCTCTACTTTCACACCCCCATACACTTGAACACCCCCCCCCACCACACACACACCTGAACATACTTCCTGTGGGGAACACATTTCCTGAGCTTTCAATGTCCTCCCTTCCCCGTCTGCCTCTAGAATTCCTATTGTTCCATTTCTGGCTGAAAATTGATCTGTTCTTTGATGTCAATAGCCTTTTATTGTTATTATTATTTTCTTTATAGTATGTCACCCCTTAATATACGATAAATTCCTCCAGGACAAGGACTTTATCCACTGGCTTTTCTAGCATTTCCTTCTGAATCAGTTAATAAGGCCACCCCCTGCTATCCTAGTCAGAATTGAGGTCTACCATCTGTGCCACTTATTTAGTAGTTACTGCATTTAGAATATAACTATTCGTGACATTTGCTAAGGGCTGAGCTCCCTAACCATTTCATGTTCTCTTGAAGGGCAGGATCGCACCTAGTGCTTCTTTTAATGTCCACCGAACACAATATTTTACACGAAATAACTCTCAACAACTGTTTGTGATAACAGTAATCCCCAAATAAGGAAAATCAGACTAATTCTATTTCCAAATCAGGATAAATAGCCTCTCTTTTCTTCAAGAATAACACCAATAAAGGAGCTTTCCTTAAAAGTTTCCCTTTGAGAAGAAGAAAGAATTGCAAGTACCAAGTATGTTTATGTTCTAAATGAGCTATTTTCAGAAAATGCAAATAACCTTATATTTGTCATCAGCAACTGTTATCCCATAATATGGCTATAGTTTATTCTTGTAAGATAACCAGGACATACACAGCAACACCAAACAACAAAAACAAAAACAAAACCCAAATCCACAAGTAATCTAACTAAAAAATAGGCAGAGAACCTGAATAGACTTTTTTCCAAAGAAGGCATACAGGCAGGGAACAGATACATGAAAAGGTGATCAACATCACCAAATATCAGGGAAGTGCAAATCAAAACCACAATGAGATATCATCTTATACTTGTCAGAATGGCTATTATCAAAAATACAAGAAATAAAAAGTGTTGGTATGGGTGTGCTTGAAATGAAACTCTTGTGCACTGTTTGGTAGGAATATAAATTCGTGTGACCACTACGGAAAACAGTACAGGGGTTCTTCAAAAAATTAAAAATAAAAATACCATGGGGGTGCCTGGGTGCCTCAGTGGGTTAAAGGCTCTGCCTTCGGCTCAGGTCATGATCCCAGGGTCCTGGGATCAAGCCCCACATCAGGCTTTCTGCTCGGCAGGGAGCCTGCTTCCCCCTCTCTCTCTGCCTGCCTCCCTGCCTACTTGTGATCTCTCTCTCTGTCAAGTAAATAAATAAAATCTTAAAAAAAATTAAAATAAAAAAATTAAAATACCATGTGATCCAGTAATTCCACCACTGGGTATTTACCCAAAGCAAATGCAAACACTCATTTGAAAATATATATGACCCTTCTGCTTAATGCAGTATTATTTACAATAGTCAAGTTATGGAAACAACTTAAGTATCTGTTGATAGACAAATGGATAAAGAAGATGTGGGTATATATATATGCAACGAAATATTATTCAGCCATAAAATATCATGAGATCTTGCAATTCTCAACAACATGGATGGACCTAGAGGGTATTACGCTAAGTGAAATAAGCTAGAGAAAGACAAATACCATATGATTTCACTTACATGTGGAATCTAAAAACAAAGCAAATGAACAACAAACAAAAAATACAGAAAATAATAAATACAGAGAAGAAACTGGTGGTTGTGGAGGGTTGGGGAGGGGGACGCATTGGAAGGATGGATATGAAATATGTGAAGGGAATTAAGAGGTGCAAACTTCCAGTTATAAAATTTATAATTCATGAAGTAAAAAGTACATAAACAAATAAATAAAAATTAAAATAAAAGGAGAAAGAAAGGGATTAAAGAGAGCCAGAACAAAAAGAATCAGTAAGAAACAAACCACTACATAAAGATCAGACTGGGCAAGAGTCAGACTGTCACCTTAACCCTTCCTTGTCTGTAAAGCATCTGGGGTAAGAATTTGGCCAATCCTAGCTACAATTCATCAAGAAACCTTGCATTTTTTTTTTTGTCATTAACCCAAACACAGAGCACGTGGGATCAAAAAGTAGTGAGGAGTTAGCAGATTATCTGTGTCCTCTTTGAACCTCCTATATCTTCTACCACATCCAAAATGTTGACATTGGAAGTGCTTTTAATAGGACCAAACCCCTGGAGGTTAGGGAGGTCAGTGTGTACACAATTCGTGATATTGATATTAGATTGATGAGTGTTATACCCAGACTTGATCTATGTCAGGCTGTTGTAGAAAGCTAGTTACCATAAAGTAGACCCACAATTTCAGAGACTCTTGTCCTTGACTTGATGGTTTTATACGTAGATCAGCTCCATGTGGAATGGTTCGACCCGACCTTCAAGCGATGTGTCTCACATTTGCTTAGGGACCCATCTGCCGGACTAAAGTTCACATCCACAGGGTAGGACCTGCTCTTTACATTCCCTCAGTGAACCCTGACCCAGGGTGACTCTCAGCAGAGTGAGAACAAAATGTAAAGCACCTTCCCAACTGTCCTCCAAAGGAGAAATTTTTCCGCACAGGTTTTGATTCTTGAACTAGGTATTATCTTATTTCTGAAATGCCAATGAAAAAATAATTAAGTAGCACTTACCAGTTCCTCATGGTCTTTGCTTTTGCTTCGATTATAAGAATATGGAAACACTATGTGCTGGGAGTATGAATGCATACTGATGTAAGCCTTAATGTGGTTGATGTTTTTTCTCAAGAAATTAGCCATTGCCTTCACTTCTGGTTCTGATTCAGGGTAAAGGCCACAGTAGGTTTCTGAGCATGAGGAACTTGATGCACCTTCCCCTGAAGTGAAATTGATAGAGTGGGATTAGAGGGGATGCTTATGCTATTGTAATTTGTGATTTCCCTGAGAGTGCCTTCTCCAAACATCTATGGTGCAACATTTTTAGAAAAACAGATTTTAGAGAAATGTATTGAACTCTGTAAAGAACATATTTATATTTCTTTTGAAGTAATTATTTATATGCCCTCATAGCAAACATCCCAACAGTTGCTGCCTGGGGCAGCCATCTTGTACACTTTGTGAAAGTGGCTAAGGAAATCTCAGAGATGCCAGCCAGCCCTGCCTCCAGACATGTGGCTATGTGAGAGGAGAAAAAAAAAAAACCACACCATTTTTTTAGAAACCCTATTTTCTCTAATCCTTTGTGAGTTTGGTTTTTCTGGTTCTTGTAGTTTAAAAGTTCTAATCAATATAGCCCATAAAAGAAAAGTCTCATTTGGGAATTCAGAATATGGAAGTCTGCCTTCAGTGCTACTTCTAACTTGCTAAGTAAAGAAGTCTGGTAAATAAAATAAGATGGTGATATTGGGGGCCAGTGTAATGTTTATTCATCCTTTTGAGACATTCTAATATACATCACTTCAGATGGTAGCCTGACTCCTAGCACTTCACCTTTCTTCCTTAATGCACAGGGTTGGGGCCCCAGGGAGCCATCTCTGGCCTCAAACATTATTCCCTTCTACACAATTGATTAATCCTGAACTGGGTCCTCAACTTGTGTTTTGTCAATCTTAATCCCTCCCCTGATAACTTGAAATTGAGATGAAGATTCTGCTCTCTAGAACAAAGAAGACAACACCAATAACATCACCAGCTGACACGAACTCTAAGTTCCACGCAACATCTCATTTAATCCTCATGCAACCCTATGAAGGAAATACTGCTATTCCAGGAGATGCAAAGTGAACATTTTGGGCAGTAATGGCCCTTTACGATAAGAAGCTAAGCAGCATAGGCATTTCGTTAGTCATCCAATCACTCGATTTAATTTTGGCACTGCCATTTAATAACTACATGGCCTTAAGTTAAACTGTTGTAAAGCTATCTATACCTTAATTTTTTTTGTCTGCTAAATGGGAAAATAATATATTTAATGAGGATTTAATGAGGATTCGATGAGCTAATGCATATGAAATACATTGCATGGCACCTTGTCTATACTAAGTGTTCGGTGACTACTGTTTCTCCTCTTTGTCACCACCACCATCATCATCAACACCAACATCTGGATTGGAATAAAAAAACATCCAGTGTGCTTCACAGTGGATTCATGGAGCACACTGCAGTGCTGAAGCCCACCCAGTTCCAGGTTGTTTCTGAGGCCTGGCGGCATCCTTGTCCTCAGGTACCACGCTCTGCTTTATTAACCTTCCAGGAGCTGCCCACCTTACTTAAACTTGTTCTGCTTTCTTCATTTTGCTTGCTATAGAAACAACCTTAACGTTTCTGAAATATTCTTTTCCCTGCAAGAAAATGTTGTGCTAAACACCCAGGGCCTTAATATTTCATTTGTATTAATTTTTAATCAATAATGTGATCAGATGAATCATTTTGATAGTTCTGTTCCCTTTGATTACTCCTGCCCTTTCCCCCTGATATATAGTTCTAAAGAACAGAGATTATGTTAGGAGTAGGGATAGGGGAGGACATGAAAGAGATGGAGGAGGCGGTGGTGCCCTAACATGAATCCTCAGATTAGAGCTCTTCCATAGAAACATGAAGCAAGTCACAAGTTTAAGTTTTCAATCAATCATTGTTTTTATTTTTTTTATTTTTTTTAAAGATTTTATTTATTTATTTGACAGACAGAGATCACAAGTAGGCAGAGAGGCAGGCAGAGAGGGAGAGAGGAGGAAGCAGGCTCCCTGCCAAGCAGGGAGCCCGACGCGGGGCTCGATCCCAGGACCCTGAGATCATGACCTGAGCCGAAGGCAGAGGCTTTAAACCACTGAGCCACCCAGGCGCCCCTCAATCATTGTTTTTAAAGAAATAGATGAACCTATTTTAATAATATACTTTATTTAACCAATATGTACAAAGTACTACCATTTCAGATGTAATCAATTTAAAAATTATTCATGATCTACTTTTTTATAAAGACTTTATTTATTTGACAGAGATGACAAGTAGGCAGAGAGGCAGACAGGGTGGGGGAGGAGGCTCCCCACTGAGTGGAGAGCCAGATGCAGGGCTCGACCCAGGACCCTGAGATCATGACCTGAGCCGAAGGCAGAGGCTTAACCCACTGAGCCACCCAGGTGCCCCTCATGATCTATTTTATGTTACTTTTCTCATGCCAAATCTTTGAAATCTGGCGTGTATTTTATACTCACTGTACATCCCAATTCAGACAAGCCACATTTCAAGTGCTCAGTGGCCACTAGTGACCACCATTATAGACACAGACAGTGAATGCAGCCTCAGATTCTGATGTTCTGGAGATTTCAAGTACTTTGGTAGGAAGTACCAGAGATTCAGGAAACTCGAATCTGAGATCTTCTTTGCCATGAAATAGGCATATTCATCTGAGAAGCTACCTCAACTTTCTCAACTGAAGGTGCTTTTTTTGTACTAAGAGACACTTAGTCTACCAGGTTCCTTCAAGCTCAAGCATTCTGTGGTCTACAGGCCTCATATAGGGAAATTTATAAAGAAAGAAGGTAGAGTGGAAACTACCAGGGGCTGCACGGACAGGAGGAATGAGGAGACATTGCTTAACGGTCACAGAGTTTCTGTTTGGGATGATGGTAAGTTTTGGAAATTGATATTAGTGATGGTTTCCCAGACTGTGAATATACTTACTGCCTCAATGTACTGAACTGCACACTTAAAAATGGTTAAAATGACAAGTTTTATGTTATATATATTTTAGCACCATAAAGAGTGATGAAAAGACATTACGGTCTCATAAGAAAAGAAATAAAGGATTTTCCACTGTATACCGGTTATTAAAACTTTGCAGTTTGACTTAACAGTTTAGAAAATAAGTGAATCTCTCTCAGAAAGTTTGAGACCAGACAACCTCACAAAATCCTCCCTGTTGTAGACTGATTTCCTCCCCCAACAAAATTCATATGTTGAAGCCGTAACTCACAATGTACTATGTTTGGAGATCGGGCCTTTAAGGAGGTCATTGAGGTTTAAAGAAGTCATAAGGGTGGGACTCCAATCTAATATGGCTTGTGTCCTTTTAAAAGAGAGACACCAGGGATGGGTACACAGAGAAAAGGCCATGTGAGAACACTGTGAGAAGGTGGGCATTGGCAAGCCAAGGAGAGAGGCCTTAGGACAAACCCACCCTGCTGACACTTATCTTGAACTTCCCACCTTCGGATCTGCAAGAAATAAACTTCCATTGTTGAAGCCACTCAGCCTATGGTATTTTGTTATGGCAGCCTGAGCAGTCTAAGACAACCTCAGACCCATTCCCATTTTCACCACACACACACACACGCATATGCACACACACAATTTTAATTTTAACACAGAAGAAAGGGAAAATGAACATGAAACAAACAGGCTTGATATGTCAATTCCTGTTAATAAGTAAGGTGCTCTTTTAGATTCTTAAAAAAAAAAAGTATCATAAAGGCATATTCTAGTTCCAGGGACAAGGAAGATATAAGATTTAATTCTTTCACACTGGCTTGCTTACATAATACTAAAGAGATACTGGGGCATTGGACAAAAAAAAGAGTCTTTACAATTACTTTTTATTTGTCACTCTCCTTTGTCTATATGCTTGCTGCTTCTGTTTCTGTTTTTAACTCTTGCGATAGATAGTAAGATAGTGCTGTACTTCAGATGGTCTACCATATGTCTTGATGGCAATAACAGAATATATTTGACGTCTTGGCTATTCAAATTGGGTAATATGACTTCACTATAAAAAATGTTAAATAAAACAGAGCAACAAAGAGCATGAAGATAAAATAAGTTCCAGATGGGAATTTATAATAAAGGGGTGATTCTCATAGAAGAATTGCAATAACTTTGGAGTCAGTCAGCCTGGTTCGACATCCCAGCTCTGTCACTTCCTAGGTCTGTGCTCTTAAACACAGATTAAAGGATTAACAATTAAGGGATTAACCTTCCCTGTCTGGGATTCTCCATCCAGGATGTAGATAATGGAACCTAGGGGGAGATATGTAAATGGCACAGCACTTAGTAAGCATCAGCTCTGTTTAGACCTATTTTATATTTGCTGCTGCTTCTCTGACTCCCTGCCCAGTTATCACTGCTGTGTTGTCTTTGGGTCTCAGTGGGCAATTTTATTGGACAATCTTAAGAATGGCTCTCACGGAGAAACCACTAAGTGAGTCCCTTAATCACAAAAGGAGTGAGCCCGAGGCAGGATTAACTGCTCTTTCCTCTGCTTGCTTGTTACATCTGCAGGTCTCTTAGAACCTATTCATTCCTATATGCATTTAATTAATTTCTGGGAACCCTGCATGTGTCAGGCATTGCACTAGGTTATGGATAATGGTCCCGTCCCTCACGGAGTTTCTAACCTAGAGGAGGAAGGAATTAAGGAAATAAGGTAAGTACGCTGTTGTGATGTTTTCATGTGGACTCTGAGATAATAATGAAATGTTCAAAATCACAAAACTTTCCTTCTTTTTTTTTTTTTTAAAAAAGGAATACGTACAATCACATACATAGCATTGTACAGGGCAAAGGAGTGGTTAGAAGCAGGTTTTTGAGGCTTCAGTCACTTTCAATATCTTAGAGTCCCCACAGAGTTACATGTACCCACTTATAAAAATAAAGATGATTCAAGATCATAATTAGGTTTAGTTTTGTTTTGTAGTTGTTTCTTAAATGTAGTTACTATGAAATACAATGGGGGGACTGCAAACCTTCATCTGCCACCCTGAGAGCAGACGATATTCTTGAATGCCTTAATCAATGTTCACTGAGTACTTTAACTCATTCAAATCAATGAATGATAAACTCCCACTGTGCTAGACATACATTTATGACACTCATAAAAGAAAAAAAATGTTAAGTAAATAGTGAAAACCAAAGAAAATGTTTTTGAATGCTGTTGAACATTTTCCTATACAATTAAAAAGGAAAGGTATCCACCCCCGATCCTACTTTGATACCCTAATGACAAATGTTATTTGAAATGAAGCAAGTAACCTACCACACCAGTGTTTGGAAGCAAAGTTTCTGTTCAGGTCTGTTCCAATGCAACGATTATTTTCATGAAAGGACCGGTTCTTTCTCCACATTCGATTCTAAATAAACAAAATACTGATAACCAGGATGGTTATGTTCATAGTTCAAGCAGAGACATGACTTCTAAAAGCTAAGTAGCCAGGGTTGTGCGTCTCTCCTGCAAACCCGTCACTCCACCTGTCACGATCTTCACAGCATTCCTTTCTCACAGCCCTTGTTTCCACCCAGGTCTCAATTACATTCATTCAAAACCATTTCAGTCTGAACCAGATGAAATGGTAATATTTGATCAGTTATGACCTATACCAACAGAAATTTCATTTGGTTTTGCTAGGCTGCTTATTGCTACGCTGTTTAGTCTTGTTTGCTCTAATTTTAACTCCTTCTGAGAAAAGTAAAATAACTTTGTGTCTCAACTAAAATTAAAACCATGAGTCATGAGTTTCAATGCTCTCTTTAGATTGAATTCAACTCACTCCTTTAAAAGTTTCAGGAGGTGGAGCTGTGAATATACCTGTAGCCTGATGGTTCCCTTGATCACAATGATTCAATCCTCGTTTGTAAACATAAAGCAAATTCCCCCATTGGATTCTTGGGGGAAACTGGGAAAGTTGACTAAGTAAACAGCTCCACAGATTTCGTTTAAATCCTGGGGTTGGGATAATATGGTACCTTTCCCTCTGTTCTCACCAGCCCTTCTGGAAAGCTTCCCAGTCTGCTTCCAACCTCTGGCCTGTGATTTGGTGGCAAGAATTGTCCTGGAGAAATTTGGTTCTCAAACCACAGGGATTAATTGGCAGTGTTAAGATACAAAGGACAACGGGGGAGTGGCAATATCTAGAGGGTGGCTGAATTCTACCATGATTCAGTGAAAGAATAAATCTATTGTAATATCAATCTGTGAATGTGACTATTTATTTATTTGAGAGGGAGTGGTAGAGGGAGAGGCAGAGGGAGAGAGAGAGAATCGCAAGCATATTCCCCACTGAGCAGGGAGCCAAAAGTGGGGCTTGACCTCATGACACTGAGATCATGACCTGAGCTGAAATCAAGAGTCAGACGCTTAACCAACTGAACCACACAGATGCCTCCATATGCTCATTTATGGGACACAAATTTGTGTTAGGTGCTGTGCTAGGGATTTCTCATTTATTTAGTTCAGGATTTTCCCACTCCTCCCTATAAACTTATATTCACAGTATGCCTTTCACTTAGGATGACTTTTTCAGCCAATTCCTTTCACCATTCCCATTTCTTCTGCAAAAATTACCTCTTCCATAAAACAATTTCTGTTCAATCCTGTATGTTTCCAATCACTCTGATTATTCTTCCTGGTGCTCGCACGTGCTGCTCAAGGAGGTTTTTCTAAGCTTATATAAGCTGAATTATGTTTTATGTGCTCCTCATTACATTAAAAAGAACTGTACTTATATTGCTTCAGTAATTTTCCTGAATCATGATGTTGATGGGCTAGAAATACCATTGATGGTGGTTTCCAGTATAGATGAGATTGACTGGGAAACTTACATTTAGATGCTTATCACTAAATTAAAGCATCCTAAGGCTTAAATTCACGTATCAGTTAGTGAAATTCTACCAGAATGCAAGTGCGGTTAGGATGTTTTTCTAAAACTTGCGATTTATGATTTTACTAATCAAAATGCTATTCAAAGGATTCCTAATAAGAATGGATAGATCTAGGCATTGTGTGTTGATGGCAGCTAACATCACAAAAGGAGATACAACCAGACATTATACAGAACATAGAATCACACTGAAGTAGTCCTGAATCTGGTTTATCCTCTACAATCCATATTTCAAGTCTTAGAAAATGCAGAAGACAGAGGAACGTGAAATTGCAACATGGCAATGCAATTAGCAAATCCAGACAATGGGAAACCTTTTCTTCAATGAATAAACTGCAAAGAAAAAAATTGAGAGAGAGAAAGAGAGAGATGGCAGGAGAATCTATGGATTAAAATAGAATTAAAAGACACCGAAATCAATCATAATATATTGCCTTTAATTGGATTCTGAATAATCAAAGAAAACAATTTTTTAAAATTATGAAATAATTACAAATTTAAATATCAATTGGACATTATAATATTAAGTATTGTTAATTTTTAGGTACAACTGTATCATTTTTTTAAAAGATCTCTTTCCGAGATGCATCCTCAAAATTTACTGATGAAATGATATGGTGTCTGAGGTTAGCTTCAAATATAATAAGATAGAATTGGTTTGGAGATATATGAGAGAAAACTTTGGCCACGAGTTGATTATTTCATTTTTTTAAAGATTCATTCATTCATTCATTCATTTATATGAGAGAGAGAGAGCATACACAGGGGGAGGAGCAGAGGGGGAGTCTTAAGCAGACTCCACACTGAGCGCAGAGTCTGGAGCTTCGCTCGATCTCATGACCCTGAGATCAGGATCTGAAGCAAAACCAAGAGTCAGCCCCTTAACCAACTATACCACCCAGGTGCCTCTGGCCAAGAATTGATTATTGATGAAGTTGTGTGATGGGTAAAAAGGAAATTACTGTGAAATAATTACCATTCATATGTTTGAACTTTTCCATAATAAGAATTTATATATATATATATACACATATAAATATGTCTATTTTAAATAAAACCATTGTGCTGAGATCCAAGATTCTGTGAAAAATTTAGCCTGTATGTCCTGTATCCATCCCCAAATAGGGCATATTTTGTTTTCTTTGCCTTCACTTACCTTTTTCCATGTGAAGTCATAACCATCCACGTTAACTACTGGCATCACATAGAAATCCACGTGCCTCAGAAGGTAAGTGTATGGCGTTTTTTTCCCTTTGGACTGAGTTACCTACAAATTACACCAAGTGTGTTTAATAATATCTCTTTTAAGTCCTTCTAAACTTAGTCTGTTTCTTTTATGTGTTTTACTTTTTTTAAGAAGTCATTTGGAATGTTTAGGTTTGTGTATTTAACTTTCAGAAAGAGTATTAATTCCCTTGAAAAGTCTGAACTTAGGGCACTCTCTTGGCAAATGTTGGCAAATGCCTTGGACATGGAACACATGGTTTTCTTTTTTAACGAAGGCAGAAAACAGAACCATATATTTTCTAAAATTTTCTTCAAGAAAAAAAAGAATTCCTTACTAAAGCAATACAGCTCACTTCAGGGATTTAAAGAAACAAAACCTAGGTACAATCCCACTCCTTTTTCAATAATCCATATTGATCAGAGTTTAAACTAACCTTGTCTATGCCCAGATATGACTAGATAGTTTCTACATTGTCCTTATAACCGGACATATATTAATTTTTATATAAAATTAAATTTTATATAAAATTTAATTAAAATTAAATTTTAATTCTTTCAACAAATCTGTTTTCTTGTCTTTTTGTTTTTAAAGATTTTATTTATTTGAGAGGGAGAGAGAGAAAGCATGAGAGGAGAGAGGTCAGTGGGAGAAGCAGACTTCCTGCTGAGCAGGGAGCCCCATGTGGGGCTCAATCCCAGGACCCCGGGATCATGACCTGAGCCGAAGGCAGAGGCTTTAACCCACTGGGCCACCCAGGTACCCCTCACCTGTTTTTTAAAGACATGATTTTTTTTTAAAATAACATTTTCAACCATACTTGAGCATACTTATGAATCTAATAATTCTTTCCCCATTAATTTGTGATTTGTATATCATGGCGCTCTCCAAACATGTATTATCCAATGAGTTTTCGTGGTATTTTATAAATATGTTTAGAGTCATGGTTTTATATCACCCTTAATGAAGTAGGTGGCTGAAGAAATTGTGCCTGACATGCAAATGGTAACAATTATTCCTGGCACACAAATAAATATTTGTTGAAGGAATGATTTACCAACAAGTAACATAACTGAAATAGCTATCCTAGTAATAAAAACAAGAGAAGAAAGATGAAACTACAGGGAGGATTGCACAAGAGAGATTACGGGATGGGAGATAAAGGCTTGTCTGATTCCTAGCAGCTCGACCTGCGGCAGATGATTACTATCCAATCTTTTTCTGGGGTGTACCAAAGCTTTGTCTTTATCACCGCCCAAAACAACAATCACAACAGCAACACCTCCCAACAAATCAACCAATAGCCATTGACAGAATGAAGTAGTACAAAAAGGCATATAAGATGCTACAAATGAAAAATTTTAAAATAAAGCATTACTCCCTCTACCACTAGAAATATAGCAAAGGGCTGTAAGTCCCAGTTTTCCTACAATGACAATAAAGCATTTAGAGCGATGGTAGATACGCTCTGGACTCCCGAGTTGTATTTGAGCTTCAAGTTGAAGCATTAATTTAAATTTTAAATATAACAAGACAATGTTGAATGCTGATTCTACGGACCAAATAATATGCCGAGTTATGGGTAACAACACCAAAAACTGACTTTAGAGATGATCTTTGTTCCTAACAAGCTGGTAAAAATGTTAAGTTTGAAAGGAAAGAGCAAAAAGTCAATGTGACAAAATATGATAATAAAATCAGATGTACAAGATGGCCCAGAAGGACAGTTAATTCTGTGGGGTGTTTGGGGTTAGAACTCCTGAAGAGCACATCAAAGGCACAAGACAGTCAGGTTATGGGTGAATGGGTGATGAACAGGTGTGAGGAATGACAGAGGTAGGAGAGGAAATTAAGTGGTCTTAAGTGGCTCCTCCTATCATTCCTGGTTACTGTCCTTGGCCATATTCTGGATCTAGAGGTCAGGGAAAGAATTATTTTTGAGATACAGAGGATGGCCATGGGGGAAATTTACTAAAGTAGAGTTGAGGTTAGGTTTGTGGATGTAGAGTTCAAGTTGCTGAGATAGATGGACTTTGATAGATGGACATACAGACTTCGAATTCACTCCGAATAAGGGCAAGAATTGGAGAGGAATAAAAAAACATGAGCTGAGTTCCAGCGAATTATCTGGAGACCATTAGAGGACAGTAAAAAGAAAAGACAAGGGTGGTTCAACCAGATCAGATCAGGAATTTGGGTAAAAAGGCAACAGCAGAACAGGTTTCCCACACTATCTGAAAGTAGAACGTGCCTTGAAACCTTTCCATCTGCCAAAATGGCATAAAATGAAAAGTGTCCACTACTTTCCAAACACTTTTACATTAGTACCTATTTTTGCTGACTGAAAGAAATCTGAAGGACATTTTTTTTGTTTTGATGAAGAAAGCCATTCCCATATGAATGTAAAAGTCTTTTGTAAAAGTGAAGTGGCATCATGTGAGCTTTTGGAAAGTAAGGGATACCTGTATTAGGACAGGAGAACACTGATCTACTCCTCTGGCCCCTCAGCGTAGAGAGATATGAAAGAACAGCCTCTTTCCCCGATGGAGTTTCCGTGAAGCGGTGTCCTTCACAAGCCACATGTCAGTTAAGGTGAAGGGCAGCTGAAAGAATTCTGTGGAGGTCCTGAAGTTGCAGAGTGCCAACTTTGTGAGCAGCTACATGAGAGTTCTGCAGGTCAGAGGTCCAGAGGGAGGTTGGCACTGAGAAAAGCCAGTTGGCAGACAAAGTACTGAACAAGGTGTGATGCCCAACACGTGCTGCTTGGGATCCAATGATGTGCCAGACCCTGTGCTGAATTTGGTCCTAGTGATGCAATCATGCGCAAGTCAGCCTCAGCTCCTGCCTTCACATTAGTACAAGGGATCTTAATTTGGCCTCCACAGGATGAATGAGAGGCATAGAAAGAAATGACTGACCTTAGGGTCCCCAAAGTGTAGAGTAATGGGTTTCCCCTAAGCTGAGACTGTACCATATAGAGTTGGAGAAGAGTGAGAGACTGTGAGATAGAAATATGTGTATATGTTGGTCTCTGCCCCACATCCCCTCTGTTCCTGGCACAGGCCTTGTAATTTCATAAATGATAAGAGCAACAAAGGCATCTTTTGGTTTAGTATTTGGTCTTTGACCTTCGTTCCTGACACAGGACTTTTAAATCCCTTTGAATTTCCTGGGTGATAACAATGTCTTTTGTTCTATGTGGTGACTCTCGGTGGGTCCCTGGAAGGAGGCTGGTCAACAGAAAAACCAAGCCAGGATCTTGGAACTTTCAGCCCCAAACCTATCTTCCAGGAAGGGGAAAGAGGTTAGAAATTGAGTTAATGATCCATCGTGCCTACATGATAAAGCCTCTTGAAAAATCCTTAAGGTATGGGGCTGGGGGGGCGGTGGGCGCTTCTGGGTTAGTGAACGTGTAGAGTGTCTGGGAGGGTGGCTCAGTGGGGGAGGGCAGGGAAGCTCCACGTCCCTTCCCACACACCTTGCCTTAGACATTTCTTCCCCCTAGACGTTCATCTGTATCTTTTATCGTATCCTTTTCATAACAAACCAGTAAACAGTAAGTAAACTGTTTCTCTGAGTTCTTTGAGCTGCTCTAGCAAATTAATCAAACCTAGGAGGAGGTCGTGGGAACCTCTGATTTATAGCTGATTAGTCAGAAGCACAGCCTGGACTTTAAACTGGCAGCTGAAGTGTGAGAGGGGCAGTCTTGTGGGACTGAGCCCTTACCCACTGGGCTCTGACTCCATGTAGATAGTGTCAGAATTAAGTTAAATTGTAGGACATACAGCAGGTGTTATAGAATTGCATGGTGTGGGGAAAGTACCCATGTATCTGGAGTTAGAAGTGTTGTGTGAGTGGTGGTTGTACAAGAGGAAAGGAGAAACACAGGAATGGTATAGGTTTTCTTTACAGAGTTTTAAAAGCTAAGACTTCATCTTTGGGTTCTTTACTTTTTTTTAATTTTTATTTATTTACAGACAGAGATCACAAGCAGGCAGAGAGGCAGGCAGGGAGAGAGTGGGGGGAAGCAGGCTCCCTGCTGAGCAGAGAGCCCAATATGGGGCTCGATCCCAGGACCCTGAGATCATGACCCGAGCTGAAGGAAGAGGCTTTAACCCACTGAGCCACCCAGGCGCCCCTGGGTTCTTTACTTTTTAAACATAAAATCCATCCACACAAAATTTATAAAGCTAAAATCTTTTATTTTTCCTTCTGTTTGAATCGCAATTTTAAAAAATCTTGAATTTCCTTTTCCTTTGCTTGAATCATTATGAAAAATGATTAAATTATTTGTAAGCAGGCAAGAACATTCTTAAATGTCCATTAAAAAGAGTTTATTGACTGTGTTGCTTTGGGCTACAAAAATCAGACTCCCGTTGTTGGGGCAAAATACTTGATGGTAAGGTTTTGGGGCTGTATCTCCTTTCCCATGGTATCTCCAGAGTCTGGAAACTCATAGGCAATTTATAAATATTTGTGGGATAAATAATTTAATCTTGCAAAGATTCAGCAAGCAGGCAGGGTAGAGGAGAGCATGTGTAAAAGGAGAGAAGAGGTGTCAGTTTGAGAAGGACGGCAAGTAAGGACAACTTCACCAACAGGAATTGGAGTCAATATGAATTAGAGTCTCTTTCTGGCCCTTTCCAGGTTCAGTGATGGAAGGAAAAAGAAGTGTTCTTTCTTGCTTGCTTTGCACCTTTCTTTCTCCACTAAGTGGTACTCCGTTCATTACCCAAAATGAATAAAACTACCCAACCTGAGGAAGGATCCTCAAATGTCTGGGCTGTATTAAGGATCTAGTCATTTGAGAACTAGCCTCATTTGGTCAAGGTAGTACTGATGCTGGCTGGGAACTTTGCAGAAGGCTCAGGATTGCTGCAGCTCCCATCAGGGGGAAGAGCAGATGGCAAGACAGGAGAAGGTAGACAAAGATGATGTATTTGACCAGACCCAGCAAAGGCAGAAATGTTTTTACATTTGATGTACCTCATTTGTTAAGACAGATCAATCTAAGTGACTATCTTTTAATTTTTAAGAACAAATCTATTTTGTGTAGTTGTATACCTGTGAATACAGGGACCAGAACCATTATCAGAAGGACACATACTTTAAGTTACTCTTCCAGTAGTAGAGGCTCTTTATATAAATCAATAGAGAGAACATTTATGCCCATTTTATAGGAAGTGAAGCAGAATTTTTATGTTTTCATTTATTATAGAGGTTTATAGTCATTATAATTTTTATTTTTATGCCATACTCTTTGTCTTATATATGGATTTTTTTTGCTGCCAAGGCCTTCTTCAGGGACAAAATCCCCCATTATAATATATTAGAATATATGATCTTCTCTGTAATGTTGTACTTTATGTTCAATTTCCAAGGGCAGACTATGGTCCTTAGTAAACACATTACTATTGCAAAATATTTCTTGATTATTTTCCAGCATTTAGCCTTAGCCTGAAATGTAGGAAGGAAAAGGTGGACAATCTTTAGGGTGATTTAAGTGCTTAAAATTGTATCTCAAACTTAGTGTGCACAAAGTCATCTGGGTAGCTTGTGAAAATTATAGATTATCAAATCTCACCACCAAAGAGTTTAAGTTGAGAATTCTAGAATGCAACCTGGGAAAATGCATTTAATAAACAGTCCAGTTGATTCTGCACATGTCGTCTTAGGCCATGCATTGAGAAACTCTGGCAGAAAAGAATGTAAATACTTACATGGTCTATGAACCACAAGCAGAAAGCAGGAGAGATCCATTCTCTGGCATGCATTCCACAGTCGATCCATATGGCATTTTTGGCTGTTCGTTCTTTTCTAGAAACCTGCCCAAAGAAAACCAACAACAATAACAAGAAGCTTCAGGATAATACTTCCATTTATATAGTGCTTATATTTAATTCTTGCAACAAATCTGTGAAACACATATTATTCTCTGCATTCCTTTTAGGGTTTCCTGGGGACATTAAAGGGTGGTGAGATTAAAGGATACTAGTTAATGTCACATAGCTGGTGAGAATCGGGATTGACATTTGCACTCAGAACATTTGATTTAGGGCCCTCTTTGTTCTTCCACAATTACTTAGTCATACCAGAGCTGCACGTGGAAGTGTAGAAACAAAGACCAGAGTACTAGAACTTCAGCTGTATTTTGACACTTCCATGAGGTAAATAGGTACGTGTAGTATGGACAGTTTTCTGTAGGACACGGAAAGAAAGAAAGGTTTGGGAAGGGAAGCCAGTGATGCTGAAGATAAACTTGGACTCCCTTACCATCTTCCCCAGGGTGCAGACTATTACCCCCATTTCACACAAAATGAAGCACACATCTAAGTTCACAGAAACTTATTACCACCAGGCCCGGGAACAGAGGCCTCATTCTGATTCATGGTATGGGGAGCTAGTGCAAGTTCCCATTCTGGAATAAGAATTCCCAATCTGTCATCAGTGATAGACTTTGGTGTCTTCAGAAGTGTTCTCAAGAAAATCTCCACACAAAATGAATCATGGTTCATATGCTTTTAAAAATTAGTTTCAACACAATGAGGGTATGGAAGGGTGGGAGCTGAGTGTTACAAAATTAAACAAATACGTGGAGTTGAAATTCCAAAATAAGAAAAGGAGAGAGTTAGGGGCACCTGGGTGGCTTGGTGGGTTGAGCCTCTGTCTTTGGCTCAGGTCATGATCTCAGGGTCCTGGGCTCGAGCTCTGCATCAGGCTCTTTGCTCGGTGGGGAGCCTGCTTCCCCCTTTCTCTCTGCCTGCCTATCTGCCTGCTTGTGATCTCTGTCAAATAAATAAATAAAATCTTAAAAAAAAAAAAGAAAAGGAGAGAGTTAAATGTTTATTGCCATTCTGCAGCACTCAGGGAAGTTTTTGCTTAACTAACCTGGAGCCAGTGATAATCCAGTAAGAAAGCAACAGAGAAAGTCAAAGGGCATTGGCTTCAAAGAATGAAATAGTACACAGAGAAGAACTATCTGGCTGATTGAATCTATGCAATTAAAAAAAAATCTTGAGTTGTCTGGACGAGTTGTCTGACTTTTCTGTCTAACGGTGCCAAGCAAACTCTCTTGGCACTGATCTTGACACTGGAAAATGAAGGAACACCAGAGACTCCCATCATGTGCAGGTCCTTGGTCAAGTAAGACTGGTACAAAGGCATGCAAGAAGCATGATCTTCTAATGTGTGAATCTGGGTTCCAGAAACAAAAGTGCTGAAGAGTATACACAATAGGGCCGAATGCAAATTCCATAGATGGGTAGACCACAACTGCATGGAGTTAATTTGATGGACCAACTCAGCTGTCAAGAGGACTTGATGTTTCATATGTCTACCTTGAGTTTGCACTGCAGGTTCTTATCAAAACAGATGAAAACCAGGAGCCCTGACTCAAAATCTTATCCTTGGATGACTAAAGACTCTCATCTCTCACAATTTAGAGAGGTAATGTTGGGAAACTATATGTAAATTAAATGTTATTAAATCAAATGTGTTTTTCTGATGCTTACTTTTTTCCTAGAACTGCTTTCTAATTATTTGGAGGGGGGGGGGGGAAGGGAATTGCTAAAAAAAAAAAAAAAAAAAGAAATGCAGAATTAGAAATTAATAGCAGGAATTAGCATGGTTTCATGGCTCCCAAAAATTCTTCCTTTGGCCATATTCACAGACTTTTACAAAGGCTAATTTATTCAACTAAAAATAAAAAACCAAATGGACAGGGATTGGAGCAGAAACTTTCATATTAGTCCTATTGCCATGGTCCCTTTTTTCCCCCTGGGTTTGGTTGCTCAGCTGTTTCTTTGGTTCCAAAAACTAGATCAGTATCAGTATTTGTCTGACAACAGATTTCTCTCCATTCCCCCTGCCTCCCAGGTAAGCCAGTCAGAGGTGGTGGTGGTGGGTGTAAATAAATAAAGTACTTGAAAAATAATCCAAATGACTCCCCTCCTTTTATGAGGGGAGCCCACAAAGCTCAGGAAGGTTAAATGGCTTATATATGTCCCATAAACAGAGACAGCGTAGATCCCCCAAATAGGAATTCTACTCTCACACCAGCACTGCATTGGTAAAAGAAAGAACGTAAAGGTGATAACCAATCCTCAAATAGCTGGATATTAACATTGAGGAACACTTGTAATACAGATATTTCTATAGTTCAAAGAAAAAAATCCCAGTTATAACAAGCAGCAGTGGAGAATTAATACATTCTCCAAAGTTGAGAGATGAGTGACTCTCCCTGCAACACACCTTTAAAATATACAGTGGGTACTTCTCGTATGAGGATCCAATGTGGATTTTTTCAACCATATCAGGATAGTTCTCAGTTATGATTTCCATCCAAAAATAGATCTATCAAAACAGAAACCAGCAGTTAGTCACAGCGCAAATTCAAAGCATTTCCCTGGTCAAAGGAAGCAGACAACTTCTGCAAGGCAAGGCGATCCTTTTAAAACCTTTGTGTAAAGAAAGAGGGAGGAACCAAAGCAGTTACAGCCTGGTGTTTCTTCTGCTGTTTAGGAAAATCAATAAAATTAAAATTTTCAAAGGTATTAAGGTTTAGAGGAAGAGTAGAAAAGCACTAAGAAACTTATGACAAAGCAGGAAAAATTAATCTTTAGAATAGATCTCCTGAAAGTTATTTTTAAAGGCTCATCACATCGAATCCCTGTCTCTGTGTATACAATCTTCTTTACCATTCATTCATGAGTTCACATTTCTATAGGACTTTTTTTTTTTTTAAATATTCACTTTTCAAGGGTAACCCAAGGAAGTCCTGGGCACTGTCTTTGTGCAGGATAAATAGCAGTGCCATTGTTCCCACTAGAGACTGGTATACTCACCACAAGTTGTGTAAAGTGAGAGAATGCAAAGATGAGGACAATCTGGAGGAAAAAATCTCTTTCTCTGAGAAGTTTGATTCAGAACTTTTTTCCTGGTTGGAAGTCTAGTGGTACTGGTGATTCTGTCAAGACTACAGTGGAAGGAAAAAAAACAAAACCTTCTGGCCCTGACTTTAGGCTAGTGTCCACTTCAAAGCACAGTTTGAATGATGGGATTCAGTCATGTTTTAATGGAGACCAACTTCTCAGGGGCCACCTTTGTACTTTTATACCTTCTGAGATGGAAATGATGAGTCTTTGGCCTTATCTTTGGGACCTTAACAAGAGGTAATTTCAAACTGCAATCCTAGCTGATGGGAACTGGGCACCATTTGCCTATGGATGCTCTTAGAGTAGTATCACTAGGTGAGTGGTTGTCCAGTGCTGGGAATTAAGATGCTCTTGAAAGGCCTACCTGTCACCAAATACCAATGCTGCCAGTGTCTGAGGTGTTGGGTGTCTAGCCATCAGAGGTTTCCTCATTGGGGCTCTGTTTACCGTGCTACACTTCTAAGGCATGAGTGCATCTGAAAGAACTACTACATGAAAATATTTTGTGTTACTGGTTCCGGGGGTTTCCTGCAACTATGGAGGCTGTGTTGGATGAAGGCAGCCTTACAGAAAACTTGGTTCATTTCACAATCTAATCTGGGTTAATGAAGGTAACATCCTTCGAATAATGCTTGTCTTTTGCCGTTTTTTTTAAGAAGGTTTTTTTGGCCCTTTGTTTTTCTCCCTACCATGGATTAAGATTTCCTAGTAAGAATCAATGACAAAAGAACCCCTCCCACCCACCAGGTGACCTTGTGGGGAGAGCTGAAGGAGCGATCAGTGCTGAAGGGGAGGGAAGGACCTGGTGGAATTTCCTGAGCACAAGATGGCTAAGGTTCCTATGAACCCTAAGGACTGAGGGCGGGAGGGAGGAGAGGTGCAAAATGTGTTCTGCAATGTCATTGTTACGAAGGGAACTGTGTTCCCCTCCAAATTCACATATTGAATCTCTAACTCCCTGTGGCTTAGAATGTGACTGTATTAGAAGATAGGGCCTTTAAAGAGGTAATTAAATTAAAATGAGGCTCTTAGTGTCGGCCTTAATCCAACCTGACTGGTGTCCTCATAAGACATGGAGATTAGGACATAAACAGACACAGAAAAACCACAGAGGTACACACAGAGAGAAGGGCACGTGAGGACACAGTGAGAAGACAGCCATCTGCAAATCAAGGAAAGACACTTCAGGAGAAACCAATCCTGCTGACAACTTGACTGTGCACTTCCAGCCTCCAGAACTGTGACAGAGTACATTTCTGGGGTGTAAGTGACCCAGTTTGTGGCACTTTGTTATGGCTGACTAACACAGTCGTGTCTCCCCCCGCCTCCCCGCCACCCCCCATGTCTTTCCTGGAGACGAGGTAAGAAAAAGTAACCTTCTTCTAACAAAAGAATTAAAAAATATTTAAAAACTACTTAAAAATACTTCTTCTTAAGACATTCCTCCCTCCCCACCAAATTCGAGACAGCCATGACGTGTTTATCTTCCCTATTTTGCAAATCACCCTGACCGAGCTTTGCAACTGCTGACATCAAGTTTGCTTCTGCAGGGCTGATGATGGACGCTGGAGGGAAGAGGTCTCAGCGGAATAGAGACAAGAGAGGGGAGATAAAGGAAGGGGATGCAATTTTAAGTTCCCCATCAATCGGCCAGGCACATTGATTCTAGAAGCAGGCTGAGTTCTGGTTTAACTAACTGGAAAGGAACAGATGCTTTTGAAGATTAAACAGAAAATTGATTCTTATTTCTTAAGTCTTAGATGTCTTAAAAACATGGATACGGTCCTTAACAGCTTCTGGGCACCTAGCCAAAGATGATAAAAATACTTATATTAAGCAATAGAGCAGCATGCTCCTATGAAAGAAAAAATGTATCAAGGGATTTTTATTACTTGGAGCAAACTACATAAAAAAGGAAGTCCTCCAAAGAGTTGACCCCTTCAACTAACAAATATGGGTATATGGTTCTTAGAGGATTACATGAAAGCTTACTTCAGTCAACAGCATCTTTCTCAGGTTCCCTCTAGAAAAATTGGAACCTGTAAGTACTGATAGGAAAAAAAGTCAACTTTTTGATTAAAGTACAGGTGGTGAATGATTAAAATACAGGTGTTGTTATTATTATTATTAGTGTAAATAGATTCTACCTAAGGGGAATAAAATGAGCTTGTTTACAGTGTACTGAATGTAAGTGAATAAATTCCTTTAATTCGGTGAGATAATATTGCCATTATTCAGTAAGAGTACAATCAGGGTAATGGTCCAAAGAGACATGATTAATTGGATTGTTAATTTTTTGGTAGCAGTTTCAATAAGAAGGTCCTATTTTTTATTTCCTGTTACTCCTTAGCATGCAGTATTACTCCAAACAGAGATACTCCCAGCTGCGGACAAACAGCCTGCTTAGAGGCAGTTTACAAAATACAATGCAATCTTTTCAGGGAAGACATCTACAAGAGGATAA
Organism: Martes martes; assembly: GCF_963455335.1. Lineage (NCBI taxonomy): Eukaryota > Metazoa > Chordata > Mammalia > Carnivora > Mustelidae > Martes > Martes martes. Next base: position 56,368,605 of record NC_137890.1, read on the forward strand.
GTTACCACCATATAATCAACCTAATCACGATTTTTTTTAACCCTCTCTCACTAATTATTTTTCTTTAATAATATCCCATGGTTGAAATGGCAATGCTAATTAAATGGAAGTAGTAATTTTGGAGAGAAATTGTAATGACTTACCTCATTTAGTGGGTGATAATGTTCATAATATGAGGAAGAGGTCCGGGGGATGACTGTGTCATTGAGAGTTTGCTGTTGGATAAGATCTCTCACTTCTTCCACCAAGATGCTGGGGACAAAACAGGAGAGCTGATTTCTTTTCTTTCTCTTATTTTCCCTGCCCACTGCAGGCACAACAGGTGAGCATGGAGAAAAATCATGGAGATATCTAACTAGCAAAAGTCACCAAGGTGCAAACAATAACCCAGAATATTGTACTAAGCTGAAATTCACAAACCTTCTTGATAAAGCCCACATGCGTGTTGGAGAGAAAGCGGATCCTATGTGGTATGTTTTTAGAGCTTCCAAAAACTTACCCTTTCCGCACCATTACCAACATTCCTCGATTGTGATTTATCAGTGTCTTTAACATATAGGTTAATGGACAACTTTCTTAAATCCAGAATAACATTGGTTATTATTCTGTTTTCAGTTAAGGACCAAGGAGAAGCAGAAAGCCTTTTCTTTTTGTTTTTCATTGTGACAACCATTAGCCTATACCAGATGTTCTGCATAGCCAAAGATGGTCAGATCTCTAGAGAAATCGAAGCACAGGGAAAGGAAGAATACTGGAAATTCACCTTCTTTAAGTTTCTTGAGAAGTACCACCTTGTTAACTAGGCTAACATTTTAACTGAATTAAGCTTTTCCTTCACTTGGGATGAACAGTTTGAAAGTTAGCTATCATTTTAATATCATTTTCCTTTTTTTTTTTTTAAGCCAACAGATAAAAGCCAAGGCTTTGACATCAGAAGAGTCTGGGTTCAGCCCTTAGCTCTGCTATGTTCTATGTGGTATGATCTTACAAAATTCCTTTGTGAATACGAAACATTTTTCCATTTACATAATGAGGATAGTATCTTTCTCACAGAGTTAAATAAGAGTTAAATGAAGCAATGTATAGGGAGGATCAGCACAGTCCCTGGAAGGCAGTAAACACACAAAACATATTATTAGTAATTATCATAGTGGATTATCCAAAGGCCGCCTGTTGATACACAGAAAAGAGCATGGCCTCCAGGAAGTACTAGCGTAGCAGAAGGAAGACTGGCTCTTGGACAGTGGATGCAGGAAGGAGACCCTGGACAGGAGAATCCAAGAGAAAGGGGACATGGAGTCTGAACAGAAATTGCCTCTGATACAATGTTTAGTTTAGGGCCAGACATTCAGAAATGTTCCCTGATCTTGTGAAGCAAGGGAGGAAGCCAAATCCCCTTTAGTAGCTGCTTTTTCAAGAGATATGAGAACACCTGCTAAGGTGAATGACCATTTTGCTTCCCAGGTCTAGGCACAGAGTAGAGGAACCACGGGAAGGAAGGAACAAGGAGGAACTCGAAGGGGCTCCCCAGATCCCTGAGTCTGAGGCATTTTCGGATAAGGGACGTAGGTCATGTGAGATTAAGCTACTTGTCGAAGGTCACAGAGCTAGCCACTGGGGCCTCCTCACCAGTCCACTTCAGAGATGTCCATGTTGCCATGTTCATTATTAAGTGTTTATTTTTCCTGGAAGCTATTATACCGTCTGCTAATAAAATGCATCATAGGTGCTTATAAAGGCTACTCAATAAATACTGAATGCCACTTACCTGAATTGGATTGTGCTGTCATGTAAATGGGCTTTCACATGGTTTACATCAGACACATTCACAAAAAAATGGACTTCTTTCTGCTTCTTAATTAAATCAGCTGTTACTGGCTGCCAGAGAACAATCTGAATTTTCAAAGGGGGAAAAGGGAAAACAAAAAAGGTCATTCACAGCATTCTGATCCGTAGCTAAAGCCATAAGAGTGTGTCGATAGGAGAAATGAAAAAGACATTTCCTGGCCACTGGTCACCCGTCACCATTCACACACGTGGCAGTGGAAACATTTATCTTGTTGGGGGCTTGTTTTATTCCTTCTCTGCAACCCCAGTTGCTAAAGAGGGCCTGGGACATACAGGGCTCTCAATAGATACTTGAATATTGAATAAATGAGTGAATGAACATATTTATGACCCAACTATATAGCTGGCTGTGTATGTCAGATGTGTAAAGGAGAAATGAAATTCTGTCTAGAGAGAAGGTTAATCATAGTAATCATGTGTTGATCTTCTTTAATAAAAAGTCCATGTCCCTGGTATTATTAACCCGTTGGTATTCCTTTTCTTTCATCTGATTATGGACTTCGGGCAATGCCTTCCAATAATCTTTACATTGCTTTTTTCTATTTTACTGTGCTTTTCCTGAGCACTTTCATAGTCATTTCCTTTGACCGTTATAATTACACTTTGCTATGGGCTCAGCAATTGTTATTATTTTCATTGTTATGATTTCATTGGAAAGAGTGAAGAAATTAATACTCATAGCTAACTTGTCTAAAATCATACATGTAGGGTGCCCGGGTGGCTCAATTGGTTGAGCAACTGCCTTTGGCTCAGGTCATGATCCCAGAATCCTGGGATGAGTCCCGCATCGGGTTCCCAGCTCCATGGAGAGTCTGCTTCTCCCTCTGACCTCCCCTCTCATGCTCTTTCTCACTCTGTCTCTCTCTCTTTCTCAAATAAATAAATAAAATCTTTTAAAAAAATCATACATGTAGGAAGGGGCAGAACAAGAACTAAAATTATAAATCTCTGCGGCTTCCTCTGGCCATCATGTGGCAACCTTGAACATGCACCACTCAGTTCTGTGGAGAGGAGCATAGCTGAATTCCTTTCGCAGCCTCTGCCCATCTTGATCCATTGGAGACAGGGGCTGTGCTGCCCCAGGGCTGCAGCCAGCCACTGACTGAGCACCAAGGGTGGATTCTTGCAGACCCATTTCTGCAAGATCTGGTTTTCCTCCTCCAGGTGGCTTTAGCTTAAGGATGCCCCACTGGTCTAGCCAAACCTTCATCAGAACTGCCCTCAGTCTAAAGAGTCTCCATTTCTGCACAAGTGTCAGAGCTGTGTCAAGGTCTGAAATTGCCCATTGCTATCTCTGGCTTCCTCCTCTTCTTCCATCACAAGCATCCCCCCTAGTCCTTCCCTGGCATCTTTAATCTGGTTTTGGTGTCTGCTTCTTGGAGAAACTTCGCTGGCAAATAGGGAGCCATCAGTTTTCTACCATGGTCTTAGCTTTCTATACCTTAAGCATTCTGGGGATATGGGACCCAGGAATGAAGATTTTAATAAGGGTTCCCTTGTGGTTTTGATACTTATTCCTTTTACAAACTATTGTTTTATAAGCAAAGTTCTAGTGGGCTTCTGTTATCACAACATCTTTGTAAGTACAGACTTTTATTCCCAAAATACCATTATGAAATTGGCTGAAAAGCCAATAGCAAAAATGAAGTTCTGATTTTAGTGACCAACAAAATCATGGATGATATAAAGGGGGAGAAGGCTTTCAGAAGAGGGGTTGAAGGGTGGCTGGGTGGCTCAGTTGGTTGAGGGTCCAACACTTGACTTCGGGTCAGGTCATGATCTCCGGGTCGTGAGATCGAGCCTTGTGTCACTCTCCATGCTGGGTGTGGATCCTGCTTAAAATTCTCTCTCTCTGTCTCTTACTCTGCCCCTCTGCCCTGCTTGCTCTGTCTCTATCCCAAAAAAGAAAAAAAAAAAGAGGGGTTTATACCAACTATGTGATTCAGACAACATAGAAGAGAACATGGTACACGAAATTTACACATAGTGAAGCTAATATACAGTTAATCTTTGAAGACTGTGGGGATTAGGGTGTCGACTCCCATGCAGTTGAAAATCTGCATATAACTTTGACTTCCCCAAAACTTAACTACTAACAGCCCACTGTTAATTGGAGCCTTACTGATAACATAAACAGCTGATGAACATGTATTTCATGTGTTGTATGTATTATATACTGTATTCTTATAATAAACTAAACTAGGGAAAAGAAAATGTTATTAAGAAAATCATATGGGAAACACATTTACAGTACTATAGTGTATTTCTCAACAACAAAAAATCTGTGTGTAAGTGGATCCCCACAGTTCAAACCAGTGTTATTCAAGGATCACCTGTAAAGATAAATGAGGGAGAAATTACCTCATATGTTGTAGTAAGATTCTGCAGAATCTGAACTTGCCTGGAAGTTCTAGGAAGAGCAGATAAAACCTGGCCACTGGGGAAAAATAAGACAGAATTTTGATGTTAAATAAAAAAAGTGAAAATGAGGTAAATTGTACTGGGAGGGGCTTTGAGGTAATTGCAAAGGAAACAAACCTCAAATGGTAAAAGAGGATCTTGCTACAGACTAAGTGTTAAAAGGAGAACATATACTTGCCCATCCTTTCTGTTCCTCAGCAGCTGCCAAATCAATAACTCTCTTGAATGGGAATACTTACTTCTTTCTTGTGTGCGTGTGCAAGCCTGGGTGTGTTTTAATTTTAAAAATTAAATATTTAAGGGCACCTGGGTGGCTCAGTCATTAAGCGTCTGTCTTCGGCTTGGGTCATGATCTCCTGGGATCGAGCCCCACATTGGGCTCCCTGTGGCAGGAAGCCTGGTTCTCCCTCTCCCACTTCCCCTGCTTGTGTTCCCTCTCTCACTGTCTCTCTCTCTCTTTCTCTCTCTCTGTCAAATAAATAAATAAAATATTTTTTTAAAAAATATTAAAAAATCTCGGGCTCCCTGCTCGGCAGGGAGTCTGCTTCTCTCACTGACCTCTCTCCTCTCATGCTCTCTCTCTCTCTCTCTCATTCTCTCTCTCTCTTTCTCAAATAAATAAATAAAATCTTTAAAAAATATATTAAAAAATCAAATATTTAATGCATAAGGGAATATTTACATGAACATTCACTGATTTCATAATAAAATGAGTGCCTGGGAACCCATTATGCCACTTAAGAAATCCAATGTTTTTGGGTGTCCTTGAAGCTCTACGTGGCCTTGTCCCTACTGTTTCCCTGCCACATCCCTAAAGGTAACTACTTTAAATTTTCACTTTGCTGATTCCCTTACTTTTCCTCAATAGTATGGATTCTTAAATATGTGTATGGATTCTTGAATAGGTAGTCTTAAGATACCCTTAGATTTGCTTGATATAACTCTGTAAAAATGGTGCACTGTATGTATCCTTCTGTATCTTATTTTTCTCATGCAACATTGTATTTTCAAGTTTATCATCTGTGTTGAAGAATGTAGCCGTTGTCCACATGTGCTGGAATTTGTCTACAAGTTGAATTGCTATTTCTTGGGGGCTAGATACATTGTAATTTCATAAAACAGTACCAAATTACATCTCAGACTTTTTGTACCAGTTTGTATTTTCACCAATAGTGGAAATGATTTCCTATAGCTCCTCATCCTTGCTAACACATGATGACTTTTTAATTTTTCCAATCGAATGGTTGAATTGAAATGGAATCTTCTTGCACTTTTAGTTTTAATTTTCTGACTTACTAATGTAGTATAGTTATTTCCATTCAATTATTTTTGTGACAATTGACTAGCAGAATTTCTTTTTATAATCTAAATACTGACTGGTTGTCAGTTAAATGTACTGAAAATATCTTGTACTGGTTTGTTTTTCTTTTTTCTTTCTTTATGATGTATTTTTATCCATCATTTCCTTCTAGGTTTGTTTTTTTACTGTGTGTTATGAACTCTTTCCCAATCCTTAGGTCTTAAAGATAATTTCTTACATTTCTTTTGCCTTTCTTTTTTTAATTTGAATTCTAGTATAGTTAACATATAGTGTTGTATTAGTTTCAGTGTATAATATAGTAATTCAAAAATTCTATACATTACTCAGTGCTCATCATGATAAATTTACTCTTAATTCACTTCATCTCTTTCACCCATTCCCTATCCCAACTCTCCTCTGATAACCATCGGTTTATTTTCTATAGTTAAGAGTCTGTTTCTTGTTTTTTCTTGTTCTCTCTCTTGTCTTCCTTTGTTCATTTGTTTTTGTAAGTTCTACATATGAGTGAAATCTATGGTATTTGTCTTTCTGATTCACTTATTTCACTTAGCATTATACTCTATAGATCCACCCATGTTGTTGCAAATGGCAAGATTATATTTTTTTAATAATATTCTAAATAATATTCCATTGTAGACACATCTTGGAAGGGAGAAAAGATGGAAGAGAAGTAGGGGACCTTATTTCAACTGGTCCCCTGAATTGAGCTGGATATCTTCCAGACCATTCTGAACACCCACGAAATCAGCCTGAGATGTAAGAAGATATATCTGGATCTCTTCAAACAACATCTCCTGCAGTTGGTCTCAAGGTATGAAGCAGTGAGCTGTGATTCTGTGGGAAGATATCAGAAGATAAGTGGACGGGGGAGGGAGTCTCCGGAATCTTGCCCTGGAGCACAAAAACCTCCTGCACTGGGGAATGGGCACAGACTTGGAGACCAGTCACAGTGGGGAAAGGACTTTAGGGCAGCCCCCTGACTGAAATGTAGAGCTGCAGGGGCATGCATGCAAACCAGGGCAGCTTGCAGTTTTAAAAGCACAAAAGGCAGAGACGAGCAAGGGAGTGCTGCTGTGGGGCACACAACCCAGGATTCCGCAGTTTTTAGCAGCACAGACAGAAACAGAGACAGTGCGGCCTGGAGACTCAGTGAAGAACAGACTGCGATCTCTCTGTTCTGAGACAGCGGTTTGGATATAGTCACTTCTGCTCTGACTCTGGGAAGAGATGTACAAAGCTGCCGGGGAAAGCCACCAGAGAACAAAAGCCCCAGAAAACCGGTTTTCACTGAACAACCCCCACCCCCCCACCCCCCCCACCCCCCCACCCCCCCCACCCCCGCCACAAGGGGCAGGGCAACTCTGCCCAAAGAGTGCAGCAGGCCCCTCCCCCACAGGATAGGCTGGAATAACAAGAGGCCAACAGTCCTAAGGTCCCTGTAAAAGAGGTGCATCTTGCTTGGGTTGTGGTCAATAATTTGGACTCTGTACATTCCCTCCACCACCCCTCAACAGAATTACTAAGAGGGGAACCTCCAAAAGGGGAAAGAACCAGAGAAAGTGGCCTCTGCCACAGACTTAATGGATATGGAGATAACCAAGATGTCAGAAATAGACTTCAGAGTAACAATTATCAAGACGATATCTAGGTTTGAGAAAAACATTAATGACTATATAGAATCTCTAAGGGCAGAAATGAGATCCAATCAGGCCAAACTTAAAAATGTTATGAATGAAATGCAGTCTAAGCTGCATACTCTCAGAGTAAATGAGGCAGAAGAATGAATTAGTGAGATAGAGGATAAGATGATAGAAAAGAAGGAAATTGAGGCAGCATGGGAAAAATAAATTAAAACCCAAGGAATCAAACTGCAACATCAGTGACCTAATGAAATGTTGCAATTTGAGAATTTTGGGGATCTCTGAGGGGATGAAGAGAGAGAGAGAGGTCTAGAAATATATTTGAGCAAATCATAGCTGGAAATTTCCTTAATCTGGGAAAGGAAACAAGCCTTCATGTCTATGAGGCAGAGAGGACCCCTCCCAAGATCAATGAGAACAGACTAATGCCATGACATATAACAGTATAATTTGCAAATCTTAGATCTAAAGAAACAATCTTGAAACTGGCAAGGGGGAAGAGATTTCTTATGTACAGATGGAGGAACGTAAGATTAATGTCAGACCTGTCCACTGAGACCTGGCAAGCCAGAAAGGGCAGGCAAGACATATTCAGGTCACTAAATGAAGAGAATATGTTGCCAAGGATACTTTATTCAGCAAGGCTGTCATTCAAAACAGATGGAGAGATAAGGAGCTTCCAAGACTGGCGGGAGCTGAAAGAATATGTGACCACCAAGCCGGCCCTGCAAGAAATATTAAGGGGGTTCTATAAAAGGAGAAAGACCCCAAGAGTGATATAGAGCAGAAACTTAAAGAGACAATCTGTAGAAGCAAGGACTTCACAGGCAACATGATGACAATAAAATCATATTTTTCAATAATCACTCTCAATATGAAAGGCCTAAAGGCTCCCATGAAAAGGTACAGGGTTGCAGATTGGATAAAAAGACATGACCCATCCATCTGCTGTCCATAAGAGACACATTTTGAACCTAAAGATACATCCAGATTGAAACTGAAGAGATGGAGAACCATTTTTCATGCCAATGGACCTCAAAAGAAAGCTGGGGTAATAATTCTTATATCAGACAAATTAGATTTTCAGCTAAAGACTATAGTTAGAGATGCAGAAGGACACTATATCATGCTCAAAGGGTCTATCCAACAAGAGGATCTCACAATTGTAAAAACCTATGCCCCCAACATGGGAGCAGCCAACTACATAAGGCAACTGTTAACCAAAATAAAGAGACTTATTGATAATAATATGTTAATAGTACGAGACGTCAACACTCCACTCTCAGCAATAGACAGATCATCTATGCAGAAAATCAACAGAGAAACAAAAGCTTTGAATGACACACTGGACCCGATGGACCTCACAGATATAAAACAACAGAATTCATTCTTCTTGAGTGCACATGGAACATTCTCCAGAATAGACCACATGCTGGGTCACAAATCTGATCTCTATTGATACCAAAAGATTGAGATTATTCCTTGTATATTCTCAGACCATAATGCTTTGAAACTAGAACTCAATCACAAGAAAAAATTTGGAAGGAATTCAGACACTGGGAAGCTAAAGACCATCATGCTTAAGAATGTTTGTGTCAACCAGGAAATCAAAGAAGAACTTAAGGGCACCCAGGTGGCTCATTTGGTTAAGCAACTGCCTTTGGCTCAGGTCATGATCCCAGAGTCCTGGGATTGAGTTCAGCACTGGGCTCCCAGCTCCAGGGGAGTCTGCTTCTCCCTCTGACATTCTCCCCTCTCATGTTCTCTCTCACTCTCTCGAATAAATAAATAAAATCTTTAAAAGAAAAAAAAACAAAACAAAGAAGAACTTAATTCATGGAAACCAATGAGAACAAAAACACATTGGTCCAAAACCTATGGGAAACTGCAAAGACGGTCCTAAGGGGGAAATACTTAGCCATCCAAGCCTCACTCAAAAAAATAGAAAAATCCAAAATACACAAATTAGCTTTATACCTTAAAGAACTGGAGAAAGAACAACAAATAAAGCATCAGCCACACATAAGAAGAGAAGTAATTGTGATTAGAGCAGACATCAATGAATTAGAAACCAGATATATGGTAGAGCAGATCAAAGAAACTAGAAGCTGATTTTCGATAGAATAAATAAGATTCATAAACCACTGGCCAGACTTACCCAAAAGAAAAGAAAAAGGACCCAAATTAATAAAATCTTGAATAAAAGAGGAGAGATCATGACTAACACCAAGGAAATAGAAACAATTATTAGAAATTATTATCAACAACAGTAGGCCAATAAATTAAGCAAACTTAAGAAATTGGTGCCTTCCTGGAAACCTATAAACTACCAAGACTGAAACAGGAAGAAACTGACAACATGAGTAGACCAATAACCAGTAACAAGAGTGAAGCAGTGATCAAAAACCTCCCCCAAAACAAGAGTCCAGGGCCTGAGGATTCCCTGGGGAATTCTACCAAACATTCAAAGAAGAAATAATACCTATTCTCCTGAAGCTGTTTCAAAAAATAGAAACAGAAGGAAAACTTCCAAACTCATTCTATGAGCCCAGGATTACCTTGATCTGAAAACCAGGCAAAGACCCCATCGAGAAGGAGAATTACAGGACAATATCCTTGATGAATATGAATGCCAAAATTCTCAACAAGATCCTAGCTAATAGGATCCAACAATACATTAAAAGGATTATCCAGCACGACCAAGTGGGATTTATTCCTGGGATGCAAGGGTGGTTCAACATTCACAAATCAATCAATGTGATAGATTACATAAATAAGAGAAGAGACAAGAACCACATGGTCCTCTCAATTGATACAGAAAAAGCATTTGACAAACTACAGCATCCTTTCCTGATTAAAACTCTTCAGAGTGTAGGGATAGAAGGAACATTCCTCAATTTTATAAAAACCATCTAAGAAAAGCCCATAGCAAATATCATTCTCAGTGGGGGAAAGCTGAGAGTCTTTCTCTTCAGATCAAGAACATGACAAGGATGCTCAGTCTTACCATTATTGTTCAACATTGTAGTAGAAGTCCTAGCAACAGCAATCAGACAACAAAAGATATAAAAGGTATTCAAATGGGCCAAGAAGAAGTCAAACTCTCTCTCTTCACAGATGACATGATACTTTATGTGGGAAACCCAAAAGACTGCAAACCCTAAATTATTAGAACTCATACAGCAATTCAGTAATGTGGCAGGATACACAATTAATGCACAGAAATCAGTTATTTTCCTATACACTAACAATGTAACTGTAGAAAGAGAAATTAGGGAATCGATTCCATTTACAAATTCCATTTACAATTCCATTTATAATACTAGAAACCATAAGATACCTTGGAATAAACCTAACCAAAGAGGTGAAGGATCTATACTCAAGAAACTTCAGAAAACTTATGAAAGAAATTGAAGAAGACACAAAAAGATGGGAAAACATTCCACACTCATGGATCAGAAGAATAAACATTGTTAGAATGTCTATGTTGCCCAGAGCAATCTACGCTTTCACCACCATCCCGATCAAAATACCAGTGATATTTTTCAACGTGCTGGCACAAACCAATCCTAAAATTTGTATGGAACCAGTAAAGACCCTGAATCACCAAGGAAATATTGAAAAAGAAAAACAAAGTTGAGGGCATCACATTGCCTGATTTCAAGCTTTATTACAAAGCTGTGATCACTAAGACAGCATGGTATTGGCACAAAAACAGACCATAGATCCATCGAACAGAATAGAGAGCCCAGGTGTGGACCCTCAACTCTATGGTCAACTAATCTTGGACAAGGCAGGAAAGAATATCCAATAGAAGAAAAGACAGACTCTTCAATAAATGGTGCTGGGAAAATTTGACAGCTATGTACAGAGGAATGAAACTCAGCCATTCACTTACACCATACCCAAAGATAAACTCTAAATGGATGAAAGACCTCAATGTGAGACAGGAATCCATCAAAGTCCTAGAGGAGAACAAAGGCAGTAAACTTCTCAACATTGGCCACAGTAACTTCTCTCAAGACACGTCTCCAAAGGCAAGGGAAACAAAAGTGAAAATGAACTTTTGGAACTTCATCAAGATAAAAAGCTTCTGCACAGCATAGGAAATAGTCAACAAAACAAAGAGGCAACCCAAAGAATGGAGAAGATATTTGCAAATGACTCTCAGATAAAGGGCTGGTATCCAAGATCTACAAAGAACTTCTCAAACTCAATGCCCAAAAAACAGATAATCGAGTCAAAAAAATGGGCAGAAGACATGAACAGACACTTCTCTAAAGAAGACATACAAATGGCTAACAGACACATGAAAAAATGTTCAACATCATGAGCCATCAGGGAAATTCAAATCAAAACCACAATGAGATACTACCTTATACCAGTTAGAACAGCAAAAATTGAAAAGAAACAACAAATTTTCAAGAAGTTATGGAGAAGGCGCTTGGGTGGCTCAGTTGGTTGAGCAACTGCCTTCGGCTCAAGTCATGATCCTGGGGTCTTGGGATTGAGGACCACATTGTGCTCCCCCTGCTCTGTGGGGAGCCTGCTTCTCCCTCTCCCTCTGCTTGCCACTCCCTCTGCTTGTGCTCTCTCTCTCTCTGTCAAATAAATAAATAAACTCTTTAAAAAAAAAACTTTATGGAGAAAGGGGAACCCTCTTACACTGTTGGTGGGAATGCAAGTTGGTACAGACACTTTGGAAAATAGTGTGGAGGTTCCTCAAAAAGTTAAAAATAGAATTATCCTATGACCCAACAATTGTACTACTGGGTATTTACCCCAAAGTTACAGATGCAGTGAAAAGAAAGGCCATATTCACCCCAATGACATCAATGTACACAATAGCCAAACTGTGGAAGGAGCCAAGATGCCCTTCAAGAGACGAATGGATAAAGATGTATATACAATGGAATATTACTCAGCCATCATAAAGGATGAATACCCCACATTTGCATCAACATGGATGGAACTGGAGGATATTATGCTAAGCGAAATAATTGCAATTATCATATGGTTTCACTTATTTGTGGAACATAAAAATAGCATGCAGGACATTAGGAGAAGGAAGGGAAAACTGAAGGTGGGGAATTCAGAGGGGGAGACAAACCATGAGAGACTATGGACTCCAGGAATCAAACTGAAGGTTTTAAAGGAGAGAGCGGTGGGGGAATGGGTGAGCCCAGTATTAAGGAGGGCATGTATTGCATGGAGCACTGGGTGTTATACACAAACAATGAATCACGGAACACTATATCAAAAACTAATGATATACGGTGTGGTGACTAATATAACACAATAAAAATTAAAAAAATAAATAATATTTCATTGTATATTGTATTCCATATATAGCATATAGATATATACTATATCTTCTTTATCCATTTATCTATTGAGGGACACTTGGGCTGCTTCCATAATTTGGCTATTGTAAATAATGCTGCAATAAATATAAGGGTGTATACATCTTTTCAAATTGGTATTTTCATATTCTTTGGGTAAATGCATAGTGGAATTACTGGAGCATATGGTGATTTTATTTTTAATTTTTTGAGGAATCTCTATACTGTTTTCCACAGTGGCTGTACCAGTTTACATTCCCACCAACAGCACATGAGTGTTCCTATTTTACCATATCCTTGCCAACACTTACTGTTTTTGTTTTTTATTTTAACCACTCTGATAGGTGTGAGGTGATATCTCATTGTGGTTTTGATTTGCATTTCCCTGATGATGAGTGATGTTGAGCATTTTTTTATGTGTCTGTCAGCCATCTGTATGTCTTCTTTGGAGAAATGTCTGTTCATGTCTTCTGCCCATTTTTGATTGGATTTGGGGAATTGTTTGGATTTCTACTTTTTTGGTGTTCCGTTGTATAAGTTCTTCATATATTTCTGATAGTAAACCTTTATCAGATATGTCATTTGCAAATATCTTCTCCCATTCAGTAGGTTGTCTTGTAGTTTTCTCTTTTGTCTTTCTTATTTAAGTTTTTATATCCGTTTGAAAAATATTTGTTTGTGTGTAGTGTAAAGAGGGAATTGAGTTCCTTTTTTCCTTCTTAGCCTCATTTATTAATCATTAATACTTTCCCCAAGGATCAGCTGTGCCAATTCTGTCATGTATAAGTTTTTGTACCCTTTGGCAGAAACAATGCTAGTTCATCACATCATTTTTCGTTTCTGGGGATACACAAAGAAACCTCATTTCCTAGCCTTCCATGCAGTTGTGTTGAGATCACGTGCCTGAGTTCTTAACAATGGAAATGTGGGAGGGAGTGATGTGCACAGTTAAGAGCAGGTGGGGGTCTTTATGTACTATGTGCTCTCTTACCCTGAGACTAGAAGTGAAGAACCCCAAGGAGTTGCAATAGGGAAGCAGCCCAGATTTCCAGCTTGGAGGAGAGGGTGAGAGAAAGCCAGATGGGTTCATTAACTTTTCAAGTGAGAAGGAAACATCTGTTGTGGTAAGTCAGGCTATTTCAGGGCACATTAGTTATATAAGATAATCAATGATTACCCTTACTGATGGGGGGTGGTCTATTTCTTGGATTTTTTTTAAAGATTTTATTTATTTATTTGATAGAGACACAGTGAGAAAGGGAACACAAGCAGAGGGGGTGGGAGAAGGGAGAATCAGGCTCCCCACTGAGCAGGGAGCCCGATGCGGGGCTCGATCTCAGGACCCTGGGATCATGACCTGAGCTGAAGGCAGATGCCTAATGGCTGAGCCACCCAGGTGCCCCTATTTCTTGGATCTTTTTATGTTCCATGGACTTACTTGTCTATCTTTGGGCTGAAACCATTCATCTATGCGATTGTAGCTTCATATTAAAACTTAACAACCTACAGGATAAACTCCTGCTTCCCCTCTCCCTTGTCTAGTTCTTTTTAGAGATTTTCTTGCTTTGACATTTTGCTTTTCCAAGTAAATTTTAAAAATCAGAGAGGAAAAGAATGAAACAAGATGAAACCAGAGAATAAGACAAACCATAAGAGTCTCTCAATCTTAGGAGACAAACCATAAGAGACTCTCAATCTTAGAAGACAAACTGAGGTTTGCTGGAGGGGAGGGGGATAGGGTGACTGGGTGATGGACATTGGGGAGGATATGTGTTGTGGTGAGCACTGAATATTGTGTAAGACTGATGAAGCACAGATCTGTACCCCTGAAATAAATAATATGTTATATGTTAATAATTGAATTTGAATTAAAAAAATCAGCTTGTTATTGTTCCATGAAAAAAGTTTGGATTTTGATTAATATTATTATAAATCAATAAATTTGGAAGAATTGACATTCTCCTGATTCTGAGTATCCTTATCATTAATACAATAGATTTGTCTACTCATTTAGGCATTCTTTAATAACCTTCAAAAAATTTATAACTTTATCTATAAAAATATTGCATATTTTTATATTCTAGCAAATTTCTTTTTTCTTTTACAAATGGTGGTTTTTAGTATTCCATCTCTTAGTTCTTTCTTGTTGAGTTATAGAAATGAAATAAATTTTTAGATATTTATTTTCTATCCAGGTCCCCTGGTAGTTTTGATCATTTTAATGTAGGTACTTTGTTGTTGTTGTTGTTTTTCTTTGCAAGAAATCATTACAATTGTTCATACTAAATTTGGTTCTTTCATTTCAAAGCTTGTGGAATTTTTTTCTTGCCTGACTGTATTGACTAGGACCTGCAGTACAGTGTTGAAAGGAAGTGGAATTAAAATGCATGATGCATAATTTTTAAGAAAAACTTTTATAATGTTTCACCGTTAGAATGCTTGTGGCAGGGTTTGTAGGTGCTTTTTATCAGGGTGAAGAAGGTTCCTTCTACTCTGCTATGAGTTTTTATAAGGAGTGGATGAGGACTTAATCATATGTTTTTATGAGATGAGCACAGGGTTTTCTAGTTTCATCTCTTAATGTGATGAATTACATCAATAGATTCTTTTTTAAGTTGACACCTGGTTTAATTTGTTTTCTCACTTTTGCTTTGTCATATTTCTTTCTTCCTTATAATGCTTGCTAGGGCCATAGGGGATGCTTAGCAATTCTTGGAAAGCCAAGGCAATAGATTGGTGTGAATCAATGTAGATTGACTTTATTTTTACATACCACCTAATCAAAAAGGAAAGAATTTCTTAATTTTCTCATACATGCAGCTCTCTATCCATTTTTGCAGGTGAGGGAGATTTGAGTAATAGAGAATGGAAGCAGTATGGTGAGGAATTGCAGATATATGTGGAATCTGTTAACAGCGATGGCATTCTCAAATTTCTAGTATACCTCTAAGCAACTATTTTATTTAAATTAAAATTAGGCTATATTGGTGGCATTTGCCAGACGGGGCCCATTTTTAACTTAAAGAATTTTTTCTTTTATTTTTAGACAAATATTATCCTTGAAATGTGGGATAAATATCATTTTAATCACACAAAAAATATTTTGTTCTTTATTTAAAATGAACAAAATATTTTGTTCTTTATTTAAAATGAATCTTAACAGGTGCCTGGGTGGCTCAGTAAGTTAAGTGTCTGCCTTGGGCTTATGTCATGATCTCAGGGTCCTGGGACAGAGCCCCCCAACAGGTTCCTTGCTCAGCTGGGCATCTGCTTCTCCCTCTCCCACTGCCCCTCCTCCTGCTCATGCTTTCTCTCTCTCTCAAATAAATAAATGAAGTCTTTTTAAAAAATTAAAATAAATAAAACTAATCTTAGACTTTGGGGTGACCAGGTGGCTCAGTTAGTTGAGTGTCTGACTCTTGATTTCGTGTCAGGTCATGATCTCAGGGTTGTGGGATCTATCCCACATCAGGCTCTGCACCGGGCATGGAGCCTGCTTGAGATTCTCTCTCTCCCTCCCTCTCTCTCTGCTCCTCACTTCCCTGCTCATGCTCTCTCTCTCTCTCTCTCAAAAACAAAAAAACAAAAACAAACAAACAAAAAAAATCTTTGACTTTGCTTTTAGTCAAGATGGAGAAACAAGAACTAGGTTTACTCTCCTGCCAGACATAAATAAAAAATTGGACTCTTTCTCTCTATCTATATATTTAATAAATTGAGTATCAGCAACATGATGACCAGATACAACATTGTATCGCAGATTAGATCCTGAAACAGAAAAAGGGCATTAGTGGAAAAACTGATGAAATCCAATAAAGTCTGGAGTTTAGGTAATAGTAATAGTGTTAACAATGTTGGATTTTTAAGTTTTGACAAATATAACATGGTAATGTGAGACACTAACAGGAGGGGAAACTGAGTGAAGAGTATTCAGGAACTCTCTGTAATTTCCTGCAAATTTTCTGTAAATCTAAAAATATTCCAAATAAATTTTTTATTTAAAAAATATAACAAGAGCTCTGGAAGTACAGAAGAGGTTATGACAACTTATGCTTGTCATTATTAGCAAAAGATTTATGGAAGAGCTGACTGGGTAAATTAGAATGTGGAAAGACCCTGTGGCAGGAGACAAAAAGGCACTGTTGGGGAAATAGCAAACTGTCCCTTGTTGCCAAGTGGGATATGATAGTAGCTAAACAGAAATTAATTGGTTCTCCTCTAGAGAAGATTTTGAATGCACATTGAGAAATCTGGTCTTTATCTTGTAGGCAGTTAGGAGTTGGGAAAAGGACATCACTTGTGATTTATGAGAATAACTTTGACAGCAGAATGGAGGGTGGTTTTATTTTAGAAATCCTGATTAAAAGATTTAAATTCTGGAAATAAGCCTATGGAGTCTTGATTTTCTGAAAAGCGAAAGACTAGGAAATTTTATGTCAATCCCTGGTACGTTTTCAGTGTACGTTATTCAACCAGTGCTTAAGGAAATATGTCTAAGGGTAGTTACTGCAGGATCATTCATAGTAACAATACCTGGAAACCACATAAATGCTTCTCAGTAACAGAAATATTAAATAATGGTAATGTCTGCACATTCTGGAATGCTTTGTAGCCATTATAAAGAATGAGTTAGATTTGTAACAGTTAACTTGCCAGAGATTTACATGATGTTCTAAGAGAAAGAAGCAAGATATGAAGAAGTCTATAAAATATTACCCCATTTTAGTGAAAAAAATAAATAATAAAGAAAAAGAAAAGTCATATGTGTTGAAGGCAGGGGAAAAGTGATGAATGAATAAGCAGCACATAGTTAACATCGATTTGGGTAGTGGGGGATGGCCGTTAAAAGACTGGGTAGGTGAGAGAAGTGGGGGAGGAAATAAGATTGTTTTTTAAAAGAAAGGACTCTATAGTTCCAATAGAAGATCCGATATTTGATAAATGTAAAATTACACAAGGGTGTATATAAATGTATAGAGAAACACAGGAAAGAATGATCACCAAAATGTTAATGACATTTCCTCAGGGTGGTGAAATTTCAGTGTTTCTCTCCCCAATTTTATGCCTTTCCATATTACTGATTAACCAAGAAGAACTCTTATTTTCTTTAATCAGGGAGAAAAACTATTACAAAGTTACTCTGTGAAAAAGCCACTGCCAAGCATCTTATACTGCTGATGACCCTTTTGCTAGAACATTCCTTGTTGTTTTCAAATGTTCTCTGAACCCATCAGGGGAATATAATGGGTTTTCTAGTCTTTCATAATATTTTCATTCAAGGTTGTCCTGTTCTAGGAATTTTAAAAAATTTTTTCTTTCATCTGCCATAATAGCTCTGACATTTCTAGTTCACTAAATGTAGGCCACTGTTTTCTCTAAACTTCCAAAAAACATCATGGCACCAATTAGCACCACCTCCCAAGGATCTAACTCAAATGTCAAACCCTGTATCTTGGGCAAGTACACCTCTTCAAGGATATAGTCCCTCTCCTTTATTAACATACTCAGCACTTGTGCAGTCAGATTATGTCATGACTTAACCTTAGCTACCAGTTGGGGTAGGAGGAGAGGTGGGAGTAGATTCTGAGGGCTGAAAGTAAGAGATGACATCACAGGACTGAGCTCCCCAATAGCAATGGGGGTGATGAGTTGTTACACAATAGAAGCCAGGTGGCAGTGTTTAACCATACTTGACAAGTTGGGCACAGAAGAAAATGACCCATGGAAAGCTATAGAGTTAGTTAAGAGAACGTAGAGTTCTCAAGGGCAAGATAAATGGCAGCCAACAAAAGTATTGCTTAATCTTTACAATCGAAATAAATCAAGGATGAATATGAGAAAAGCTAAGGACAGCTATCCCCACCAAGAGTCACAATGCATTGCCCAGTTTCCAGATGTAGCTTCTTAGACCTAGTTCTTAGACTCAGAATCTCTTTCCTGATGTGGGGAGGCAAATTCCCACAAGGAAAGACCCTGCAACAGTATAGAAAGGGTATATGATCATGATTTCCTCTGTTCCTTCCCAAAGAAACCTATGAAAATGGACTCAGGAACTTTGCACACTGCAGAAAGGGAAATACTCAATCATTTTGAGGTCTTTTGGATGCAAGATCCAGGCTGACATTGACACCTGGAGGTCTGGAATCCTAGTGTAGGTCCAGCTCCTGGTGGAGGCACTGGGTCCTGGACCTCCCCCACCCCTATGATCATTTCCCTGGTCCCCAAACGTAAAACTGAGATGGACACACAGGGTAATTGGTAGAACCCCCATGTCAGTTCCTTTCCTGTAAAGTAAGAGCTATCCTGGTCGGAAAAACCAACAGGTGAAACTGTGCCCCTTCACCCTCAGCCAGGAGAAGCCAAAAAACCCAAACAAACCAAAGAAGCATTCTGAGAGAAATGGCAGATATTATTGTCACCCTTAGAGACCAAAAGATGCAAGGATGGTGGTTTCCACAAATCCACTTTAAATTCATTAGTCTGGCTTTCACAAAAACCAGATGGGTCCTAGTGGATGACAGTATACAATCAGACTCTACCAAATAGGGACAAATTGGAGCCACTTTTCTCAGTGTGGTATCTTGGCTGGGCAGAGTCTTAGGTATACAGTATTCAGCTGTTGAGCAGGCTGTCTCTATCAGAAAAAAGAATCACAAACAATTCACATCCACTTGGTACAGTCACCAGTACACAGTTGGAATCTTGCTTCAGCTTGACTTAGTTTTTTAACTAACTAGCCTGTCTGGATATCCCAAGTTATGATATCAAGGATATCACATGACTCTTGGATCAGGTGAGCAAGAAATGCCAGGTATGTTGGAGGTCTTAGTAAGGCACATGTGCTCCCAAGTTTGTGAGTGTGTGTGTGTGTGTGTGTGTGTGTGTGTGTGTGTGTGTTTGGGGGGGGGGTGCTAATACCATAAAGATTCAGGGGACTGTCTCATACTAGGGAAATTTTAAAGGTCTAGAGATCGGGGATAGGCTGGGAAATTCCCTCCAAATTAAGGACAGAACTTGTATCTCTCCTGATGAAGAAAGGAATATAGTTTCTGGTAAGTCTCTTGGATTTGGGATATACCTCATTTGGAATACTGCTTCAACCCATTTATTGGGTGACAGGAAAGACTATCATCTCTGTGATGGAGAGACCCAGAGCAGAAAGGTTCAGGCTGTGGTTCAAGAGCCCCTGTCATAAGGCCATATGGCCTGGGCAGGCCATAAAGGATTAGAAGTGTCTGTGGTGGCAAAAGATGCCACTTAGAGGTTTTGGCATGTCCCAACAGGAGAATCACAATGTAGATACCTACAGCAAGGTCATGACATCTGCAAAGGAGAACTACACACCTTTCAAAAAACAGTTTCTGACATGCTGTTGGGCCCTGGTAGAAATGGAATGCCTGGTCATGGGTAACAAGTAGTCATAGAGCCAGTCTCACCCCTCATGAGCTGGGTTTTGTCATATTCACTATGGTAAGCAGATTGATGGCCCCCTAAAATGCCCATGTCCTAATCCCTAGAACCTGTGAACCTGTTGTCTTACACCATAAAAGAGACTTTGCAAATATAGTTAAGTATTTTGAGATGGCATAATTATGTTGGATTATCTGGATAAGCACAGTAATCTTTCAAAGATCCTCAAAAGTGGAGAAGGGAGACAGAGAGTGAGGCAGAGGGAGATGTGGTCTAAGAATAGTTCAGAGTGATCCAGTGCAAGAAGGATTCAACCTGCCTTTTCTGGCTTTGAAGATAAAAGTCTGGGGTTGCAAGCCAAGGAATGAGTGTAGCCTCTAGAAATGGAAAAAGCAAGGAAGCAGATTTTCCCCTCAAACACTCTAGAAAAGAAACACAGTGGTGGCCGACACTTTGATTTTAGCCCAGTGAGACCCATTTTTAATATCTAAACAATGGAAATGTAAGATAATAAATTTGTGCAGTTTTAAGACCCTGACGTGTGTTAATGTGTTACAGTAGCAATAAGAAACGAATACACTTGTCATGTCTTGAGGTTGGGCAGGCCAACCAGAAATCCATCATTAGACAGAACTGGTACATCTGGGATCAGGCACAGGTAGGATTTGGGGACACAAGTGAGGTGCATGAGCAGGTGGCCTTTCCTCTCAACTCATACTGACACATGCTACATGTGGATCAGCTAATGGAGCAGTGTAGTAGCCATGAGAGCACACCTCTAAGACCTCCAACTCGAAGATGTGTAATTGATGGAAGGTCCCAGCTACTGTGATTGAATTCTGTCCCTGTGTTAATGCTAAGGCCTTATTTTTCACTGGCTGCTTCCAGCTAATAACTGAGCATGGTAGGGATACCAAGACAGGCTCATTACTGAAAGATGGGTGGTGGGGGAGGGGATCTTCTGATAGATGACATTAGCTCAAGAACTATCATATCAACTTTGCAAAAGTTTTCTTAGAATTGCACTACAATCTAAGACCTTCTGTATTCCACCTTCCTTCCCTTTTTCCTCCACAGGGTTACACCAGCATTGCAGTATGTCTTTCCTGAGAGCCTCTTCCTTCCCCTTCTTCATTTATTCCTCTCCAGCATTTTTCTGAGTACATTTCTTGTACGTCTAATTCCATCTTGGTGTTTGCTTCTTGGAGGAGTAGGGAAGTGGGAAGAAAGTGTGATCTTTGTAACACCTAACAGAGAGCACCCACCAAACAATAGGCACTGAGTAACTATGTAAACAAAATGATTAGGCAGTTGATGTCAGCCAGCTTCTGTCAACAGTCACCCCAGGGCTGGCACAAAGGCACATGAACGAATAGCCGTGATGGCGAGGATGAGGTTTTACATGGCCCGACAGGATGGGTTCCTGCTCACCAAGGTTGATAGAGCACCTGTTGCTGCCAAATGTCCAGCTTGACAGCAACAGAAACCAAAACCAAGCCCTTGAATCAGCACCATTCCACGAAGAGACCAAGCAACCACTTGGTGAGAAATTGCCTACTTTGAGTCCTTTCCACTCTGGGTCTGGATTTGCCTCTTTTACCTGCAGGGCCTCAACTAATGTTACCATACAAGGATGTTACCATATAGTGTGTGATCCACAAAGGATCCCACCTAACACTGTATCTGATTAAGGGATCCACTTTACAACAAGGGAGGTACAGAATGGGCGCCTTACCGTGGGATCCACTGGGCATATTACATACCACACCATGCAGCAGCTGCTAGACTCATACAGAAATAAGAATGGATTAGCTGAGGTGCAAAGGGGCAAAGGGGCAAAGCGTTCCAGGATGCAGTTTTAGGTCAATAGTCATTATATGGTGCAGTGTCCCTACAAGTTAGAACACATGGTTCTGGGAACCAAGTTGCACCGGCTTTTTTCACCACCATTCCAGGTGACTAAGGGGAATTTATACTTGCAAACTACAACTATGGCTCTATAAATTTGAAAGATCTGCTTCCCAGAAGAGAAAATCTCCCACAAGAGTCATGGCAAGAGTCTTATTAAACTGACAGCTGTTGCTGCTACCCAGTCATTTCAGATTCCTCGGCCCTAAAGATTACCAGGAAGGAGAGGAGTTATGCGGGAAGGGGTAGGTGACCTCGATCATCAGGAGGATCCTGAGGGCTGCATTCACACAGTTAAGCTGGCAGGGAAGAATACATCTGGTACACAGATGATAAACTTAGGCATTCTGTAATACTCCTTTGTCCAATTTTGTTGTGTGTGGACAGACGCAACAGTCAAGGCCTGAAAGGACGGTGAATGGAGGCTCAGACCCTTGAAGGTCAAGGGGCTGGGTCATCTCACCAGGTAAGTCACCTAGACCATGGTAAGTGCTGGTGAAAGGGAAACAGAATGGATCGGAGAAAAGGAAAAAGATGAGTATTGGTTATCATCTCAAGGCTAGGTATAGCTGTGGTGGGCTGTAGTCAATCCCACTGATGTTCCTCTTGTGTATTTCTTCCAGCAAAAGAGAGCAACCAGAATCCAGAGGAGCTAACAACAAAATGGGATGCCTTTTACACAGTAATGAGCTCTCCGTTATTCAAACAGGCTAAATTTCAATTCCACATAAAGGAAGGATTGTGTTGAATAGACGATAAGGGCATTTTTCTAATGTCTTTGACCAAAGTTAGTTAACAGAAAAGAGAAAAAAAGAAAAAGTAAAGGTAAAAAATGTGTTATCCCAATGGGTCTCTTTCTTTTTAAAAAAAGATTTTATTTATTTATTTGTCAGAGAGAGAGAGAGCACACAAGCAACAGGCAGAGGCGGAGAGAGAAGCAGGTTTCCCGAGGAGCAAGGAGCCTGATGTGGGACTCGATCCCAGGACCCTGGGATCACGGCCTGAGCCGAAGGCACCGACTTAACCAACTGAGCTACCCAGGCATCCCAATCCCAATGGGGCCTCTTTCTTAAGGAGAAAATATTTCAGGAAATATAGAAAAATAAATTGGGAAATGGGGAGGACTAAAATTATGAGGGTAAAAATGCACCATAAAATATATTAATGTATCCGGGTTTCAGCTGTGGTGAGCTGGCTCTTCCTGTTTCTACCTGCTTGGCCCAAGCACCAATACAAAAGAATCAGGAAATGGGGGCGCCTGGGTGGCTCAGTGGGTTAAAGCCTCTGCCTTCAGCTCAGGTCAGGATCCCAGCATCCTGGGATCGAGTCCCACATCAGGCTCTCTGCTCAGCAGGGACCCTGCTCCCCGCCGCCCCCCCCCGCCCCCGCCTACTTGTGATCTCTCTCTGTCAAGTAAATAAATAAAATCTTAAAAAAAAAAAAAAAAGAATCAGGAAATGGGATGAGGGTCAGTCAGGTCACCTTACGTAGAACTTAGTTTCTGAAATTCAGTTTCCTGACTCGATGCCCCCTTACTTCATCAGAAAGAAGCTAGTGGTCAGAGCAGAGAAAGAGAGAAGATTTGTGTCAATATTTCTTTGGAGCAAGTTATTACATTTCTGTCAGTACCCTTTCTCCCGAAGGGGATGGAATTTGGGGGTGTTACTTCCCTCATCTCTACCTAGTAGGGAAGACTTCCAAGGAGGGTAATGGGAGAGTCTGAACATGTTTCCTCAAGTTTAGAGACACAAAGACTGGTGCCTGGCTTGTTCTCAAGGAAGCTAACCATGCATGTGGCTGGTCCCCAGTTGGATGGACAGTAATTAAAATCAAAAGAAGAAATACTTCATGGGCACATAGTTATAACTCAGATGGTGTCAGCACCGCCTACAGGGGTAAGAATGTGGGGGTGAATGTAAGATCCCTAGGGGTGAAACATGGAGTCACAATGGGCTACCTAGCGAGAGATGCATCTATCCCTGGTCTGGAGAATTCCTCAGCAAAGGAATCTGAAAAATTCCTAAGAAGTTAAAGCCCAAGAAAAGGGCAAAAGGGAAGAAGAATCAGGTGTGTGTATGGAGAGGGGGTGAGGGGTTGTTTTCCTGTAAAGACTGACCTTTGAATAAACCTTGAATGGACCCAATACTTAGTTTCTAACTTGAGATTGTTTGCATGTTAACAGGACCCTAAAATTATCAGTTACTTAAGAGTGGACTAAAAAGTCAGAATTTGCACACTTTCCATGTAGGAGTAGAGAAAGATTACTCCACCACATGGAACGTAATGGGGCAAAGGGAGACGAGAAAATAAAGAAATGTTTTTTTAAATTAAATTAAATTTTTTTTTATTTTGAAGATTTTATTTATTTATTTGACAGAGACAGAGAGAGAAGGAACACAAGCAGGGGGAGTGGGAGAGGGAGAGGGAGAAGCAGGCTTCCTGCTGAGCAGGGAGCCCGATGTGGGGCTTCATGTGGGGCTCGATTCCAGGACACTGGGATCATGATCTGAGTCGAAGGGAGACGCTTAATGACTGAGCCACCCAGGTGCCCCTAAAGAAATGTTTTGATTGCATCTCTGAAGTGATAGAGGTAGAGGATTTAACAAATAGCCCGTTGAAAATTTAAAAAAAAAAAAAATGTCTTGCACCAAATAATGAATAGGGAAAAGTGTGAGCACAGTGAAAAAACAGGTCATTTTACACACACAAAAAAATAAACCGAGTTTCAACGTGCACAAGTGAATTGTCCAAGGCTGCATAAATAACAAGTCGCAGCTCCGGGGCTATTTCCAGATCTGGAGATTTTAATACCAGACAACATTTCCTCTGTCACTTCCCCTCTAAGAATATGAAGATTTTCATCAAGCTCTGTCCCCTGCTATGTTTACAGGAGGAGGCTCACATTTGCCATAGTTCTGCAAGATTATTTTTAAATTTGAAAAGCTGGTGGGATGCCTCTGAACAGTGGAAGAGTGCCCGAGGCTGCAATTTTGTTTCATGCATCACGACGTTTTAAGACCACCAGTGCCCTGTTCTTTAAGATGAAAATAATATATCAGGGGGAGCTAAGTGAAAGACGATAAACGGGTCTCCAGGTGGCAGATAGTATATGAAGTTGACAGAAGGATCAAGTCCTGTGGTCTATTAATAATTCAGAAGCTCTCTCTCCTCAACCACTCTCCTGATTCTTTCTCCTTCTTTTCTTCGCACTTTCCCCCGCTTTCCTATTTCAAATAAACTGCCTCCGCTGACAGGCTGCCCTTAGCTCATCAGAGCCCAATACGATGAATGTCTCTGTTGACAAGGTTCTTGCTAGGGTTTTATTTTTGCCCTTTACAGTTGTTCGGCCTTGAACAGCAAGTGACTACGGAGACAATGTTTTGGTGTTCATTTGTTTGGCTGCTTTACTCTTTGGCATATGGTATTAATGCCTTTAAAACTTTTTTCCTTCTCCGGTGGGGGCGTTTCAGGGATGAGACATCTCAAAACGCACCTAAAAAGAGATCGCCTGAAGACAAAGTGTTGTTAGGAAAATGATCACGACAAGAAAACAGTAACAGAGAACAGCTTTAGGGAAAAGCCAGCCCATAAGCTCTTTTTAGGAGCGATTGTATTCTTGCCGCCAGAAATAATTCATCAGAGTCTCTCACCCTGAATGAAATTAGGTTTCCCGTTTAGCTTCAGTAATGGGCTGTTCTGGAAAAGCAGAGCTCAGAAACAGTTGGTTAAAAAAAAATTATTTGTACTCACAGAAAGAAGAGTTTGGAATGTTTTTTCTAGTGGAGCCATAGGAGGGAGGAATCAGGTATATATCTGCCCACAGAGCGTCAAGTCTCCCTTCCCCAATACACACAGACAATATTTTCAATACCACGTGATTGGTTAAATTATAGCCCTATTCTTATTCCCCCTTTCAAGCATAGGTATTGATCAGACTCCAAAATATACGCTGAAGCAAGAACAGTAAGAAAAGCCATGCCTGAAGAAATATTCTCATTCATTTCTTTGCTATTTGTGTGTGTGCGTGCCTGTGTGTAAGTCCTTTATTTGCATATTTAGTTCATTAAACTGTTACACGCTTCCTCATTTTGAAGCGACATGGTAAAGCTTTTGAAGTATCTCGCTAAGGATCGTCTTATCTAGGAGTTCAGTTCATGCTATGATCCCGGCGGCGGTGTGTGGGTGAGCCCTCCAGGCTCTGCGGCAGCCAACTGCCAAGGGGCGGAGCCACGCCACCAAAGAACACCGGCTGCCAGGTGAGGCCCTTGACACTGAACTTCCAGCCCGTCCCACTCCCAGGCTGCACTCTGGATGGCCTGTCTTCTCTGCAGACTCAACGGTGACTAAATCAGACCTCCATCAGATGAGCTCTCTTCCTAATTCCCAGATTTTAGAGGCAATGCGATTCAGGGAAGTGAGTTGAAATGAGGCCAACATGGGTTTGAATCCAAACTCTACCCTTACTGTTTGATTTGGGACAAATGATTTATCCTTCCCTAAGGCTCAGTTTCCTTCTCTGTAAGATGTCGCCATCAAGATTCCTAGGGTGTAGGACTGTAGGCATTTAAAGAGATGGCATTACTAAGTGCCTGGCCCAGTGCGTGAGGCAGCACAGGGTGCCTCACGCACTGGGCCATTCCTTCCCTTTCCCCTCTCTGTGGATGATACTGCCAGTGTCTACCATTCCCAGCCTGATGTGTTGATACCAGATTTCCTCCTTCCCTCTTTCCTACCTTTAATTAAAGCCAATCACCAAATTATGGGATATTAGTACTGGCAAGGACCTTAGAAATTATAGGCATCTTATTTATTGATAACACATAGAGATACAGGTCACCAGTTACTCCAGCAATCTGACTCCCATGTCGATTCAATAACAATCATTATTTGGTGATGGACTTCATTGCATGACACTTGACAATCATATTGAACAACAACAACAAAAAAACAGTGATGATGTACGAACACAGCATCAGGCTCTCAAGTCAAGCTCTGTTTTCTTAAATGCTATCCCATGGCTCTTTCTGACGCAGAAAAGTATTTTGTTTTTATACAGATTTTACGAATCTGTACAAACAGGGGAGGGGAAGGAGGAGCAGAGGGAGAGGGAGAAGCAGGCTCCCTGCTGAGCAGAGAGCTCCACATAGGGCTTGATCCAAAGACCCCAGGATCATGACCTGAGCCGAAGGCAGACGCTTAATCCACTGAGCTACCCAGCCCCGAGATAAGTATTTCTGACAGAATTTTCCTGTCCCCGGTTGATTTTTTCACTCTTTACTATTCACTAAATCAGGAGAGGCTTTTGCCTTGGAGGTAATTGGAGAAGAAAAAAATCACAGAAGCAAAACAAAGGAAAAAAAATAAGATAATTCCAAATGAAATAATACCAATTTTAAAAGTCTACGAGTTCACTAGTAAATACATCACAGTATTACACATAGCCGGGGATATTTACCATATATTATATATGTTAGAAGACAAGTTCCATTTGTACTCTTCTAAGTAGTTTATAGTAAGAATTCTCTAGGGAATCACTCAACTAAGCTAAATAAGAATTAGATACATTCATATATGTGTTCCTTATAACATAACTCTTCTTCCTTTCGTATCTCCTGTGAAAACCCATGCATAACCCGAACCTCCTATTTCATACCTTATCCTTCCTCTCCTTCCTCTGTTCTATGTACAAGAGGAAAATATTCAGTTACCCACAGTTGTATTATTCATAGTTAATACAAATTACCCAGTTAATATATTTTGTGTTTGAAGACCAAAAAATGTAAATCATGTGATGTGTTAGAGTATAAATAAATATTTTTATAAAAGCTTCTGTTTCTTTAATCTTCCTAGCCACTGAATACACATATCATCCAGCTTTCTCTCAGTAATAAAAGTAGAGACAGAAAAGGAAAAAAAAAAAAAAAAAGACCCTGAATCTAGTGAGAGCCTTATTACACTGAAATGTACTATTTGTCAGGGCAACATGGAAAGTTTCTGAAAGAGCTGACCTTCAAACTTTTAACATTTTGCTCCCCAGGTTAGTGCACCGACTAGATTCCATGTGGGGTAAACAAGTGAGGAAAATGGCCGCCCACTATTTAAGGTTCTATTAGGTTACCTCTGAAAAGCGAAGACATGCTGCTCACACAAGAGGAAGATAGCTACGAGGACTCCAAAGCTATAAAGCTTCATCCCAACAGCAATTTGCTGAAAAACAAAATTCTCCGGAGAGAAGGGCCAGGATGACTGGTTACATAAGAGCCTTCTTTACACACTGGTTAAAATATAATGGCATGTTCCCTCCCATTTCTGTGATCAATTGACTTAGCTTCTATTTTCACTCTTAAAAAATAAAGTATGATGAGAGTTGTTCTTACATTTGACTCTCTAGAAGATATTTAACTCCTCAGGGAAGACGAGATTGAGAATAAAAGTATAGCAATGTTGCAGAAATGTGTCTGGTTTTTTGGAGAAAAATAGCCCTAGAATATTGATTCCTGGCTGTAACCCATGATGTGGGAGGTCTCCCGTGGAGTATAAAGAGGTCTTCCCTTGTCTCTGTCTTTTTCAACATTGTCAACTTAGATGAAGACACAGAAGGTGAGTTTCTCAACTTTGTGGCTCTTACAAAGCTGAGAAGAAGAGCTTGTATGGAGGATTGTAGAATCTCCATTTAAAGAAAATGTTCTTTGTTCATATGAAGGGATGGGCCCACCTATAGGAGAATAGGAATATTATGTCCTAGAGAGTTCTCTGGCCAAAAGAAAAAAAAAAATCGGCTTGCTTTGAATCATGTTTATTTAGGAAAGGTCACCATAAGAGCCATTATCTAAATCAAAGCTCATCACATGTCATTCTGAAGGTAGCATCTGACTTACAGCATTTTGTCTGGTATGAGGCTACAGCTTACCTCTGTAAGTGGATGAAGCCCAGGTATTATCTCCAAATTCCCACTGGTCAGTGGATTAGAATGTTCTTAAGGACAGGGCAGGCGAATCTGCAAAATAAAACAAACTTCCGAGAAGGAAAGGATTGAGATTTCAAACTTTGCTCTCTGTGATTCAAACGTATTAAAACGTAGTTAATGGATGAAGGTGGCACCACTGAAACTACCTCTTATATAAGAAGGAAGAAGAAAATGGATATACACATGTATCTGACCACTTTTAGAGAAAGATACTTGGGAAGACTGGACCAGAAATCCATTAGACTGTGATTACCTACAGCAGATAGGTAGAAAAACTGAGTGGAAAAGATGTAGGAATAAGAACAGGGTAGACGAGATGGGAGGAGGGACGCTTTTTTGAGTAAACATCTTTGAATACTTCGGAATTCGAAAATACCACAGAATTTTAGAATCACAGTATTTTTTCACTTACTCAAAACCAACAAGTAAATAAAATGAATACAAGCAAAAACACATGTTTTTAATGAGTGACATAACCACACTGAGGGGAGTGAGGAAAAACTAACCCAAGGGCTTTTACCTTGCTTTTTTAAAACACAAAAAGTAACTTTAAAATAACAGTCAACAGTGGCAGTTTACTAACAAATTTTATCCATCTTGGTGCTCCCTATTTAGTTTTATCCTGTCTCCTCTCGGGTTTACATTTCTTCTTGCTGAGGCAGTCTTTGAAAAGTTGCTTTCGTGAAGATCTGTTGGTGGTAGATTCTATTGAGCTCCATCTGTTGGATGAGAACTTTATTCTGCCCTCACTTCCAAAGACTAGTTTAGCCAAATGTGACCTTCTAGTGACAGTTCTTCCGTTGTCCTTTGGCATCTACTGTGGTAAGGTAGGAATCTGCTGTCATGTCTTGTTCTCCTGCAGATCTGCTGTTCTTCCTACTAGATGACTTTTAAGGGATTAAGGATTATCTTTATCTTTAATCCTCTTCAGCTCCATTACTCTTGTCGAGATGTGAGTTTATTTTTTATTATCTAGCTTGGTACACGGAATGTGATTTTGATCCGAGGATTTAGATATTTCTTCAACCTGGGAGAACCATTTTATTATTTCTTCAGCTATTATCTGCTAGTGCTTTGTAGGGGCTCCCTTTGGAGTTCCTTGATCTAGCTTCCATGTCTTGTAACTGTCTTTTCATGTTTTTAAAAGTCATAGTCTGTGTCTCTGTATGCTGAATCCTGGGCAAGAATTTCTCAGGACCATCTTCAAATTCACAAATTCATTCTTTGTGTTTAGTTTAGACTACATAGTCAACTGACCAGTGGTTTTTTTTTTTTTAATCCATCAAAAATTTTTATTGGAGAAATCGTGGCTGAGAAATAGTAAGATGTCTTGGAATTGAACACAAGCATCTAAAATAAGAGCAGAGTTCAGGATGTCTTATAATTGTGTGGGTTTTTTTTTTTTCAATAACTTTACGAATCTTTTCCAACTTTTACAGTTGTTTTCTTCACATTTATCCATTTTTAGTTTTTAAAAGATTTTATTTATTAGCAAGAGGGAGAGAATGAGATCATACATGTGGGGAGGAGCAGAGAGAGAGGGAGAAGGAGAAGAAGACTCCCTACTGAGTGCAGAGCCTGCTGGGGAGCTCAATCCCAGGACCCTGAGATCATAACCTGAGCCAAAGTCAGCTGCTTAACCCACTGAACCACCCAGATGCCCACATTTTGTTTTTATATCAGTATTTTTAAATATCATTTTAAAGCATTTTGTTGTTTAATTTTTAATAGATATGGTTCCTTCAGAGCTCTTGCTGACAATTCTTAGGATACTTATTTTAAAGTCCATATTAGGCTTGAGCTAAAGGATTAGTTGTATTTGAGATGAATTCATGCTCTGAGTATTGATTTTGTCGACTGCCTCTCTTAGCATTTGATTTCTTCTGTAATTTGGAACCTTAGTTTGCAGACTCATTTTGAGATCTTTTGTTTTCCTTTCCTGCCTTTCACTTTCTATGCTTACTTTTCTCCATTCTCTGCACAAGCAGCCCCTGGGTTTCCAACCCAGAACACTGTCTTAAACAAGTTTTTGTTTTTTCTACACCATGATAATGTCATGGCTTTCAAAGGTCTAGTCACCAGTCAGGATGACTTAACTTAGTTACTGGCTTAGTCACTCCTAGCTTAGTTACTCCTGTGTCTCCTACAAACCAGCAGATGCTTATAAATCAGTCCTAGGCAGCAGTGGCACTATCTTTTTAAAACTGAGGTACATATATTAAAATGCACAGATTTAAGTGTTTGAGTAAATTAGTCTTGAAAAACACATATACTTGAGTAACCCACACCTCTATCAAGTATAGAAAATTTCCATCATTCCAGAAAGTTCTTTCATATCCCTCCCAATTTCCCCTTTATTCTAGCAGCCTCTGTTCTGATTTTATCACCATAGATTAATTTTGCTTATTTTAGAACTACATGGAATCATATATTGTCCTAGTCAATTCAGGGTGTTACAGCCAGAATACCATAGACTGAATGGCTTAAACAACAAACATTTATATCTTACAGTTCTGGAAAGTGGAAAGTCCGAGATCGGGACACAGATTCAGTGTTTGCTGAGAAACCACACCCTTGTTCATAGATGGCTGCCTTCTTGCCGTATTCTTACATGGCAGAAAGAAAGTGAGAGAGCTCTATGGTGTCTGTTTTATAAGGGCACTAATCCCATTCATGAGAGATCCACCATAATGATCTAATCACCTCCCAGAAGCTCCATCCAAACACCATCATACTGGGAATTAAGCTTCAACATATGAGTGAGGGATGGGGAGGACATAAACATCCAGTCTACCGCTTAGAGCATGTACTTCTTTGTGTTATGTTTATTTTGCTCAGCATGTTTTATTATTTTTAAAAAATATTTTATTTATTTATTTATTTGAGAGAGAGCATGAGCATAAGCACTAGCGGGGGTGGGTGGGGGTTGGGACGAAGGAAGGGGGAGAAGAAGGCTCCCTGCTGAGCAGCAGCCGGATATAGGGCTCCATCCCAAGACCCTGAGATCATGAGCTGAGCTGAAGGCAGACACTTAACTGACTGGGCCACCCAGATGTCCCTAATTTACATTTCTATGATGACTAATGATGTTGAGAAC
This sequence comes from Martes martes, assembly GCF_963455335.1. NCBI lineage: Eukaryota > Metazoa > Chordata > Mammalia > Carnivora > Mustelidae > Martes > Martes martes. The sequence continues at coordinate 56,400,559 of NC_137890.1, forward strand.
ATTTTCTATGCTTCTTGGCTGTGCACGTGCACACTGTTTGTGTGTATGTGTGTGTGTGTGTTCAAATCGTTTGCTTGATTTTTAGTCATACTGTTTGTCTCGCTATTGATTTGTAGGAGCTACTTACATTCTGGACATTAGTCCTTTGTTGGATAGCAATATTATGAATATATCTTTCTCTGGGAAGTATCTGTTAGAGTCTTTTGACCATTTTTGAAAATTCACTTGTTCCTCTTTTTTGTCATAATTTTTATCCTAACTTGTATGACTTCTTTATATAGCTAATTGGTCAGATATATGTTTTGTGAATATTTTTGGGCCCTTGGTGGTTAACCGTCTTCTTATTGGTGTCTTTTGAAGAGCAGACATTCTTAATTTTGGTTAAGTCCAATTTATCAATTTTGCTTTGGTGATTGGTACTTCTGTGTCTTGTTCAAGAAATTTTGACTAATTCAAAGTCCTCAAACTGTTTTTGAAACTTTATAGTTTTGGCTTTTACTTTTAGGCTTAGAATCCACCTCAAATTAATTTTTGTGTGTGGTACGGTACAAGGCAGGGATTGAGGTTCTTTAGTTCTTATGGCATCCAGTTTTCCTCACACCACTTCCTAAAGACTTTCTTTTCCCTGTGGAATCACTTTGTCAGTTTTTCTTTTTTTTTTACATAAAGTCAATTGATTGTGGAAGTGTGAACCTAAACCATTAAGTTCACAGTATTTTTTTTAACAGCAAAAATAAACTAGAAAAGTTCTGTGTTTTCTTTCTTAGCTATTCTTTTTCTCTTTGTGCTTTGGCTTGTATAATTTCTAGTTCACTTATTCATTTCCCTGCTATTGCAGTTTGCTGATAAGCCCATTGAAATAATTCTTCATTTCCATATCATGTTTTTCATATCTGACACTTGTATTCAGATTTTTTTTGAATTTTCTTTTCACTGCTGCTCATGCACAGCAATTTTTGTATCTTTTTTTTTTTTTTTTACCATTTCCTCTCTTAAAGTTAGGTCACACGCTCTTGCTTTTTCACTTACTTACAGGGTTTTTTTTGAATTGAATCTGAGATATTATGTATAAAATGATAGTATGGACTATAAGTAAATAGTATTTATGCCCAGAATGGTCATATATCTTCTTTGTCAGGCCACTAGTGTGAAGGATTGAGCCAATCTGGGCTGCAGTGGACCGGGTTTAGGCTTTGCTGTTATTTTCATTAGATGTTATTTATCACAGTCTCAAATTACTTAAAAACAGGAGCAAGTCCTTCTCTTTTGCAGGGATTGGGGTCTGATTGCCTCAGGATCTGCCCTCAACTTTCCTCTCTGCCCTCAGCCTTCAGCAGCATGGGAGAAAGCTCTCAGGTCTCCTGCCTCTCCCCCAGTAGCAGGTAACCAGTCTGCGCTTTTTATAGGTTTACACCTAAAGTAAGATGATTTATAAAAGGAAACATAAGAGGTATTAGGATGAGACATCAACAAAACCGAAACAAAAGCTAGCGTGGAGCAATAAAAAGTAATGAGCTATCAAGCCACAGAAAGACATGGAGGAAATTTAAAAGCATGTTGCTAAGTGAAAGAAGCCAATCTGAAAAGGCTGCATTGTATACGACATTCTGGAAGAGGCCAAGCTGGAGACAGTAAGATCTGTGGTTGCACCAGGTTGAGGGGAGGAAAGGAGGATACATAGGTGGAACACAGAGTTTTTAGGGCACTGAAACTGTTCTGTATGACACTATAATGAGGGACACATGTCATCATATTTGGTTAAATCCATAGAAGGTACAACACAAAGAATAAGCCCTAATGTAAACGATAAATTTTAGTTAATAATGTATCAATATTGATTAATCAATTGTAACAAATCACACTCCACAAAGATGGAAATAATGAGGGCAACTGTGGGAATTCTGTATTTTCTGATCTACTTTTCTGTAAACTTAAAACTTCTCTAAAAAATAGTCTATTAATTTTTTAAAGTTGGTAGTGTTCAGATCAAACAAAGCAAGTTCAACCAACACAAAAGCAAAAAGAGAACAAAGATCAATTAGAATCGATAACAGGTATAGCTAATATATAACAGTCATTAAACATTATGAGTTGAAAAATACCATTAAAATATAAAGCAAAATGTGATAGAAATACAAGCACAAGTGCATAAAAACACAGGGCAGATTTTAGCATACTACCATTTTCCCAAGATAGTTTAAATACACCAAAGGAGATACAGAGAATATATAGCCTGTGATCCAGTGGGGAACAGATGTTTCTGCATGAAAATGTGACTTTCACTTATCTGTTCCCCTAAGAACTTGATGAAGGTAACATGTCAACTAAGTTTAAGGTGATATTGTTTATGGTAGAAATAACCCTTGCTGGGTAAATTGTATCTCGGCTAGGAGAGACCATAAATGACATCGCAGCCTTAGGCTTCTGTGAATGTGGTGACTTTTGTATCTGGGCATGTCTCTACAGGGACCCAGTTATAGAAGATGGGCTACTGGGGGCATGGGGCTTCTAAGCCAGGGTGATTCTTACACTGCCCAATGTAAATCTCATTCCTTCACACTGAAATGTCATTTGGGGAGCCTGGCAAGCTGTGTGGATTGTTTTAGGGACTCTTCCAAGAACTGCTCAATGCAAGAGGAACTCCTGACATTCCCTTGTGTCAAGCTTTGGTTTCAAGCTTATACATCTCTGAGTGAATGGTGCTGAAGGAGGCTGGTGAAGGTTTTGTGAGTCTGAATGTTTTGTGGAACCCAAGACTTCCTGGTGAATATTGCAAGATGGTACACTCAATTCGGTTGATTTGTGGGCAGTTTAATAAAAGTATCATTTACGCTGATGTCGGTGGGATATGGGGAAATTACAAAAGATCATTGAGTACAGCAAGACAAGTAACAACAAGGCAGTGAAAGGATAAGAACCTGGAAATAGAGCCATAGGCAGAAGGCTCACAGACAGGAACTGTGACTTCTCCTTGAGAGATTCAACCAGTTTTTCCTAATCTTGCAGGGAAGGAGCTAGAAGAAAAATAATTCTGACCTCACTTTCCTCCTTTTCTTTGTTTTCCTGTGGGGGACTTCTTATGGCTGAACCCAAAGAACTTGAGTCAGACAAAGATTTTTTAGATAGAGCATAAAAAAACACAAATAGCAAAAGAAAATGAAAAACTGGACATCATTATAATTAAAAGCATTTGTTTTTTCAAAAGACACTTTCAACAAAATGAAAGGACAGGCTATGAACTGAAAGAAAATATTTTCAAAACATACTGGGTATAAGGGATTTGTATCAAACATATATAAAGAACACCTGTAAGTCAAGAGTAAGATAAAAAAAATTATTTTCGAAAGGCAGATTATATAGACACTTTCCCAAATATACAAATGGCCAGTTCACACACTCAACACCATTAGTTATTGAGAAAATGCAAATTAAAACCACCATGATATGTCACTACTCACCTCTGGTATGGCTAAATGAAAAAGGTGAACACTATGAAGCAATAGTGAGGATATGGAACACCTTAAACACTCACACATTGCTTTTGGAAATGCAAAATGGTAAGCTATTTTGAAAATGTTTGACAGTTTTTTATAAAGTTAAACATACTTACTGTATATGTCCCGGAAATTCAACTCCTGGGTATTTATCCAAGTGAAAGGAAAACAATGGCTATGCAAAGACCTGAATATTCACAGCAGCTGAATAATCAAAAAGTTGAGTGTTTCTAGCAGTTTTATTCATAATAGAAAGGAAGAAAGAAAGGGGGAAAAAAAGAGAACTTGAAACAATCCAAAGTCCATCAACTGGGGAATGAATAAACAAATTGTGGTACATCCACACAGAGAAATGCTCCTCAGCAGTATCAAAGAAGAGACTACTGATCGTGCAACAAGATGGATAAATCTCAAAAGCTCATGTCAAGTAAAACTGGCAGTTACTACAAGATTGATAGTGTATGATCCTGTCTGTATGACACACTGTAAAAGGCAAAACTACAGAGACAGAAAATAGGGTCGTTCTTGTCAGGGGTTGGGGCTGGAGAGGAAGGGATCAACTTGCAGAGAGGTACAGGAGCATTTTTTTGGAGTGGTGGGAAGATTCTGCATTTTGACTGTGGTGGTAGTTACACATTTGTTTACAGCCAAAATTCCTCAAACTTTACACTGAAAAGTTGGGCTTCTTTTGTGAAGAAAAAGATGGAAGGAAGGAAGGAAGGGGGAGGGAGGAAGGTTGGGAGGGGAGAAAGAAGAGAGGAAGGAAAGAAGGAAAGAAAAAAGAAAAAATTGGAGGCAAGTTCTCATTCTGCATCTCTCCTTGAGATTTCTGACCTTGGCACCTCTTGTGAAGAATGAAAAGAACACAAAGTTTGATCAGATGGGCTCCACATTTAGCTCACAGGCGAATCTCTTAGACTCTCAGAGGTGCAGTTTCTCCTTCTGAAAAATGAGATTAATAATAACTTACATCTGGGGCACCTGGGTGGCTCAGTGGGTTAAAGCCTCTGCGTTCGGCTCCGGTCGTGATCCCAGGGTCCTGGGATGGAGCCCCATATCGGGCTCTCTGCTCAGCGGGAAGCCTGCTTCTCCCTCTCTCTCTGCCTGCCTCTCTGCCTACTTGTGATCTCTGTCTGTCAAATAAATAAATAAAATCTTTTTAAAAAAATAATAACTTACATCAGAGGGCTGTTGTAAGGATTCACTAGGATAACATGTGAAAGCAGCTGGCAGAAACAGGTGCTCAAAATGTCCCACTTACATTAAAAAGATAAACCAGGAAGGGGACTGGTAGGGGACAAACATGTTCTCTGCCCGGGGCTTTATCTAGATCATCATGACCTTGGGTACAGCTCGTCCCTTTCCTCTGATGCTCCCAGAGAGTTAGGAGATGAGTTGCCTCCCCAGAAGGCAATCTAGTTTTGGGGGATCTATTTAATTGAATCATGTCCCCTGGGGCTATCTAATTTATACCTTTGTTCTCCAGTCATTTTGGAACATTAGCTGGCAAAAATAATATGGCAAGTGCTTCTTCAATAGCCCTACCCCTCAGCCTTTGTTAAGACTGCATAAGAAGATAATTTCCCCTGTGAGTACTGGTCTGTTTTGCCTTTCTCTCATCGGGAGCAGGCTGAGGATCAGGGTAAATGCCACAGAGATCTCAGCTGGCCTCACTTGGATATACAGCTCAGGCTTATTGTTGGGTAAGCACTAAGAGAGTCAATTAATTTAATGGCTTTTTATTATGAGTTCAGGTGCAGTTCAATTTACAAGTTTTCCTTTCAAAATCATTCAGCCATTAAAGCCCCATAATCTTGGGAGGTTTTGAAGACACTTAATTGATAAATGTTTTTTCTCTCCACATATTATCTCTCATGTTTATTCATGAAGAGTGAGGCAGTTTTTATAATTTGCTCAAAGGTTTGGCATATCTGGCCAAACCTTTCTACAGGGGAGAAAGGGTGATGTCATCCCCAAGGCCACTGAAGAGGGGGATTTGAGTTGGGAAGGCAGAGAACTCTATCTCAGGTTCCGATTCCCTTGCTTTGGCTAGCAAGAGCCTGAAACCTGGGGCACCGAGGGGCTTACTTGGCACCCAGACAGGCAAATGCGTGTTGGCTGGGTGGCTAAAATGTGAACAGAGCAAGGTTTGTCCTTGGAAATTTCCATCCCTTCATTCACCCTTTCTAAATCATCATCCCTTGGGGTGCTTGGGTGGCTCAGTCAGTTAAGTGTCTGCCTTTGGCTCCGGTCATGATCTCAGGGTCCTGGGATCGAGCCCTGTATTGGTCTCCCCACTTTCTAACGTGCTTCACCCACCCCTGCCCTTTGAAGAGTAGACCAGGCTATAGACCTGTTTCTCAAACTTGATCCCATAGTGGAGTAATCTGGAGATGTTTCAAATATCTGGTTGCCCAGGCTGTAATCCCATCAATTATATCAGAATCTTGAGGGGAGGGGTATAGGCATCAACAATTTTTTTTTTTTTAAGCCCTGGAAGTAATTTCAATGTGCAGCCAGGGTTGGGAACAGCTGCCTTGAACCAGTGCTTCTCCAGGTGTGGTCTGTGAGTCATGGACTCTCCTAGAGTATTCGTGGAGAATGCAAACTCCCAGGCCCACTACCTCTAAAGGCACCGAATCTGTAGTGGGATCTGGGAGATTTGTGGGTTTTTTTTTAAAAGATTTTATTTATTTATTTGACAGGTAAAGATCACAATTAGGCAGAGAGGCAGGCAGAGAGAGAGAGAGAGAGAGAGGAGGAAACAGGCTCCCTGCTGAGCAGAGAGCCCAATGTAGGGCTCGATCCCAGGACCCTGAGATCATGACCCGAGCTGAAGGCAGAGGCTTTAACCCACTAAGGCACCCAGGCGCCCCGAGATTTCTGTTTTAACAAGATCTCCAGGAGATTCTTAAGTGTCCCAAATGTCTAATGTCTAATGTCTAATTTAATTTGAAGCTGGTTGAATTAACTACCTATCAACTACAGGTCTATTAAGGGGGCTTCTATTCTTTTAGGACAGTGTTTTTCAAACTTTAATGTACACATGAATTAACTGGGAATCTTATTAAAATGCATATTCTGATTTAATAGGTCTGTGGCAGGGGCTAACCAGTGTCCAGGTCCCCCTGACCTAAGCACTACTCTTTGAGCAAGGAAGTTTAATTATTTGGGACTCATCATTGGGCCCTTGAGATAGCCAAGTCCAGGAATACCTGCCAAATTATCAACTTTTACATTATATTACACATGGCTTTATTATTTTTTAATTTAAATTCAATTAGCCAACAACATATAGTACATCATTAGTTTCAGGTGTAGAGTTCAGTAATCCATCAGTTGTATACAACAGCCAGTGCTCATTACATCATGAGCGCTCCTTAATGCCCATCACCCAATTGACGCCCCCCCCACCCCAGCAACCTTCATTTTATTTCCTAGCATTGAGAGTCTCTCATGGTTTGTCTCTCTTTTTGATGACTTCCCATTCAGTTTTCCCTCTCTTCTCCTATGATCCTCTGCACTGTTTGTGAAACCATATAATTGTCTTTCTCTGATTGACTTATTTTGCTCAGCACAATACCCTCCAGTTCCATCCCATTGATGTAAATGGTAAGTATTCATCCTTTCTGATGGCTGCATAATATTCCATTATATAAATATACCACATCTTCTTTATCTACTCATCTGTGGATGGACATTTAGGTTCCTTTCATAGTTTGGCTATTGTGGAGATTGCTGCTGTAAACATACGGGTACACATGCCCCTTCGGATTACTACATTTGTATCTTCAGAGTAAATGCCCAATAGTGCAATTACTGGGTCAAAGGGTAGCTCTATTTTCAACTTCTTGAGGAACCTCCATACTCTTTTTCAGAGTGCCTGTACCAGCTTGCATTCCCACCAACAATGTAGGAGGGTTCCCCTTTCTCCACATCCTAGCCAACATTTATTGTTTCCTGTCTTGTTAATTTTAGCCATTCTGACTGGTGTGAGGTGATATCTCATTGTGATTTTGATTTGTATTTCTCTGATGCCGAGTGATGTGGAGCATTTTTTCATGTGTCTGTTGTCCGTCTGGATGTCTTCCTTTGAGAAATACCTGCACATGTCTTCTGCCCATTTCTTGACTGGATTATTTTTGGGGGGTGTTGAGTTTGTAAGTTCTTTATAGATCTTGGATGCTAGCCCTTTATCTGATATGTCATATCTTCTCCCATTCTGTTGGTTGCCTTTTAGTCTTATTGACTGTTTCCTTTGTTGTGTAAATGCTTTTTATCTTGATGATGTCCCAATAGGTCATTTTTGCTTTTATTTCCCTTGCCTTTGGAGCTGTATCTAGCAAGATGTTGTTGCAGCTGAGGTCGAAGAGGTTGCTGCCTGTGTGAGGATTCCTGTGTCACATTTAGGTTGTTCATCCATTTTTAATTTATCTTTGAGTATTACACATAGCTTTATAATTAAATATTTGCATGCATTCTAATCCTCTAAATGCTCCTATTCCAAAAATGATATATGTTAGCTCTCTTAACTAAAATATCAATTTAAATGGAAATCCCCAATTTTGGCATACCAGTTAACAAAAATTATCGCCACTTTTTCAATCTGCCTGAGTTGTTAATGTTGAGATAGTAGGTATTGACTACATTACCTGTTTTTGTGCTTGACAAAGGTGGATATTAAATATATGCAGACTTCAGAAATGAGAAAACATTGACACAATTTTTTTTTCCTTTTTGATTTTTTTTGAGGGGTCACTCATGCACAAACTCAGTTGGGTAAACTTCTCCAGAAACAGGGAGACATGACACTGAGTAAAGTGTAGTCTTTGACAGCTGCTTTTATCACTGGAATTTTATTAGGAAACTGTCAAAGTAACTAGATTTCACAAGAGGATCAGTCAATGCTAACTTGTCCTGAGCATCAGCTCTGGTTTTTGGATCACGAAGCTTGCAAGGACATGCTGGGCAAGATGTCAAGTTCACAGAGAGTGCTGCCAGCATTTAATCCAAGTGTATTGGGTCACTGGGGTAGACAGAGAACAAAAGTCCATCATATCTCAGCAGCTGCTGTGTGACAACAGACAGAGTAACTGTAAAGAAGGTTGGAACAGAAACCATCCAAGGAAACTTCTGTCATGCATCAAGCATCTGTCCGAGTCGGGCTGGTGTACAACAGGCTGTCTATGTAGTTTTTATAATAGAGACCACGGTTCTGCTTCCAGAAACAGACTAGATAGTGTGTGTCTGTGTAGGTGGATAAAATTGCTCAGTTGGCCGAGACTTTAAAAGCTCAGCTAGTACAACATATTGCATCAGACAGACTCAATGTCATAACTTCCAGACACACAGGAACCCCTTCCATTCTACAATCTCGGTAGGTAAGTCTGTTTCGCCACATTTTCCCCACCTCTCTCTGGCATCTCTCCTGGTCAGGAAATACTTATTTATGTTTAAAACAAATCCATTTTTAAAACATTTATTACCTTTCTTATGTTCAATAATATTTAAAACATTATTAAATATCTAGAAAAGCCCTTGGCATTGTAGGAGATTTCAACATGTGTAAAGCATGGTTCCTGCCTTCACGTTCGTTGGAGCTCAGTTCTTCTGCCAACCTTGGTAACCCTTCATCCAGAATTAATTTTCCCCTGAAAATTTCCCCATACTTTATTCATGATTTTATTATAGCATTTATCACATTCTGATTTTTTGTTACGTATCGCCATGTGCGTGTATATGTCCATTATCTCCTTGCTGGATCAACAGGGCTTCTATTGGCATAAAATGGAGAAGTTGGCATCAGCTCGAGGGTCTATTTTGTCAAATAATTTGAAGGAACTTAAGAATCTATGTTTTTACTATCTGATGTTAATAACTTTGACAGAGCAGAAATTGATAGATATCTGTCAAGTAAAAATAAACATTCTATGCACAAGAAGTAGATAGTCTTATACCCTGTGACTTTGTTTGCTGAGGAAAACAAACAGCCTAAATATCTATCTGTAAGCCCCTGACTAAATGCAGTTGGGGATACCTAGGTAATAAAATACTATACCCTACTGAAAGGATATGGGAGCAGGTCTACACACACCAACCTGGAACATTCACCAAGATACGGTGTTAAGTGAAAAAAGTGAGATGCAGAATGATGGGTATGGAATGCTAACATTTGTAATTAAAAAAAAAAAGTGTGTGTGTGTGTGTGTGTATTATATGCATAAAATATTTCTAGAAAGATACAAAAGGAATTAGTAGCAGTGGCTGCTGACCAGGAGGGCTCCTGGGGATGGGGCAGGGGGAGTGGTGGGTTGATAAACCACCTCTCGGGGAGGATAAGGAAAAAAAACCTATGTGTAGAGTTTGATCACAGCTGTGGTGTAAATACCTCCATTGTGGCCAAGTGCAAGTTCACAGTGACTTAACAACGGGCTCACAGTGATGTGATATGAGGTGACTTCAAAGCTTATCTCCTTACACAGAGGTGGGAAGGTGGCCTAGCCCCTTTGGTACAATTTTGAATTTCTGATGCCATACTTGGATTGACTATTTAAAATGTAACAAACTTCTAAATTTAGAAAAATCATCATGATTAGATTGCTGTATTCCCTTAGCCCTCTCTTCTCCAAAAGCCAGTTTTCTTTCCTTGAGAGTACCGGTTGCTGCTCTCCCGTACTGGTCAGTCTTTCTGTCAGGTGATGTATCAGTGCAGTCTTGCACAAAAAGGAACACTTAAGATTTGTAGCCTCTTGGTCTGTAGAGAAGGCAGCTACCCCTTACGTGTGGAAGCTGCAGGAATGTTCAGGCTAGGAAAGAGCCACTTCCAGAAAGAAGCTGCTGCTGAAGCTGGGACTCATGGCGTGAGCACAAAAACTCAGCGTCCTAACAACCGTGTGGGTGTGGATCCTCCGCTGGTGAGGAGGTAATCAAACAGAGGCTTCTCCATCACAGCAGCCCACCTCAGAGGATGCTGGCAGGTGCGAAATTCCTCAGCATCCGCCCGATGCTCCTCCCCCACTGTGCCCCGCCCAGCTCAAGGGAGGACGGCCAGGCTAGAGAGCGGACGTCAGTTCCTGCTAGCCAAAAGGATTCCTTCTGCAATCTCTCTAGAAGCCATCTTGCACCAATCCTGACATCTGGTTTTTGTTCACGACTGGGCTCAATGTGTCTAACACCAGCTTACTCTTCAGTTTTTCTTTAGACTGTTTTCTCCATTACAAGCTCGCCCTGCCCTTGGATCACTCACCACACCTGAGAGTTTATTGAACCTGGTCAGCCGAGCTCAGTGCCAGTCTTACTTGGAAGCGTATTTCTAACACCTTGCACAATGCCTACCATGTATTAGGCGTTCAGTGTGTGTTGGCTGAATGAAGTAATTAATAGGTCATGCTACATTCTAATGGAACTTTCAAAAGGAAACATCCAGAGACATCTCATAAAGGGAACATTTTATTTGGAGAGATCTTGAGCATTATTTTATCTTCATTTCCCGTTAAGGCAGTAACAGTCTTCCTGGAGGCAGGTGGGGGAGAATGATCTGAGGCTACATTAAATTCAGTCTAAATGAAGCCAACCTCTTTGTATTCAGATGCGGCAGAAATACAGATTACAGGCTAGGAGAGGCCACAGATTGGCTTCTCGAACGTGCTGCCGAGGAACAGATCCAGGGCGAGGCATTTCATTTGCTTTGCAAAATGGCTAAGTTCCATTACATGCCATCCCTGAAGAGGATACCTCGTGGATGAGCCCTTTTACCGGGATGGAGGGAGTCTAGTGTTGGTTCACAGTGCTCTGTTGCTTCCTAACCTTCAGTAGGTTTTCACGGAAATTGCATCATCTATTAGGGCGGTTCAGATTCACACTGCTCCTCTCATTTTGTTTCAGAATTCTTTAAATGTCATACGGATATGACTGTGTATTGTGGGGGGGATAAGGGGTGGGATGGGGGCACACTTTTCATTGGCACATATTGCCCCCTTGAGCTTGGGGAGGTGGCAAAAAGCTTCTACACTTCCAAAAAAGTAAACATTGATAACATGGCCTTGCAGCAATCAGATGTGCTAAGATCTAACAGCAAATGAAAGCAGAGCCGAATTGCTTCCAGTCACCAGATAAGTTAGCCAGACCACAACAAGGAGAACTAACATGCAGGGCTAAATGCATGGAGAGCCAGCACCCGAAGGCTGGATGCTTTGCTGTGGCTCCACACTGCCCCCTGGTGGTACACTGCTCAATTACACCCTCCTTGGATGTAACCTGCCCAGTTAAGAATCAGAGGACATAGTATGCAAGATGTTAGACCAGGTCTCAGCCCAAATACTAGAGTTAAAAAACGGAAGCTTCCTGTTGGCCGATAAAACCACAACTGATGACATTTGGGATGCTAGTTCTGAGGAGAGGCTCTGATGATGTCCTACTTCTGCAAATCACCAGATTGCTGGGACCCCAACAGCCTGACTGATCTGTCAGATGCTCCAAAGGGCCCAGATACAAGAATGGGCAGCAGAGGTGGGCCACAGAGAAGGCACAGTTCTGAGAGCGGGTAAAGCAGAGCTACGGGAGACAGAGTGTAGGGGAAGGGAAACAGAAGGAGAGGCTTGTAACCGATCAAATGCTGGCTGCCAGAAATGGGCTTCAGGACTGGTTGGATGATTTCCCCCCTCCTGGCTCTCACCTTGAATAAAAAAGGCAGCCAAATTAAGCCAATTTGAAATATTATTAATAACAGTGCAGCTTCTATACTTGACTAATGGCAAAAGCAGGAAGGGTGCCTGGAAGATAAGTTTTTTCCTTCTCTAGATTTTCAAGGCAGCAATAAACTCAACAATAAAAAAGATTTGTAAGAGATTGGATTTTGTTTTTTGTTTGCAAAGAATGAAGCATTTTTGTTAAATACAGAAGCTACCTGGCTGAACAAACATACACTTTCTGGAATCCTGTATAACGTCACCAAGTTGAACACTTTGGAATGGCTTTGACTCGTCCCCATGCTTCCTGTAGGTATCCCATGCTGAGTAATCAGGAATGTGCATGTGGCCTCCCCACTGGGATTTACACCCTCTTCATTCCTTTCCCCATGAGGCAAGCAAACACCGTCATGACCATTTTGGGGTTCACTTCGACCAGATCTTCTGGAAGAGCATACACTCTGGCGCCAATTTTTCGGGCCATAGAGATGGCATATCTAAAAGGGAGGAAAGAGGAAGAATAAGGGGAGCTTGAGCAACACAGTGTGAAGGGGACCCCTCGGGACCATACTCATTGTCATCCCACATACGACATACCACATACCACACACCACATACTATATCTTAGATACTCTGCAGAACTCATTCTTGGGATACTTGGAGTCCATCATGGTGTCTTCCCATTTTTGTGGGCAAATCTTGACCCAACAAAGCTCCTGACTCTTATCAGACTTGCTGTCTAGACTCAAGATGATTACAAATGTATTATCTGTTCTCAGAGACCCCCTGAGCTCTTGCCACTTTTGATGCCTTCACCGTAAGTATTCTCTTGGGCTGCAGAGTGGCAGAAAATATCAAGAACTGAACACGAATGTGCGCTGGGAAAGGTTGGCAGACTCCATTTCCCCTGCAGAAATATTTTTACAAGGAAGTAAAATGGGGAGATGCATCGGTCATACTTCAACCTTACACATCAGTTTTATTCCTTGTTCCATTCCAGTCTTTGCCCACATAGGCATGTATTTATTTATGTTACTATAATACTAGTATAGCCGGAGTTTTATATTATACATTTTCCACATAAGATTATTATAGCTCCACTGGAACATTTTGCTCACTTCTTAATTATAGGAAGATAATTTTTAAGAGTTGTAATCTATTTTCAAATAAGCCCACACGACTACCTGGCAATTCTTTTATTCACCTCATTTATTATCTAGCAACCTCTTATAAGGACTACTCTAGAGATTCCCCATTCTATCCAAGGCCCCATTATTCCCTCTGCTCTGTAAACTAACTTTATTCTTTCTCTACTGATCATATTAAATGAAAAGCATCAGGCAGGTGTAGTCCCCATTCTTTCTCCTTGGCCATTTCTCAATCACTTCCTCTATATTGATTATTAATGAAACAAAAATATACTTTTCTATTATAAAATACAGAGGGAAGTTGTTGAAAAATTAGAAACAAGAGCTTCAAGAAAATCATGCAAACCTTGCCACCAAAACAGAACCATTTTTAGCATTCTGTATAATCCTTTTTACCCATTTTTCAAAGGAATTTTGGATCATGCCTGTAGAGACTAGTGCTTGGGGGGGGGCGGGGAGCTCTGATGTCAGACTCTGGACCTCAGCTGAACCACTTAGTAACTAAGACTTTGGGCTCTGTAAACTAACTTAAGGAACTTCAAGTTCTTTAAACCTAATCACATTCTCCTTGAACAACTAGGCCCACATCTTTTTATTTTGTTTTAATTTCTAGGTTTTCATATGTATTCTTTCCTCTACCTGCAGTATTCTTTCTCCCTCCTTCACCTGTGTACCCCTACCCTCCTTCTTATTGTCCTTTCAATACATCTCATCTTAGATGTTACTTGCTCTGATCTTCGTTTCCCTTCCTGTCTCTTCCATAGCACCCTGTGTCCCTCGTCTGTCCCATCCTTCTGTTGTAGTTACCATTCAAAATTCCAGCATACAAGGAACACAGGCCTCCGAATTTCCCAAATTAGGAACAGAAAGAATACTGTTGAGATTATATATATATATATATATATATATATATATATATATATATGGCTGCTGGGCACTATTCAACTTGTTAATTCTGGATCTTTCTGATGGATTGAATTGTGCACCCCCCCCACACACACAAAAAAAGATATATGGAAGCCCTATCCTTCTAGTAACTCAGATTATGGCCTTCTTTGGAAAGAAAGTTGTTTCAGGTGTAATTAATTAAGATGAGGCCATGCTGGAGTGGGGTGGGGCCCTCATCCAATATGACTAGTGCCTGAAGAGACCCAGACACACACACAGAAGGGAGACAGCCATGTAAAGTCACAGACACATAGCGGAGGTCAGGTGAAGACAGAGGCAGAGACTGGAGTGATCTATCTATAAGCCAAGGACCGCGGGCCATCAGCAGAAGCCAGGAGAGAGGAAAGGGAGAGATTCTCCCTCACACCCACAGAAGCCACCAACCCTGCCAACTTCTCAATCTCACGCTAACAACCTCTACAACTGTGAGAGAAGACATTTCTGTTGCTTTAAGTTGCCCCGGTTGTGTTATTTGCTTATGAGAACCCTAGGAAATAATACAACCGGCTCTGAGAAAGGCACCACTTCAGAGTATGGCTCAGCAAAATTTCCATTAAAAAAAAAAAAACAGGTAGCCAATATTTTAGGTTTTGTGGGCTTTGTCACAGCTACTCAACTCTGCCCTTCTAGCAGGGAAGCAGCTAGAGAACATATTTAAATGAAGAGGCATGGCTATGCCAATAAAACTTTATTTATAAAAGCAGACAACCATCCAATTTTGGCTCATAGACTGTAGTCTGCTGCCCCTCACTCTACACGGGAAAGCCCCCCTCAAGCAGCTGCTCCCCAGCTGGTAAAGACTCTGGTCTTGAACCCCAGTCCTGCTCAGTCATATCTACAGATAGTCACAAATGGGGTGTGTTTATATTTGGGCCTGGCACGTACTTTATTTAGGAAGTCTCTGATCGATTACAATTAGGTAATGGGTTTTATGAAACTA
This sequence comes from Martes martes, assembly GCF_963455335.1. Classification (NCBI taxonomy): domain Eukaryota; kingdom Metazoa; phylum Chordata; class Mammalia; order Carnivora; family Mustelidae; genus Martes; species Martes martes. Next base: position 56,415,776 of record NC_137890.1, read on the forward strand.
GAGGCTTGCTTACCAATTGGAAGAATATTCTTGTTGTCCTTTATCTTGCTCCCATTCTAACACTAGGAGTCTTAAACTGCTATTGTACAATATCTAAAGTAATGATGATGGGACACAGTAAGTAATGAGAAGAAAAAGCAAATAGCGCAATAAATTGCCCAAAAGGCACAAACAATAGACTTTATAGCTATCATTGCCAGTTGGGTCCTCCCCACCCCCGCCTCAGGTTTATTAACATACTTGGCATTGTTGAGTTTCTCTTCATCATTCAGGTTTTCCGTCTTCAGAAGGTCATAGTTGATGGAACCTGGTTGAATGGCATCAATGAGATCCAGAACAGGCAGACTTGTGCTAATCTTTGGGTCCTGCACAGAGAGAAAGAGTTGGTCTCATCAGTACATCCCCAACTTACTTGTGTTCCGCTCAAGGGAAGTGGGTGGTTCTCTCCTCTTAAACACAAAAGATACACAGCCTGGTTTGGGAAATGCCACAGCATTCCACATGGGCTTTCAAGTCAACTGTCCATTCTGTAGGTAGGGGTGTCACCGACTTCCCAGTGCCTCTGGAAGTGGAGGAAACCCATTGTCTGCCAATAGGCAGGGAGTCGTTCTCATGCAGTGAATGGAAGGGAGTTTGCAGGCCATCCCGGAGTGGACTGGCAGGGATCGTGACAAGGACCCAGCTGGGCAGGAGTTTTGGCAGATGCTCCCTTCTTGGAGACCTCAGGGAAAGAACAGAGTCCGTAGGTCCAAGGAGGGGGTTCCAGCAGATGCGTGAGTAAATGCAACAATAGTAACTAGCACCTGCTGGTGCCTCCTGACTTGCCCAGAACTTCTTGTAGGTTGCCCTTAGGTTGCCTCACTTGTCACCACCAGCCTCAGGTCTAGGCATCAATGCACAGTGAATAAAGGGAGTTTCCGAGGTTCCGTGAGTTACTGGTAAGCGGCAGACCTGCATTTGAACCTAGATACTCCGACTTAAGATCCCAGGCTCTTTCTTTGGCATTGTAAGCATTTTCATGTTCACGCCCAGAGCTGTGAGGGCGCCCTTGTGCTCTCCCCTCTCCCGGGCACCTGTGAGTGCACGCATGGAGAGGCGACTGCACGTGGCCCTCTGAGCAGAGTCAAATCCATACACCGCACACCTTGAGGGTCCAAATCAGAATGCATTCTTAGCGAGGAACAAGCTACAGCACCCCTGCAAGGTGCTAGGTCTCTAGACTCGGTCCTCTGGAGAAGAGGAATGATATTTTAAAAAAATACAGTGGGTCCATTTTTATTTACTCCTCGGTAACGTGAGGACTCTTACAAAATAAAATCGATACATAATCATAATCCAATTTCCAACATTAGCCTGAGCTTCTATCTCCACAGAACACTTTGAGAGCCACGAGGGAAGCCAAATGGAGGTATCTGAATTTGGCCTCCTTTCCTCCTTTCTGCCCACAGTCTTGTCCAAGCGCTGACAGGCAGAGCTGGCTGGCAACTGGCAGCACTCATAGATGAGGAGGGGACCAGGGCTCGTTCCAAAATGGCTACTCAAGAGTGAATTGTGTTCACTGTTTTCTTTCTAGGATTTCACTTAAAAGGAATGTGGGGCTAATTTGACATTTTTCTTGTGTGTGTGTGTGTGCGTGTGTTTAATCAATTCTATAATGACTTGGTGAGAAGACAGGAGAAAATGAGCCCCGAGCGACACAAGGAGTAAAAGAGCTGTCAGACCTTCTCAAGAGTGAGTCCCCACGAGAACCCCGCCAAAGCCACAAGGCGACCTCCTGGGCGGCAGTGACAGCTGTTTTGTGGAGAGGCTGCGCCCCTGGGCTATCAGCCCGATGGCTGCACAGTAGTGGTTCAGTGGCCTATGGCTGCCGGCTGCTCTGGAGCCTCACCTCGCAGGTAAAGGCGCTTTCTGCTCACTGACGGATCACCTCCCGCAATTAGTAGCTATACCCTCAGCCACTGCAGCTCCAGTGTCCTCACCTATAAAGTGAGGTGAACACTAAAGCTGCCTTCACAACGTCTGTGAGATGACACGAGGCATGACAAGCAAGGAGCCCCTGGTGCTCAGGGCACGTTCCCTATTGTGAGTGTTCCCAGATTTGGCCCTTTGTCGGCTTTTATAAACAAAGTTTTATTGGAACATGACCATGCCCATTCATTTATATATTGTCTACAGCTGCTTCCTTGCTACAACAGTAGAGTCCAGTCGCTATGACAAAGCCTGCCTTCCAAATCTTTTTTTTTTTTTTTTTTGGAAGTACTTGCTTACGCCTCTCACCAGGCTCTGTTCCTGTGTCTGCTCAGCTCTCCAGACTGAAGGGTTAGCTGGAGGAGAGACAAAGGTGGTCATCATCTATGATGAGCTCACAGGGAGGACGTTCCTGGTGCAGCACAACTCAGAAATACTGTCTACTCTTTCTGGTGGGGTGAAATCTTCATTTTTTTTCTTGATTTTTTTCTTGATTTTGAAGCAGAAGCCTGTATCATGACAAACTGCCTCAGCAATCATGTTAATACAAACTCTGAAGGAGTCCCTTCCCCTAATTCCTGACCTTTAAACCAAAAAAACAAAAACTAAAACTAAAAAAAAACCTAGTTAAGACAGCACAGACATTATGAATCAAGTGTGCAAGTCCCTAGAGGAAGGATCCAGCTAATGTATGAAAGATGAGTTAAGAAATTTAATAAAGTATAATGCTGTTTTTAATCAAAATGGGATTTGGATACGTGTACACAACTGCTTTTCCCCCAAATACACCACATGGGAGAACTTTTAGCATTTTTATATTCCACCATCATTAGGATAATAATCTGACTCATGAAGCTGTGTGCATTTAAACAATATTATCATATTTTATGTTACTTTGGAAGAAAAAGTCCTAAAGTAGCATGTTTAAAATGATGGGTTTTTAAAATTAATTATTACATGGGCACCTGGGTGGCTCAGTTGGTTGAGCGACTACCTTCGGCTAAGGTCATGATCCCAGAGTCCCGGGATCAAGTCTTAAATCACACTCCCAGCTCCACGGGGAGTCTGCTTCTCCCTCTGACCTTCTCCCCTCTCAGGCTCTCTCTCACGGTCTCTCTCTCAAATAAATAAAAAAGTCTTTTTAAAAAACTATTAAAAAATAAAATTAATTATTTCAGGAGAAAGTGACAAGAAATTTGTCAATGAAATAGCCTGTGAACACCAAAACAATAATTGGTCATTCAAGCAAAATCAAAATTGGAGGGGAAGCCTCAGACACCTCACACTGAAGGTCACTTTAAAACAGAGGGAAAACAATAAAGATAAGCACATAGCTCAGATGGCCGTGAACAAGAGACTAAGACTTTTACCTTGAAACTAGAAATGGATGAACTTTTCGCCGCTTCCTTCAATGTTTCATTCACCCAGTTGACAATAATGTCATCATTGACCTTCTGCCCGCCTCCAATTTCTTCAAGAATATTCAGCGTGTACCTGAACAAAATCAAGAACGATTTCTAGAGAAAACTCGCTAAGGAATTCAATAACACAGAAAGCAGCCAGGGTAGAAATGTCCTTTTCTTCCTAGGTACGCCTCAGAAGATAGCCTGGACACCATTATGTTTGCAGGAAAAATAAAATAAAATAAAAACATTATTTCCTTTTAGAATATAATTTAAAATATAGCTTTGTAGTTATTATCCTGAGATGCAGAATACCTCCTTCTAAACACTCTCATTGCTCTGGATAGGAAGGGAAAACAGAAGAGAGGGAAAGGAAAGCAAAGCAAAGGATTCAAACCAGTGAAAGTTTTCTTAAAGGAACCATGAGGGCGCCTGGGTTGCTCAGTGGGTTAAGCCTTTGGCGCAGGTCATGATCCCAGGGTCCTGGCTGGGATTGAGCCTCACATTGGGCTCTCTGCTCAGCAGGGAGCCTGTTTCCTCCTCTCTCTCTCTGCCTGCCTCTCTGCCTACTTGTGATCTCTGTCTCTCAAATAAATAAATAAAATCTTTAAACAAACAAAAAAAAGGAACCATGAAAATGGAGGGACAAGTCAATGTTAGAAAAACCCAAGGGGTAACATAATGAAGAAAAATATTAAAGAGTTTCCTTCTTATACCATACAAGTAGAAATATTAGGAACACACAGACCACAGTTAATCTTTAGTCTGAGCATAAGAATCACCTTAGATGCATACTGTTACGAGAATTGGGTTTCTCGGGAAAAGATTTAAAAGACGCTTCAAGCTCTAGTAAATGAAAGAGTAGAGAGGTAGGTGCAATAAACAGAATGACTTTCTCCCAGGGAAAGCAAGGAGAGAGTCAAGATGCGAAATGCTCAGTCTGGGCCCAGAGACGAGACCAAATGCTAAGGAATTAACGGATTTGAACGGGATAAGGCTCAGGCAGATTTTCCAAATTATCGTATCCTGGAAAAAGGCCCTAGTTTTGATAGGTTCATAGAGATGATATTTTACGGCATCACTGGCTTCCTGTTTCCTGATAGTAAGCATGGGTATTGAGTTGTGAGCGTTTACCATAACAATGAAGCATTTCCGCCTGAGGTGGTGGTAAGAAAAGGCAGGTGAGCACAGGTTTCATCCGTCCTGTCTACATACCACCTCATGGGGCAAATGGAGTTTGATCTGCTAGAGGCTCCGCTTGTCTCAGAGGTGAATTCTCACTTCCCTTGGTCAGGACGCCCATACTGCTTTGTTGACAGGTAGGGGCCAAGGGCATAAAGATTATTTTGAGTTAAAAGCAATTGAAACACAGCAGATTTAGGAAAAGCTCTTTACCTCCCTCCAGATCTGGTGAAAAGAATTTGAAAGGAGGACCTGCTCCAGGAAGAGAGCGATCAACATAGATAATCGCATGATACTGTGAACAAGGTGTGGCAGACAGGGAGGAACCTAGCAAGGCCTGTTTGATGGAAGTCCTCTATGTCTCCATGTTTCCAAGTGGCCCACCAAACATCCATTTACCAAACATTTGCGAATTACATTCCTTTCCTTTGAAGACCCAGATCCCTACCCCCTCTCCTTAGTTCAGAATGCTATACAACTTCATTTGGCCTGACCATCTTTGGAATTTCCCAGTCTGTGTGGATTCCCGTTCATACAAAATTAAATTTGATTTTCTCCTATTAATCTGTCTCAGGCCTATTTGATTCTTATTCTGGAAAGAAGGACCCTGAAAGGCAGAGGAACTTCCTCCTCTCGGACAATACTCCCAAGTGGGCAGAAGCTAGGGAAGAAACCGGTGCACACAGGCTCACCTCGATACAAAAGTCTATCTGTGCCAACAAAAAGGCACGGAGCAACAGGGTAACTGAGAGACATACAGAAAATCATGGAGGCAGCTGGCTGCATTCAGGGGTCTGAGAACGGCCTCTCACGGTGTCAACAGAGTTCTGGGGAGTACACAATTGCCCTTCCCCCACCTCAAGGGAGATGTGACAGTTTAAACGGAATCCTATCCCCACCTCTAAGCACAATGGTCAAAACAAAAGGAAGAAAGGATAGAATGACATTGGAATCGCAACTCTGGACAGTCCAGGGAGCACTCGCGGTAGTTTCAAAATTTTAAACAAAATTCAATTTGGCCTACTTCTGATCTCTCTCTGTCAAATAAATAAGATCTTTAAAAAAAATTTTTTTTAAAAATCAATTTGGCCCATGTCTACCTAGGATTTTCCTTGTGAGATAATTGCTCCACATGATCAAACGTGTTTGGGGGCAACAGTGCTTTTGTTAACCTCCAGACAGGATCCCAGCACAGCATCCCTGGTGCTTGCACACTGCGTTGTGCTGAGAAGCCGTCTGTCACAGGGAAAGGGAGTCGCGAGCCCCAGCTTCAGCTGGTGCCTGATTCAACAAAAAAGGATGGATGGGGGGTGCACGCGCGCCGCGGGAGGGGCTGCGATTATTACTTGCTTGCCTTCCTGCCTTCCAGTGTTTGTTTGATTTATTTAACATTTGACCCAGAGGGACAAACCATGGTGTTTTGTTTGACAAGGACCTATCCCAAATTCACCATCCACAGCCTGTTTGATCTGCGGTGAATTCCTCATCTGCCTGCATTTTTGTTCATTTGCTGGAGTCTGACACTGCTGGCTGCTGGCAGCTTCCTTCCTTCCAGCTTTTGTCTCCAAATTTATACAGATGCTATTTGCCAGCTTTCTAATCTGAAAACGATTTCCAGGCTCCTGAAGGGGAAAGGGAGGTTTAAGCACGCGTCTCTCATTTGTTCTTAGAGGGGAAAATGACATGCCATTTATTGTTCGGATAAATGACCAAATTAGCACATCTGTGCAATCCAATGAAATAAATTCCAGCTAGAACTAGCTCTAAATTTAATAGATTTGTTAATGTGTGGAACACAGAGGAAAAAAGGTCCCCTCTGGTGGCATTTCCGTAATTATCAGTCATTCCATCGCCTTCAACAGTAATATATTTCTCTGTCCACTTTCTTATATGCACCATTCTTGAGTAAGCACTCATGAGAAATGTGACTTATTAGCCAGCTGGGGACAGCAGCTGCAGTCTAGACCTTATGGTATATATACCAGTCATCGAGTACAACATCAGGCCCTGTTTCTATAAGATAAACGGAACAAAGATGATATTACAAGGTGATTTTCAGGTATTAGTAAATTCAAAGTGGCATAGAGTTGGCCTGAGGTTTTTTTTTTTTTTAATCATTAAAAGAGAAAACATCAAAGCTTACATCATAATCAAACCCAAAAGTCAACTTAACCATTGCAACTAAAAAGATTTGTTTGTTTTTTAAAGAAATCAGTAGCCAAGTCAGCCTATTAAGAATTAAACACACACATGAAAGACAAGAGAGAAGAGGTCACACATGTTTCTGAAAATACCCTGGCACAGCAGCCCTTAGGGACGTTCAGGGACATTCTAGATGATTCTAGATGGAGCTGAGGTTTCTTTAGCGTTGGAGTTTTCTGTGCCAGAAGAGCCTTGTGAATCTGCCTTTAAACTTCAAGAAGATCCCGGTTTAGAGATGGGTAGTAGAGCGCTATACTTGGTAAAGCCAGTGTGAATCAGGTAGCAAACTCCATTATGATCACTTCTGATTACACCCCATCACCTGGAAACACTGACATACTTACTTTGAGGGCCATTGTGAATATTAGGGCCTAGAGACAGTGGGTTAGGATTAAAGCTAGTGCCTAGAGACACTACAAACCTTGTCTTTGCCACTCACTCGTGAGACATCATGTAATGTGACATGTGGTTTCTGGAACTTCCTTCCAGGTAGTAAATGAATTACGTCATAGTAACATAGGTTCTAATAAAGGTATGTAAGATTTCTGTCTGGTCAAGGCCACCAGGATAGGGGGAAAGAGTGAAGCATTTAAAAGTAAACTATTTTACACTTAAAGGTTTGTTATCTTAAATTCTTCCCAAGATCATGCTTTTGCACCAAAAATCATTTACTTTTCTTATATTTTCTATTTATATATTACATTCTACCTTGTTCAAATAACATTGCCACATGGTTCTCACATTAGTCAAGTCTGTATTCAACTCTACAAGGTAACTAAAATTATCTCGTGAAGAACTAGCAGGAAATTCTGCTTCTAACCATGGTGCAGTAATAGGGACCAGCCTTCCTCTTCTGCCTTTAGCACCCAAACACAATGAAGAACATATGAAGCAGTGGTGCTCAAAGACACTGGACAAAGTAAGCATAAAATAGTGGTTCCTGAAAAAAGGAAGGCAAACCTGGTGAGCCCTAACATAATCCCAGCTTATTGTGTGAAGAGTTTCCAGGCTGCAGTGCAGAGAGAAGGAGAACCCAAGCAAAGCAGAGCAGTCCCCTGAGTTGAGAGGACAGGATTGAGAATTCAAGGAAACCAAGGTGCCTGAAATTTGTGGGGCAGAATACCAGAGAGGAGAGAGTTGCCTGGAGAGGAAAGAGTCATCTAGAAAGAATGCTCCAGACATCTTCAGAGGGTTTGCCATGAGTCTTTAGCTGAGTATTACTCAGTGCATGTGTGTGAGCAAAGTACTAGAGACTGGAACAAGAACAGTCAGAAACGAATGGGCAGAATGATTCTCAGAAAGCACACAGCACAGGAAATAATTTGGTTCCCACCAGTCAGAGTGGAAAAACCTCATGATACCTAGAGCATCAAGTTCAGTACTCAGAGGAGATTATCTCAGTACAGAGAGACAAAACTAGCTCAAGCCTAATTAAACTTTTAATAAGCCCCAAAAGGAGCAGACTGTGTTTAAGTAACTTAACTGCATCCCAGGACAAAATTTGAGAATACTTAAAGGAATACAGAAATATCAGCATGCAGCAAGGTGAAATTCACAATGCCTCACATACAGTACAAAATTAGTACGCATGTGGGGCGCCTGGGTGGCTCAGTGGGTTAAAGCCGCTGCCTTCGGCTCAGGTCATGATCCCAGCATCCTGAGATCGAGCCCCACATCGGGCTCTCTGCTCAGCAGGGAGCCTGCTTCCTCCCTTCTCTCTCTGCCTGCCTCTCTGCCTACTTGTGATCTGTCAAATAAATAAATAAAATCTTTAAAAAAAAAAAAATTAGTACGCATGCAAAGAAGTGGCAAAATATAACCCATAGTGAGGATAAAAGTCAATTAATAAGAAACAGACCAAGAAATAACAGCGACTATAATTATGTTCGGTGTGTTCAAGCAGGTGGAGGAAAGAGACACTGGAGACGCTGAAAAGACCCTACTCAAATTTTTATACATGAAAACTATAATCTCTGAGATTAAAAAAAAAATAGATACATTGGATGGGGTCAATGTAAGATTAGACAATCCAGAAGAAGAGATTAGTGACCTTGAAGACAAAGCAATAGAAATTATCCCAAATGAAACACAGAGAGGAAAAATGAAAGAAAGGGGAAAACTGAATAGTGTCAATTAACCTAAGGACAACTTCAAAATGACCAAATAGGTGTGTAGTGCGTACCTGGAGTCCCTCCAAAACAAACTGGGGTGGGTGGTATAGGGAATATATTTGAGGAAATAAAGACCACAAGTTTTCCACATTTGATGAACACTACAAACCCGCAGATTCAAGATGTTCAACAAATCTCAAGCATGAGAAAGACCAAAGCCCATTATAATCCACTTGCTTAAACACAGTGATAAACAGAAAATCTGAAAATAAGCCAGAGAAAAAAGACATTATATACCAAGGAATGAAGTTAAGAATAACAGCAGATTTATTATTGGAAACAATGACTTTTTCAGACATCTGGAAGCTGAAATGCTTCCTCCCCAGCAGATCTACACTGTTAGAGATATTTCAGATAGAAGGCAAATGGTATCAGATGGGAATCTGGATCTACGCCATGGAAAGGTAAGCGCCAGAGATGGCAAATGGATAAGTATAGCACATACAGCACATTTCCCCCTTATTTGGAAAGATTCTTTAAAAGATAATTGACTGTTACTTACACAAATCTAAAAATAGAATGTTGGAAAAAGATACGTCATGTTAGAATTCATCAAGATAAAGCTGGAGTGGCTATATTAACATCAAAAAAGTAGATTTCAGAGAAAATATTATCAGGAATAAAAAGGGTCACAACACAATGAAAACAGAAGTGATACATTAAGAGGACAAAACCATCTAAAATGTTTAGAAATCTAATAGAAAAGTTTCAAAATACCTGAAAGAAAACTTAAGGACCTGAAAGGAAAAAAAACAAAACAAAACAAAACACAGGAAAATTAAAAAAAAAAAAAAAACCAAAAACCCACTCTTTTGGTTTTAAGTTTAGCTTAAAATATCATTCCGCTGATTTAAATCACATTCCTGAACATTTACTAGTATCTTTCCAGGTCATCAATAATACACTCAATAAAAAGTCATTTCCCTGGGCTATGTTACCTTCTCATTAACTGCCAAATCAAGGCTAATGTTAGAGTGCGGTTTCCTTCATTGAGATCTTGTCCCCCGATGCCAACCAGGGAGAACTTAGCTTGATTCTTCCCCAGCTCCACCGCATAGTTACAGTTTTCAAGCTGTTAATGAGCAAGAAGGAAAACATTCTAATGTCATCACCTCTACAATGAGAAATATAAGATAAGAAAAAAAAAGACACGCAATGAAATAAATATTGTCAGACTGAATCATCTCTCAAGTCTTGTTTGATTTTGCAATGCTAGGTTTCTAAACTAGTCAAAGAACTTCCCACCCTTTTTTTTTTTTTTAATAGAACCCCTCACTTCCACCAAAACATATTCATAGTGTACTCTAAGTGCAAAACCAAAATGAATTCATTATTATGAACACTGTCATGGCTATATCACACTCCAGAAATAGAGGGCCATGCTCAGTGACCCATCCATGACATTCCTAAAACAGCTGAAGGCATGGAGACTGTTATGGAAAATCTGGATTCTCCATCCTTCCTGCACATAATGGGCTGACGTGTGGGACAGGGAGGTATTCCCGTGGCAACGCTTGGATCATTCAGAGCCCAAGAGACAAGGAATGGTGAGAAATACACGTACCAACCCCATCGCTGTTTTACAAAACAATGTGCTCCCACTGTGTTGACATTAGACAAACTATTGGTACAAGTCAAACTGTCAGTCCCAAGCTCTAATTCTTAAGGAAATTAGAATAAGCATCCTGCTGGTAGAAGAGCGACCCTGTAGCTCGGCTTGCTCTAATTATCTTAATTAGAATTTTTACATCATCATGTTTAAAGACATCCAACATGGAATTATAAATAAGTAATCAACTGAAATAAAGGACTCACTTTAATGAAACCGTTCAGGCTTCTGATTGCTGTGCTATAATTTAATCCCTGGATAAACATTACTTATCTAGGTCTGGCCTCCTAATAAAGTATTCACGGGGTGCTCTCGCAGGCCTGTGACTTGCCCTGCCTATGGGAACATCTGGAGAGTCACTGTTTACCTTCTTCATGTTGCCTCCCAGTTTGGGGTATGGCGGTTTGTTTACTCTATTCCAATCAACAGGGACTTTAATCTTTTCATAGAGCTGGAAGATGACCAGGGCATCCGATAAGTCACTGGACAAAAACAAACACAAAAGAATTCTCAGACAGCCACCACTGATGAAGGGCCTACCATAGGCAGGCCCTTCCTTCTACATTGGCACAAGGAACATCTGCAACAACCCGACAGAACTGGTATTAGTAGCTGCATCTTTAGAGGTGAAGAAACTCTGACTTGGAGAAACTGAAGAAACTTATGCAAAGTCTCTCCCAGGATGACTACCTGTGCCCCGGGGGCCTGAGCTCGCTGCCTCCAGGAAAAGAAACATGGCTCCAACCAATGGCATAGGAGACACGTCACTATAAACTCACCATTTTTTGTTTTGCCTGCTAAGGAGCAGGCTGCAGGGTTACAAGGTGTAGGAAATCTGTCCTTTAGCTGGGTTAGGATTGTGTACTGACCACAGAGCAAGGGTGGTGTTTGGAAGCGAGTTTCTCAGCTCAATTTGGCTCTAGCCCCCTTCTCATCAAGGTGCACACATTTGTGAAGAGAACTGCCCACCACAGAGATACTTGAAATCCTGGGGAATCTTCCAAAGTCTCGGTGTCTCCTGTTAAAGGTGAGTCCCCACACACTCTTACCTGTACAAGTGATTGACTCGAGGGTTAACGCCCAAGGAGTTCATCCAGTTCCTAAATGTCCGCTCTTCTCTCGTCTCACCTAAATTAATGAGGAACCATTATCTTTCAGACCCCTAGAAAATACACCTTTTTTATGATCAACGTTTAACTAACGAGGCTATAGTAAAAATTGAACCTAGAATGAAAAAAAAAAAAACCCCTTAATTCAATAAACCTTAATGGATTTGGATGAAGATTGTTATTCTGTGTTCGTTTTTTCTTCTCTAGTCCAGTTCAGCGAATGTTTCTATGGCATCTATTAGTAGGACACAAGCTCCTGTGTGGGGAAGCAGTTCAGAGTTGGCCCCCAAAACGTTACATTCTTTCCGGAAAAACAAGACTTTCAGGCATCGAAGTGAGATCACTCAAGCTCCGGGTATGAGGTGGTATGAGGTAAATATGAGGTAAACTTATTTGCTATTTGAGTTGAAATAGGAGAGAGAACAGAGGGAGTGGAGGGAGTGGAGTTTGAGCCCTACCTTATATATAGGGCTGGGAAAACCTGGGCCGGAAGGAGGAAAGAGGAGAGGATTTGAGGGAACAGGAAGTGGCGGGAAGAGAAGACAGCAAACACAGGGAGCATAAAGGGAGCCACAGGCAAGGTCTGTGTTAAAACCATTAGGAACTCATTTTTCAGGGATCTGTGTGATACGTGGAGATAAGGCTGCCTGGTAGCTACAACCAGAATTGGGGTTCTCTGAACGTCAACCACCAGATTTGGGTTGATATTTTATTTATTTATTTATTTATTTATTTATTTATTTATTTTAAGATTTTATTTATTTATTTGACAGACAGAGATCACAGGTAGGCAGAGAGGCAGCCAGAGAGAGGAAGGGATGCAGGCTCCCTGCTGAGCAGAGAGCCCGATGTGGGGCTCGATCCCAGGACCCCAGGATCACGACCTGAGCTGAAGGCAGAGGCTTTAACCCACTGAGCCACCCAGGCGCTCCTGGGTTGATATTTTAGACAATGCCAGTCATTACAGGTTCTTTTTTTTTTATTATGACAATAAATTCTTAAGCAAGGCAGAGACACAACGAAGGTGGTAGTGAGATGTGCCTGGAAGCAGTGTGCAACATTGCTGACAGGCAATGTGCATTTAAATTAAACACACAGAGGGGATGGTGTGTGCCACCCACACATGGGCACACTCAAATGGTTGATAAATGGAGGAACAGGCCCCCAAGACCTATTGAAATGATTGGTGTCTGATTTAATAAGAGTCCAGAAAGCAGTAAGAAAAAAAAATAAAGATCTAAAAGCCATTCTGCAGGAAGAACTACTAGTATTTACTAATCAGTAGACTCTGGGGTGGAGAAGAGGAAAATATCAAAGTGGGACCCAGGGTTTTGGTTGACTGAAGAAAAACAAAGTGGTACGATTAATGAAAATGGAGAGTTTCTAAAGGACATGGGTAGGAGGCAGGGAGGGCAGAAAGGCACCGCAGGGAAGAGAAATGATCAATTCTGTTTTGTAGATGCTGAATTTCCAGCGATAGCAAAGGAACCAAATGGGGATGCTCTAGAGGCAGCTGGAAGTGGGTGATTAGAGGGCTTGATGTATATACTTGGTAGTCAACAAAATGCCTGGACCCCTGACCACAATTTATCAAACGATACAAATGCAGCACTGTTGGAATACGGATTGACTTTTACACTTCCAGCTCGGGTAAAGCATTGCAGGAAAAAAAGAGATCAATCAAAACTTTAAATCCGGATTTCCTTTCTTTAGTGATATTCACTTTATATTAATTTTGTCTTGATTTTTTTTTTTGGTCTCAACATTAAAACTAATTCATGAAGGAAAAAAGAAGAAGCCGACGATAGCTACACCCTTTTAATCTGATATTAGGGCTCTAACCCCCAAAACACAGCAGTCAGGGATCCTGCCTCAAAACTGAACTCTGCCCCACCCCGCCTCCCAAATCCAAATCAAAGAAACAGAACAAAAACCTCACTAAGCACCTCTTAGCATTAAGTTAAATATTTTTAGGTGACAAGTGGCTGCAGTCTCTTGCATGAGGAATTAACACTTAGTCCATTAAGTACATAAATTAGGTTTTTGGAACTCAGGATTTATTTCCACCCGATAATTAAATGCATTGTCTTCCCTAAAACTTTTAATTCTGGTAATGGATGAAGCTTATGTATAATGGATGTGATATAACGGTATTTGATTATTCCTGCTTGGCTGTAATTGACTTGATTAATCTATTTATTCTCTTGGTTATATATCAGAGAATTGATGACCTGTTTGCAAATCTTCCCCAACATGTAAGGGGCTTATATTTGCTTAGCAGGTAATTTCAAACAGCCCTTGAATTGGAATGGTGAATGCTTTCCCGAACTTCTAAGCAACAGGTTTCCAGTTACCTTCAAGAGCCCCCCAGTCGATGTCCTGGTTCTCGGGTTTGTGCAGGGCAGGGTATCTGTTAAAGAGGTTGGCAATGAAAGCCAAGTTCAACTTGGGGTTCCCTCGGACAACATCTGTGGCGGTGACAAACTGCCGGCAGCCCAGCCTCTCTGCCTGCTGCAGCATGCATTCTGCCCTCTGGATGTCATCCTTCTCCTGCAAGGGAAAAGGCCAGTTCAAGGTTGGGTCAAGACTGTCCATGCAGAAAGGAGGGAGAACATGAACAAGAAATGGGAATCTTACGGGCACTCTTGGTGTTTAACCTCATTTCGACACTTAATCATGGCATATGATTACTTCTATTTGCCTGAACTGAAGTCAGTAAGTAAATGGTATCTCAGAAATTGAGACATCGAGACTCTTGTCTCTCTCTATACAGAACCAGGTCAGATGAATGCTTGGTTGTCCTGTTCTTAAAGAGATTCAGTAGATTCTATAGAGAAGTTTCTCATTTAAGCAGATCTTAATTATTTTCAATGATGAAGCTTCCCTTTTATTATTTGCTTACAGACTCTGTGTGATTTCATCTACCAAAAGTGTCCATTTATTGTCATAAATAACACTCCTATTGTCAGCTCATCAAAGACATTCACACCTCTCAGTATGAACTTCCGATTCGTAGAGCCACCTTTCCCACACAGAGCTGTTGTGCGTGCCACTCAAATACAATGGATGTGATCAGTTAGTCGAGCTACGCATGGTCAGTGATGAATCTGTAGCAGCAATTTGGCTCTTGCAGACTTCAGACTGGGGGCTTGATATGTTAACAGTCTATTCAAATAGTTCTAGGGAATCTCCAGTCATCTGTAAGTAGACTCTTATCCGAACATAAAGTTTTGTTGAAAGGTGGTCCACTGTTCTTAAAACGTTTAGGAGTCTATGACCCCACCAAGTTTCAGGAAACAGAATTTTTAATTGTTTATTAATATAATACTTTACTAGATACCACTGCACATTACACATTTCATGAGCTTGTCATTTGGGAATGAGTTGACTTTAATATTAACATTGGATTTAACTCTAAACGAGGCTTAAGACTGGATAATACTCTCGAAGTGAGTATGAGTGGTGGCAAAACCAGTTTGAACATTCAGACCCATGCTGTGCGGTCTTTAAGAACTCTCAAACTAGACACTTCTAAGAACTCACACAATCCTACCTAGTGCTTTCCTCCTGTTACCCACCCCCAACAATGATGTGGTGATGTAGGTTGTGGCTGGGTGAATGTTGGAGCCATCCTGGGTTTAAATCCTTCCTACGCCATGGCTCTGTGGTCATGAGATGACTGCTACCCTCTCTGACTTTCAGCCTTCTCAACTATCAAACTGGTATTAACACTTAGCTTAGTGATGTTTGTGACAGTTAGAGGCCGTGTATGCAAAGTGCCTAGCGTAGTGCCTGGCACACGGTATCGACAGGTGGGGGTGTTGTCTCCTTGTCATCATCAGAGAAGAGGGACTCCAGCCTTGGATCAAATAGCTTCCAATAATCTATCATACTAAGTAATCCAACTGAGACTCAGCTTTTTCATTGATAAAGTCAGAATTTATTTATTTGTAAAAATATCTCACTGATTTCCAGAAATAATATTCAGGCACCTAAAAATAAACATAATAATACCTCTTGGGGTCCTTGTGTCTTTTAAATGATGAGGCATACAGACGTGCCTAGCATGGTGTGTGGCATTTGAACAGTATTAGTTTCTTTCTTTCCTGACTATTTTCAGATGTACTTTCCCACAGTTATCATCCCAAACCATGAACAGTTGTTAACAGTTTTAACAGGACTTTAAGCAGACACAGGCACTCCTGGAAATCCCAGAGTCAGAGTCATGCAGGGCCACGGAACTGCCAACGCAAGGACAGCATTACATTCTCTAAACACAACTTGGGACACGGCCTTACCCTTAGTCCTGACATGTCAATAACAACCGCAGGGATACCTTCTTCATCTCCTTTTGGAGCCACCTGCTCAAGCAGGTGGTAATAAGCTTTTGAATCCTATGAGAAATTAAGAAATTACAATTTCAGAACAGCACAGCTAATCACACACTTAGCACAACAATAATTTCCCAAAAGCAAACATATTATATTTCTTATTTGACTGTCATTCAAGAACGCAACTTAATTAACAAAGCTGGAAGCATTCGTTAATTTGAATTTTCTATTTCTCTGTTTACGTATCATCCTGGACTTTCTTTTTCAAAGGAGCATAACAAATATAGGAGATACACAAAAAGCAACCCACAGAAGCAAATGCTATTCTGTTGTTCTTAGGGGAGAAATATGATTTATTTGTAGGTATTAAATTATATATAGGAAAATATATATACCTTTATATTGCTGTAGAAGTCAGTCAGCTAAGGTTTAATTAAAAAAAAGTGACAGAAAAAGGAAGCAGAAGTTTAAAGCAGAGTTTAAAATACATTTATATGGACATTCAGCAAAAGAAAAATAAGGATTTCAAAGACAGAAGGTTGAAGCAGTAACAAGCAATCTTTATGTAATAGGAGATATTAAGATGGCAAGCACATTTAATGTTTATCAAGAAGTTGGAAAAATGGTTAAATTTGGTGATAGCAGATTGGATACAGTTATTGAATTCTCACGTTTTCCTAGATTTACAAATATGGTTATTGATGAAAAGATTTCGCAGAATCCTAGTCTCAGAATTATAAATTCATGCTCATTCAATACAGATCATCAGATAATTTATTTAAATAATTTAAAATCATCTTAATTTCTCTTAAAGACTAAAAAATCAGCTGTTGTTCTTTTTATTTTTAAAACTGGGTGGGACCTGGGGACAGCAGAGGTAGGTGCCCCACTTGCGACATTAGAGATGTTAGAACAAGAGAAAGCCTGCCACTGATGTTGCACCTGGGGAAACTGATTTTCATCCTTCCCTCCCAACTCCCATTCTCTTACTTTTCGCCTTAGCTATTTTGAAGTCGGTGAATGTTCTGTGCAGGTGTTGGGCACAAATCAAATCTGCCTGCCATATGTTACATCTGGTTAGCTTTGCTAAGTCTCCTCTCATTTTCTCTGACCCTAATAGACCCTTCTCACTCGCCGCAGGGTGGGTGTTCTCCCCACGTTTGCTGACTTGGTGTGATTTCAGGGCGCCTCCCAAAGCTGCCAGATGCTCAGACACACATCACAGTCCTGACCTTGGGCATGTGCACCTGCCCCCTGGTGACAGCCACCACCCCAGTCTCTGCTCAGCTTGTCAGTGCCCATGGTTATTATTCTAAGGAACACAGCTTTTTAGTGATGAGAAATCGGGCAAATGTATGGCTCAGATGAAGCAGCCTAATTTTAGCTGAAAATCTTGAAAATTTTGGCTGAAACAGGTGCAGAGCTTAAGGGCTGGACACCAAGGAAGATAACGCTGCTGTTCGGCTCCTGCTAATCCCCGTTTGGTTGGTGGTGCTACGCCCTCAATAACCAGTGAAAGCGGCATAGTTAGAAAAACGCATTTGGCGTTATTAGCTTAGGTGCTAAGGAATGGGGGACGTTCCATCTGGAAGCTTCTGTCTAACTAGCACCAGGCCCAGCGGCCACTGAGTCCACAGCAAGGGAAAGCTGTCAAAGGAACAGAAGCGTGGGAGACTCTTGGTGAGTCATGTGACCTTTCCTGGACTCTTTCTCTTTGGAGATTTCTTTAACTTTCAAGAAAGTGGAGCCTGAAATGTTTTTTTCCTGATGCCTCCCAGCATCTCATACCGCTCCTTAAGCTCCTTCTGTCTCGGCCCATCTGTCCTTACTGCCAACAGCTGTCTTTCACCTTGACATGGGAATTTCACCAACTGGAAAACCACAGGGCATGCTTCCCTCAGCCTTTCCCCACCGTGGGTCTCTGCTGTAGGACTGCCTGCCCTTCTGCTTGCCCCGGGGGACATTCTCACTGCAGAGAATGAGCTGAGTCTCTGTGCTTTCTCCAGGAATGCCCCAATTCCCCGTCTCTGCAGCAGTTGGTCCCGTTGATAGCATACTCCTCCTACCTTGATGTCAGTGCTGAAGTTGCTGATTTTGCCGCAGCCTGCGTTCTCCAGGTGGTAATTAGCCCACCTCAGCAGGAGCTCCTCGGGGGACAGCTTCATCAAGTCCTCCAGACTCTCCCCTTCTCTCAAAAGAGCAATCAGGGCTGAAGGACAAAAGCCGAAGAAAAATTAATACAGGGGATATTTGAAGGGATTAGTTAGAACTTCAATTGAGCTCCGCTGGAAAGCTGACATAGCAGATGTTATTTCTCTGGGGTGAGGGTACTTACAGCCCTTCCCATGGAACAAACACTTTATTATCATTCCCTTATCTACTATCCTCATTTTTCAGGTGGCGAAAAATAACAGGGCCACAGAAATAACCAAGACCGTCAGGGTCAGAATGTTCTGCCGGGTCTGTCAGACCACATTTCACCGTATGACAACAGTTCTGCTTTTAAGAGATCAATTTTGTAATAATGACAATTGTCTTCTTGTCTGTTCCCATAGGTGTTTTATATTTCAAATGCTTACTTGCATAATTACAGCATCTCAAAAAGTATAATCAACTCTTTCCTCTATTTTCCCCAGCTAAATAAATACGTTTTGATCAGCTAGAAGGTTTAAATTGAGTTGAGGCTATAATTTGTAAATCAATTTTCTTTCTTGTAGGTTCTAAGTTTCCTATTTGCTTTTTCTCCTCTATATTATGTTTAATACATATTGGTTTAAAAATGGCAACCCAGGGTTCTTCACCTGTTATTGTGATTTGGAGATATAAATTAAAAAGTATGTATAACTAAAGATCAGAATTTGGTTACAAATTGCCTATTGGTGGGCTCTATTCTGGAAAGCTAAAAGGTAACTCTGTTTTTTATGATTCTTATCACGATCTACTCCTTTTGTCTAAACAATGGGCTGCAATTGTTCAAATGCAGATGGGATTCAGAGAGCAGACAGAATAAGATTGGCAGCTACAATAATTAGTTGCGAACTTTGAAACCCTACATATAATCTTCCATAGTCTCAGTAGGAAATAGATCAACTCTCTCCTAACCTGGAGCTAGCACTGTGAACTGCTTCATCAAATAGAGTTAGAAGGAGTCTATTTGTTACAAAGTATCTAGAGGTCAAGTGAACCCAGAAAAGCTCTTGCGGATAGATCCTAGACAGCTAGGCTGAGCTCTAGGTTCTAAAAAAGCATTAGTCTGTGGTCTTAAAAAGCTTTTGCTCTGTCATTTTAAAAAGTCTGGTCAGTGTGGATAGAAACTGTTACATTAATGCAAGGGATGCGATGCAACTATAGTTCTCAAAAGTTGAAGATTCTGAGCTCAACATTTCCTGACATCTTCCCCCTACAGCCCCCAGCCCATGCATTAGTAAAAAGCCAGGCTACTCTTAACACCTGCAGCTTTGTGCATACCTTCATTTCTACTGAGTTCGATGTCAGCAAACAATCCAATCTTGATGACTTGCCACAAAAGTCCCAGGACCAGGTAAGGCTTCCCCTCCTTTAAGTCCTCAGCCCCGATGTTAACCACATGGCATCCAATGGCTGAGGCGGAATTTAGAGCCAGGTTCAAATTCTCCTGAGGGAGAAAAAGCGTACAAATGTTAGTTTTGACTTTGCAGATGTCAAATTAAGGATTCCTGGATGACAACAATGCCTTGTTTCTGGAAAGTTCGCAGGTCTAGAGGCATGGTCTTCACTGAATTTTCACACTGAGAAAAAGCGGTAAGTAACAACTGAAAGAAAAAATCTGGGCGTATGCCTCTTTGATCAAACCGGCACCCTGAGTCGAAAGCCCATCGTGGCCCAGATGAAACTAATGAGGGTTACAGTTTTCCATTTTGCCCTGTGATGGAGCCTATGCCCTCAATGTCCCCATCTGCCAGACATAAAGGGATACCTTTGAGGGTAGTCACTGTCTTGTCACTGGCTGTCATTAACAGCGCAACTGTCAATGCAAATCACGGTCACAAAAAAGAATAACAAAACAGCTTTTTGACTTTCATATTGGGTATTAAAAGAATGAAAAAGACACAAATCAAATTCCTAGAAGAGATAAAGAGTGCTTTTTACTGAGACAATTTATTGAGTATCCATGATATCTAAGGACCTGAAGTATAAACACACCCATTCATACACACATACAAACAGGCACACACACATATAGACTACATGTTCTTATAACTAACAACAGTGTATATAATGTGCATGTAACTCATACACAGTTGGAATAGAATCAATGACATTTTTAGTCTAGAATCTGTACACTGTTCTTGGGTCCAGATAGGAGAAGATATCAGAGGCAGTGATGTATAGAAGTTATTTTTATGACAAATTAAAAATAAAACCAGGCCACTAGTGAATTGGAAAGGGAACTATCAGAAAAGTGGTCTTGGCAGGAAAAAAAAATCCAGTGGAAAAAAGACAGTCTCTTTAATAAGTGGTGCTGGGAAAATTGGACAGCTATATGTAGAAGAATGAAACTCGACCATTCTCTTACACCATACACAAAGATAAACTCGAAATGGATAAAAAACCTCAACGTGAGGCAGGAATCCATCAGAATCATAGAGGAGAATATAGGCAGTAACTTCTTTGACATCCGCCACAGCAACTTCTTTCAAGATATGTCTCCAAAGGCAAAGGAAACAAAAGCAAAAATGAATTTTTGGGACTTCATCAAGATCAAAATCTTCTGCATAGCAAAGGAAACAATCAACAAAACAAAGAGGCAACTCACGGAATGGGAGAAGATATTCGTAAATGACAAAACAGACAAAGGGCTGATATCTGAGATCTATAAAGAACTCCTCAAACTCAACACACACAAAACAGATAATCATGTCAAAAAATGGGCAGAAGACATGAACAGACACTTCTCCAAAGAAGACATACAAATGGCTAACAGACACACGAAAAAATGTTCATCATCACTAGCCATTAGGGAGATTCAAATCAAAACCACATTGAGATAACACCTTACACCAGTTAGAATGGCCAAAATTAACAAGACAGGAAACAACGTGTGTTGGAGAGGATATGGAGAAAGGGGAACCCTCTTACACTGTTGGTGGGAATGCAAGTTGGTATAGCCACTCTGGAAAACAGTGTGGAGATTCCTTAAGAAATTAAAACTTGAGCTACCCTATGACCCTGCAATTGCACTACTGGGTATTTACCCCAAAGATACAGATGTAGTGAAAAGAAGGGCCATATGTACCCCAATGTTCATAGCAGCAATGGCCACAGTCACCAAACTGTGGAAAGAACCAAGATGTCCTTCAACAGACGAATGGATAAGGAAGATGTTGTCCATATATACTATGGAGTATTATGCCTCCATCAGAAAGGACGAATACCCAACTTTTGTATCAACATGGACAGAACTGGACGAGATTATGCTGAGTGAAATAAGTCAAGCAGAGAGAGTCAATTATCATATGGTTTCACTTATTTGTGGAGCATAAGAAATAACACAGAGGACATGGGGAGATGGAGAGAAGAAAGGAGCTGGGGGAAATTAGAGGGGGAGACAAACCATGAGAGACTATGGACTCTGAAAAACAATCTGAGGGTTTTGGAGGGGTTGGGGGTGGGAGGTTGGGGGAGCCTGGTGGTGGGCATTATGGAGGGCACGTATTACATGGAACACTGGGTGTAGTACATAAACAATGAATTCTGGAACACCGAAAAGAAATTTTAAAAATATAAATAAATAAAGAAAGAAAGAAAGAAAAGAAAAGAAAAGTGGCATTGGGGTAGCTGAGTGGCTCAGTGGGTTAAGCCTCTGCCTTCGGCTCGGGTCATGATCTCGATCCTGGGATCAAGCCCCTCATCGGGTTCTCTGCTCAGCAGGGAACCTGCTTCCCCCCTCTTTCTCTGCCGGCCTCTCTGCCTACTTGTGATCTCTCTGTCAAATAAATAAATAAAATCTTAAAAAAAAAGAAAAGAAAAGAAAAGTGGGTTTTGCCCTATTGTAGCGCTCAAATGAATGAAAAATATCATTCCTATTTATGGCCAAACATAAAACTCGACATCAAGATGAAATTTAACATGACGTGCATTCATATAGGTTTAATCATTGTTCTCACTTTGGTTACAACTTCCATTTTAAAAGTACACAGCACTGCTTACAATCAAACAGCATAATATATTGTTCGTGATTTAAGGAGTGAGACATGCTTTCTGAGCAAGGGAATTACAATAGTGTTGAAACACTGGAACATTACACAGAAATACAGCTTACTTACTACTGGTTACTGTTCCAGTGAATCAACAAATTGAAGGCATAAAACCAAGTTATATTTATCACACTGGTGGCTGTGGCCAGCACCACTGTGGGCTCCCAGAGGACTTCCTGTTTGCCGCCCCCCCCCCCCCACTTCTTAGAAAGGCTTATCTTTTCAGCTAACACGCTGTGGATTTGGCATTAGCTCGAAGATAAATTGCTAGGAAAGGTGGAATTAAAACTTTAGCCAAAATGAATTTTATTCATAAGTGGCCAAAACAAACAAAGAATGCCCCCCAACTACTAACATCCTACCAACATTCCCCAGCCCAGGTCCCCTGTTCTATTAATAAAAGATACAACGGTCTCCCTCTGTCCCCATGAGTCATGACAAATCACCGGCCGCAGAGCCGAGTTTGGGATTAATGTCCGAGCACCTGGGGAAGACGGGCTCCCCCTTTCCAGGGCTCATTCATTCCAAGCACACTCTTACAGCTTGGTAACAGAGAGAAGGCATACCTGAATGGTGAAGGGGGTGAGTTTCTTTTTGTTGATTGTCCTTTCATCAATTGTGTCTGGCACTGACAGGTTGATCATTTTACTGGGGGAAAAAAAAAAAAAAGAAACAATTAAATTAAAGAAACCTGGCCTTGGAATAACAGAGTCCTGGACACTGAATTTAAATTCTAGCAATACCATCAGCAAATAAGGCAGCAATATAATCTGTGTGATCCAGTGTTTAGATAAAACATCAGTTATGCAATTTTGATGAGATTCAAACTCTCTATGGGAAATGTCAATGTTACTGAAATCACACTAATATATTGAGGCAGGAAATAAAGACCCCACTTTATTCATGCATGTAAGAGGCTGCAAAATCATCTTGGTGTCCTTAACATATTAGGAAATTCTGGGTAGAAAACCAAGGCAAATCGTCCATAAGTACTTTACTTTCTCAGCTGTGAAAATTGTATATAAATGACTATATATATACTGATATAAATGACTACCTGTACACTTCTGAGCTGATATAATGTCTAAATTTCTCTGTGACACCTGGCAGAACTCTATACTGTTAACCAAGTGGATGATAAAATATTTTATATCCTGCTGTAGTCACTGTTGTATCAGTACTCGGGAAGTATCACCCACGTAAGTGTCTAATACATTGATCAAATGTCTAAAGTAAGCAGTTTTTATTCATAAAAAACTACTTTCACTCATTTAGCATTGGCGTAACCTCCTGGGACATCAAAAATAAATTTCCTTAGGTCACCTCCATCTTATTTAAAGAAAGGAAGTTGAAAAAGCAAATACAAAGAACCCACAACAAATTCAAAGAATAGTAAACTTGACTGTGGTTATTTGTTTTTTGTTTAAAGATTTTTATTTATTTATTTGAAAGAGAGAAAGAGACATGAGAGGAAGGAGGGTCACAGGGAAAAGCAGACTCCCCGCTGAGCAGGGAGCCCGGTGTGGGGTTCCATCCTGTGACCCCAGGATCGTGACCTGAACAGAAGGCAGTCGGTTATCCAACAGAACCACCCAGCACCATGGCTACTTGTTTTTAATGCGAAATCAGCATTAACATTTTTTCCTCACAATTTTTTAAGCAACTACCTTTTCTTTGGTGTTCTTTAAAGATGCATTTCTATAACTTTGTAGTGTGTGTGTCTATATACATATATGTAAATAAAAGACACTTTATTGCAATTCAGGCAAAACAAACTCTTAAGTCATTATTTAAAAAATCTGAAACTGTTGGTGAAATAGAAGCTGTGGGAGATGGCCGGAGGGAGGGGTGACTTTAGCAAGTGGAAGGTAACCTTGCTCTTGAAAAGCTGATGGTGCAATTATAGAGACAAAATATATGGACATGAAAAGTTACATAAGGATCCAGCAGAAGAGCATTATAATGGCTCCCAGAGTACCATGAATATGTGCTTTGAGAATCCAGCGATGGGAAAGACCCCTGGGGGACTGGAATAGACCAGAAACTACTAGGGTCAAAGGATTCCTATAGGAGGAGAAGATGCAGAAGGGTATTCTTAAAAATGAAAGGCAAAGCCATAGTTGCAGTTATGAGCAGGACAGGTATGGGGGAGAGTAAGCATGGTTGCAGATGCCTTCATTATTCACAGAGCAATTCACTCAGGAGCCTGGGCTGGGTACCTGAGTCATGGGTGGTCCTTGGAGGTAAAACTAGAAGGGTGTTGAGGGAAGATGATGGAGTGTGTTGGATGCCCACCTAAGGAATTAGAACTTGATCCTGAGGCTACATTCTTTTATGTCTTTTTTTTTTTTTTCTTTCTTTTCGGCAGTTGAAAGTTTTTAAAATGAAATCTCAGGGTGCACTCTAATAAGTAAAATACCAAAAGCAGAGCTGTTCTACTCAGAGCAGGGAAGATGGGGTTCTAAGTCTTGTCCATCCATCCTTCCCTTCAATTCCTGTGCCCATCTGAGACTGGGCATTTCAAGCCTTTTCACTAACAGCATGTGTGACAGTGGTATCAGAAGCTGCTAAAGCCAGAGCTACAGAAGTATTTCAAAGACACCGTCATGACCGTCTGTGTGTTGAGGTTTTCCACAGACTGAAAACATTCCTCTTTTTCCAGGGGTCCCAGCATTTGCATTGCATGTTTTTATGAACCCCTCAAAAGTCCCTTTGCTTAAGGACTTGCATTGGGTTTCTTCAGTGATCATGCTGCTGTTATCAATCTATCTATTTTCTGAGGTAGGTCATGTTCAGATGAAGCCAAGTGGCATATAATTTCAAAAATAATTGCTTTGGGCCTTGTATTATTACATCGTTATCTGTACATTTGTCTCTATGCTGCCCATCCCTCTCCTCCAACCAAGTAACAACAGTTTTAACTTTCTCATTATAAGTTGCTTTTGAAGTTAGTTTGCTTTCCAAGGACCTGCCAAGTAAAAGTCCAGAAAGCATTTCGGGTCCCCCTGAGCACCAAAGGAAGCTGGTCTAGAATAAACCCAACAAATCATTGTATTCCCCAAAATTCCAGGGACGCCTTTGGAAAACCAAGAAGGAAGCGTTATTTACCAAAGGACAATGCCATCCCCAACGGCACTGAAGAGATCATTTGTGTTCGGATTCATTGGAATAACGTGCCGACAGTCGGGGTCATTCTCCAGGGCTTTGTTGATCCAGTTGACGAAGGCGTACTTCTCTTCCTCTGCAAGTAAATGATAAAAATTACTTACCTGCAAAGTGAAAATCTGACATAAACACAATTACACACATGGGGAGACGCTGAGATATTACCTGGTCCCTTATCCTATCATCTTCTATTTTTTGACATTAAAAAATCTCAGATGACTTGGGGAATAGGCACAGAATCTCTGTTCACTCCAAGTCATAAAATATATGGCAGGCAGATTGAGAAATTATATATATCATACAGAACTATCATATAAAACTATATATATAAGTGATAAAGATATATTTTATTTATATGCAGATACAATTTTTAAAAAAGATTTTATTTATTTATTTGACACAGGAAAGAGATCACAAGTAGGCAGAGAGGGGAAAGCAGGCTCCCTGCTGAGTGGAGCGTGATGCAGGGCTTGATCCCAGGACCCTGAGATCATGACCTGAGTGGGAAGGCAGAGGCTTAACCCACTGAGCCACACAGGCACTCCTGTAGATACAATTTAAATATGAATGGGATCTCATGCTTATAGGATAAAACTCAGGCTGCTGATAGCCCAGTCAATTTAAATGAGGGATAATCACAGATAATTCCTGTAATATCTCTGAGCTTCTTTACACAATTAGAGTGAAATTGCTATGAAATAAAATCTTTTGTCGTATAAACTTTCTTTCCTATCGGTAAAGCCACCAGAAGTTGATTTTGGAAGTTTAACTAAAACCTCAAGTTATGCCTTACGGCCCAGCACCGTGTTTCCCAAATTGTGTGTCACTGAAAACAACAGTGTCCCTCAGAAGAATCCTGAGTCACAAAAGTTTGAGAAGCACTGCACAGCGCATCATTGTCTTAAAGATTCATCATGCATATGCATATAATTTCTGTCTTTGAAAGCCAAAGGTTAAATACTGTCTCCGCAATCACTGACCGTCCTTAACCATGAACTTATCTTTAAGATCAGCTAATGTTTTGAAGGACTCAGCTTGGGATTTGTTGGATTACTATCCCGGTTGAACTTTGAGTTTCCATTAAGGCTGTTGGATGGCAGCCTTCAGCAGAAATATACAACTTCCTTCCATATCAGTGAAAACACAATTTTTGGGGACCAGTCAGCAGGCACTGAGAATAATGACAAAGTTTGGAGGAGACAGAAGCCTACGTGGTTCATTTTATCCCTGACATTGACAAAGGAATTCTGGCAGCCTTCATGTATTTTTTTATTTTATTTTATTGAGATTATTTGGTATTGGACTCTACCTAGAGTTAGGATTGCTCTTCCTCCATTATGTCCCTGGAACTGACCCACCAACCACAGAACAACAGGCAGTAGTCAATAAACTTGCGTTGGCTTCTTTGTACCCCTTAGGTGTGAAAACCAGGTTCAGACTCTGTAACCCCGGAAGGCCCAGATCCTTTCCATATGGCTCCCCTTCCTACTACCCCACCAGTCTCCCCTCATGCCAGCACCCACCCCACTTCCGCACCCACGGGGACAGCCTTACCTGAATAGGAGTGCTGGGTGCCGACACTAGACTGCTCCGACGTGCCACCGATTGCACAGATCCCTTCCTTCTTGTTGATCGCCTTTCTAAAGGTCTTGGCAACCTCTGTGCTTTTCAGGCCATGAAAAACCTGCCAAAATGTCATGTACCTTTAGAAACTCAATCTGTGATCAAGAAAACCACAAAGCGAAGAACACGTAACGTTGAAGCAAGGAGGGTGGGAATGTATTTCTGGATATTTTTCCAATGGAAGTCCCAGGTGTCAAATGTATCTCCTGGTATTCTGCATTGTACTCACCTTGATGAACTCATCAAAGCTGATCCTTCCATCCTGGTCTAGGTCACCTGTAGCCATCAGGTTTTCTGTGATTTCTCTCACTCTGTACCCAGGCAGAGGCAAGCAAGCAGCCTTGAACAAGTCATTCAGCTCATTGCAGCTGATGTACCCGTTGCCGTCGGTATCTGCAAGGCAAGTGACCACCTGAAGTTTCAGGGCAATTCGGGTACCAGGATGAAGAGTGAGGGAAAGGCGAGATGGGAGGGGAGCGTGCTGGAGAGGCAATCATTCAGCGGCCACAGCCCGACCCCAGGTAAGAGCTAGAGTCTCATGAGTTTCTATGAGAGATGGGCATTCGTGTCACTTTCAACTTCCATGAGTCATCATGTCACAACAGAGTTTCTGGAAGCAGAATCCGAAGAGACTTTCATAGGAACAGATAGGAAAATAAATCACAAGCTTAGAGATACAAAGAAGAACTATGGAATAGTAGAAAAACAAAGGAAACCAAAAAAAAGCAGACAAGATAAAAACAGGAGAAAAGCTGTAGGTGTCAAGGGGTCCATTCCATGTTTTGACAGAGAAAGTACTTTTCTTAAAGTAGACCTTCCAAAATTAAGTTCCCCCAGCTCCTCTGGCCAATACCACGGTATTCTTTCCACGTGTACCATTTCGCTTATGTTACCATTTCATCGACTCTCTCCTGAAGCCACTCACTAAAGAGGAGAATTATGGCCTGGTCTACTCACCAACTTTGGCAAAAGCCTCTCTGAGCTCCATCATTTCTTCGTCGGACACTGATCCTCTGGCCATTTTTATTGCTTGAGGCAACAGATCTGCAGAAGGAAAAGAACATAAGGAATGACTTCCGTGCACCTTAATTCTTAAAGTACCACGTTAAGCAGCAATCTCCATTTATTAAATGAAGAAATATTCCTCTGCATCCCTCATGATTTATAACTATCTTTCCAATAGGTAAGAAATCGCCTTATTTTCTTTTTCTTTTTTTTAAAGATTTTATTTATTTATTTGACAGACAGAGATCACAAGTAGGCAGAGAGGCAGACAGAGAGAGAGGAAGGACAGCAGGCTCCCCACTGAGCAGAGATTCCCAATGCGGGGCTTAATCCCAGGACCCTGGGATCATGACCTGAGCCGAAGGCAGAGGCTTTAACCCACTGAGTCACCCAGACACCCCATGAAATCGCCTTATTTTCAACCCTCCATGTGGTGGTCTCCAATTGCCTCTCACCACTTTCTCCTCTTCCTATGTATACAGACTGCTCCTCACGTCAGGAGCTGAAGCTGATTTCTCTCCCCTTGAATCTGGGCTGATCCTGTGTCTGCTTTGACCACTGAGAAGACAGCAGAAGCCATGTCTGGGACTGGAAACTTCTGGCTCCTTCCTTTTGGAATGCCCATTCTGAGGATTTTCCCTCTTGGAAACCACGTACCAAGTTGTGAGATGTGCAAGCCACATGAAGAAGCCAATGGCTGGGTGATTTGGTCCCTGCTGGGCTCCCGGCATCAAGTGCCACGCCCCAGAGTAGGTCAGTTTATTTTATTTTATTTTTTGAAGATTTTATTTATTTGTCAGAGTGAGAGAGAGAGCGAGCACAAGTAGGGGAGTGGCAGGCAGAGGCAGAGGAAGAAGCAGGCTTCCCACTGAGCAAGGAGCCCGATATGGGACTCGACCCCAGGACCCTGGGATCATGACCTTAGCCGAAGGCAGATGTTTAACCAACTGAGCCACTCAGGCGTCCCTGGAGTGGGTCATTTTAGATGTTCCACCTGATTTGAGACCCAGTCAAATGACATGGAGCTGAAAAATCATCTAGCAGTGCCCAGTCAACAGAATAAATGACTGCTGCTTTAAGTCACCGAGTCTTGGAATAGTGTGTTACATGGTAATATACAACTATAACACTTACCTTTTACATAAATGTCTTTTTTAGAGCCGGCGTCATGTTCACATTGAAAATAAATATGTTGGGCCTAGCCAACAGATAACTTTTATAACTTCGAAGGGAGTTTTCCAAGTTCTCTAAATATTTAGAGAAGGAGGAAGGGAACCTGACCCTCTAATAATTCATATATGGGATTTTGAGGGACTTTTTAGGTGTTCCTTTTTCAGAAAGGCTAGTCTTGCTGAGAAAGTTAATGCTAGTGCTGGAGTAATTCTGCTTTCCCTGTGCTTTATTGCTGCCCCCTAGTGGGTAGAAAAAGAATGAAACAGAGCACGGATTATAATCTCCACGTCCCTGGCTAATTCCCACCAGATACTTCAAATCGGAGTTCCACTAAAGTTTACTGGATTTCCTGGTGGGAAGAGGATGAGTGAGTGGGGTGGGAGTGTGGACAATGGGGTATTTTTTGCATGGAATTGTAATTTGAGCATTTTAGTGAAGTTACTGATTTTTAAAACCATCTTATGTTTGTTGCGGGATATTGTTTTAAACGAATTTCCTTTTCTGTATAGTCACAGCATTCTCTAGTGCTGTGCTTGTTCTCAGTGGCAACCAACAACCACAGAAAACAACAGTTTTAACACTCACACCTAGAGGCCAAGAATGCCTTATGCTCAATTTTGCAAATCCACATCTATTATCCTCCAACTGACTATTCTGTCATGTACATATATCAGAGGCTTCAAGCTTTTGTTTCCCCCCAAATCCTTTTTTAACAGAAGCTTTACATGTAGATAAAAGCGAACAAGTGAAAAAGAACAACTCTGAGAGGCTTTGGTTGAAAAATCCCAAATGTCCCCTTGATGCCACTAGCCCTCTTCTTGTCACCGTACGTACCTGTGGGAACCCAAGGGAGCAGGATTTGAAAGTCAGAGAATTAGATACTGTTGCTATTTCAACTCCTCTACAAATATGTTTTATTATCCATAAATTTTTTATTATTTACCTTATGTATCTAAAAAGTTTCCCTGGGTTTTCTGAAGGTAAAACTGTGTAGAACTTAAGGGTATAAGCAAACATCAGTTACACAGCACAGGGACCCTCAGGGACAGGCAATGCTAGCTGACTTCTTGCCATCTTCACTCCCTTTCCTTTTTTTGTCTGCCTTTCTCTGTCTCCCTCCTCCTTTTTTTCCTTTTTTCAACCTCTCCTCCCATCCATCCTCCACCTCCCCCCCACACCAAGTCCTGTCCCCAAAACAATTTGAGTCAGGTTACAAAATTACATCAAAACCTAAGAATTAAATGAATAAAATCATACAATATTTTTTGTTTTTTGATATAACTTTTAAAAAAATATTTTATTTGAGAGAGAGAGAGTGAGAGAGAGAGCATGAGTAGGAGGGAGGGGTAGAGGGAGAGGGAGAAACAGGCTCTGAGCAGGGAGCCCCTGATGCCAGGCTCCATTCCAGGACCCTGGGATCATGACCTGAGCTGAAGGCAGACACTTAACTGACGGAGCCACCCAGGCACGCCCAAATCATTCAATTGTTAAGAAGAAATAAGTATGGGCAAAAATAAGATAATGGCAGGGAGGAGCTTTACTCCTCCAAATTCAGAGTTAAGACTGCACATTTTGCTAGAAGGAATCTGAAAATCTAGCTCCAAGTTCTCCAGAAGCTAATGCAAAAAGGAAAATGTCATTAGTTACAGAATTTACTCTATCAATATACGCCAAACAAACCAATTTTTTAAGGGCCACAGAACTGGCAATCCCTTCACCCAGGCCACAAGAAGAGGACACCTGTGGGATGCAGCAAACACAGCTTTGTGTTTGTTACAATGTCCCTCAATGAAATCTGATGGCATAAATATACGTATTTCCATTTTGTAGAACAGGAAACAGACGCTCAGAGAAGTTAGGACACGTTTCTCAGATCACACAGCCAGGGAGGTGGGTAGCCAGGATTCCAATTCTCAAGTGTTTTCTCTTCACTTGTGCTATCTGTTCAGGTTCAATGCCTTCACACTTGTGTTAGACATCCATTTTGTCCACTCTTTGTTCACCCAGAAATTATTCATTAGCTATCTAATATGTATATTTCCTAGGAGATTTAAAAAAACTATAACAGAGAACATTCTAGCTTAGGAAGATCATGCTTTCACATGTTAGGAAAACAAGGCTTCATTTTACGCTTTACTAAATCCCTGTGACTAATTTGGCCAGGTTCTCCCTTACGCTTTTACAAATATTCCCTGTAGTCATGAAGAGAAGGCTCTCCTCCATCCTATTTTAGCAAGATCTTTGACAAAATCTGGTCTAAAGCCCTAAGCCAGCTGGCCTTTCTTGGTTTTTAAATGTCTTATCACTTCTTGGTTCATGGATGTTCATGGGATTACGAGAGACACTCACTCATTTACAAATACTTTCTGAATGTCTACTACAAGCCAGGTGCTGCTCCTCATTTCAGGCATGGGACATCTACACTGACCTAGTTACCCTGAAATCATGAAGCAATTTAAAAGGTAAGGAGACTGAATGGGATCTCTGAGCCTAAACTTAGCCCTATCATTTGACATAGAGTTTGAGGTTGTAAAGCATGGTAAGAGACTGGTGAAAAACACAAGTAAAGGTAAAAAGAAGACGACATTTTAAGGGTCAAGAGCAGGGCCAAAGAAGAAACTAAAGAGTTCTAGTATTCAGCAAGAAGGAAAATCTGAAGATCATGCTGCAATGAAAAAGTAGAGAAAATATTTTAGCATAGAAATTGCATGCCCATTCAAATTAAAGAACTGGGGGCGGGGGGCGGTAAAAAAGCATTACTTTAAAACCACATGATTTTTAAACCACAGCAAATAGGTCAAGATGAAAAACCCGAGCATCTGGAGAACTGTATCTTTCTGAGAGATTTACAAATGGGGAAGATCAACTTGGAGAAGCCATACAGAGAGACAGCCATCATTTCAAGAATCCAAAATCCTTCAGTAATTAAAAAGCTAAAGGAAAATTTATTTGAAAAGGTGAATTGGATGGGGCGCCTGAGTGGCTCAGTTATTTAAGCACCTGACTCTTGGTTTCGGCTCAGGTCGTGATCTCAGAGCTCATGTGTCGAGCCCCATGCATTGCGACTCCATGCTTAGTGGGGAGTCTGCTTGACCTTCTCTCCCTCCCCCTTTCCCTGGCACTCTTAAATAAATAAATAAATAAATACACACATACATACAAACTTTAAAAAGGTGAGCTGGAGAAGGACTAGTCAACAGCCCAAGTTAATGTGCTACTGTGTTGTCTTGGGCGCAAGCATGAATAGCTATGCTATGAGAGGGTCTCATTTACTATCAGAACGAACAGTGAGTCCTGGAAACACACGTTAACTTCTAGAGGCAGAAGGAACCTATGAAATAATTTATTATGACTCCTTCATTTTATAGATAAGAAAACCAAAGTTTTGATGAGATGAAATGCTTTGTCTATGCACATGTTCTCAAAACAAGGCTGGAGTTTTAAATGTAGTTGCTGGTGAGCAGAACAGGAAGAGGATGGAGGTAGCCTCAAGAGGGCCGTTAAGGTCCATGACTGAGAAGAGACCCTTGAACTAATTGAACTGAACGTGCAAATCGCAGCACGTTCACAAAACAGAGAAGCAGGAAGAGGAGGGAATTAAAAACATGCAGATCAGAATGTTTCTAAGAAGGATATTCCTTGGGTTAGAATCAAAGATTAGGTACTTTACACAGTCTACTGATGTATTTGCCTGGAAAAAAAAAAAAAAGCCCACTTCAGGCACATTTGAAGGTTAGGGTTATAATCATGGTAGTCAGATTCATAAGGATACTAAGTCAGGGTTTCAGTTTGCAAATTACTGGCATGTGGGAGGCAGCCTCTGGCGAGCTTGCTGCCCTGATGGGACGCGCTGAACCCTTTGAAGCCTGAAGGAAGTGGCCAAGGAAGGCATGTTCCTTCCTGGTTCCACGCTGCCGCTCCTGCGTTAACTGAGGCCCCATTTTGTTTTTTCCAGTTTTACGGAGAAATCATTGACATGCCTCACTGTGTCCGTGTACGGCGTACTGCATGATAGTTTGATTTACATATGATCAGAAGAGGTTCCCCTAACATCCATTTTCTCATACAGATACAATAAACGGAAAAGAAAGAAGAAAAGAATAAAAGGAAAAATTTTTTCTTTTTGTGATGACAACTCTTGGGATCTACTCTCCGCAGTTCTCCTGGGTACCACACAACAGCGCTAGCTGTGTACTTTGCAACCCTAGGAACTGTTTCTCTTGCCACTGGAAGTTCATACCTTTTGACCGCCTTTCTCCAATTTCCCCTCCCCTACCGCCTACTTCTAGTAACCACAAGTCTGATTTCTTCTTCCATAAATTTAGTTTCAGTTATTTTGTTTCTTTTTTATTTTTCAGATTCCACATGTAAGTGAGATCAGACAGTATTTGTCTTTGTCTGTCTGACTTATTTCATTTAGCATAAGGCCTTTGAGGTCAATCCATGTTCTCGTAAATGGTAGGATTTCCTCCTTTTGATGGCTGACTAATATTCCATTGCATATTCTTTATTCCTTATTAAGGTCTCTTGCAAGTCAGTGGTGAATTTCGGAACCCTGTTTTTGAATCACTGCCAAATCATAAATCTAAGGGGACAGACTCAAAACATTCATCTAAGTCACATTTGGCTGCTAGTTTTCCTGTAAGCACTTAAATTTATTCAATTCACTTAAATTAAATCAATACCTATAAAATCTCAACATTTGGCCAAAGAAAGTACTGGTTGTTCATTTTTATGAAATTATTTCTAAAGTCTTAAGAAAACAAAATAATCCTCCAAACTGCCAAAGCCACAAAACCCGTTCATTTTTTTAGGTTGGTGAGTTTTGAGTCTTAGCTTAGAGGAGGCTGGTAGTTTCCAGATCAGTAGTGAAAAAGAATTTCTGATAATGGCCACTTAGAATAAAAGCCCCTGACTCAACTTCCCTAAAGTTGGAATACAGAAACTATTTGTAGGAGGTTACTAGAGAACACAGTGCTGTGGAATTTACAGAAGGAAATACATTCTCGAAAAATAAATGCAAAAATGTAAGCTAAATTTTCTCTGAGGGGTTTCCTAAGTGATAATGAAAAGCAGCAGAAAGGATGGAAAAGGTGACTTTCCCTGAGGAGATACCCACAGGCTAGATTCCTTTTCTAAAGGGGGTAGTGGTGAGCTGGTCAGTATTTTGGTTTGATATATTGATGCCCAGTTATATAACTGTGAGGATCAGGGAGGCATCTGTAACCTGGCATCACATTGCCTGGGACTCTTTTGAATGTGTCCTACTTTTCCTGCAACTTGACACACTGGGTAAAGTAAAACTGGAAACTCAGGACCCAGATTCCTAGCTCTACCTCAATAATTTCAATACACAGACAGAAGAAAACTATACATCTTGCGAATGTTCGGTCAATAATCCGAAACAACATGTAATCGAGAACATCATTAATACTGCAATCTTAGCACTAGACCATGCTGCCTGAAGAAGAGGAACATAAAATACACAGGAGTCCGAAGCAAAATAAAATGCCCGTAAGTTTTCAAGAAGCCGTCATGATAAACTGTGAGACAAGGGAGAAGCTTTGCTTCAGGTAATTTGGTCCCCTTTGTGTTACAAAGTTGCCCACTGCAGGGGACCTACCCACCAGTAATTTACTGTATCTTCTTGGGATACTATTCCTCTCTGGATACAGATATTCCAAAGTTTTACATAAAGGAGGAGTCTGAAAATATTTTTTAAAAATGACTTTGTTTTTAAGAGCCAAATAATGATGAAGAGCCTCAAATACAGGTGACGGTTTAAAGGAGCTTTTATGAATTCTTCTGTCGAGTCAAAATCTTCTTTGGATGGTCTTTTTTCTCCCTGCAGATACACTGATTTCCCCAAGGGCTGCTCCAGAGCCCAGAACTCATATCTCTGCAGCATTGGAGATAAAGGTCCAGGAAGGAGTGAGGCAGGGGCACAGACCAGGAAGGAGTGAGGCAGGGGCACAGACTCAGCAGCTCTCTTCTCTGGCTATCTCGGGCCTGTAAACTCTCCCAGGAAGCCAGAAGGCAAGGTTACTCCAAACCAAGTCAACATGCCGTTCTGGGAGCCTCTGTGGTCTGATCACGGTTGAGGGGCTTTGGAAGCTGTACAAAGCATAGCACACAGAACTCGGCTCAGTCACCAACCATGGAGTTCCCATCTCCCCCCCACCCGGCCCTCTCCCCCGCGCCAGCACACCCCTGATGCCACCTGTTTTCTACTGAGTTGCTCAGAGCCATTACGGATGTGACACAGAGCAAACGTCTTGCAAGCAGAGGAGATACCCAGGCTTGTAGGTATGGAAGCCCTTGATGCTTTGTCATCTCTCTCCTTCCCTAGGCTGTAGACAATGATGCTTCTGGGGTTAACATATTGAAAATCTGCAGCTACCCTTCATTCTGCATTCTACCACAAAGACTTTGAGATCCAGACTCTTCCCTACTGAAACGTCAGGGTATCCTTGGATTGTTTCAAAATGCTGAACATTATTACGGACTAGCAGATTACCTACTATTCAATTACCTCAATATCAGACACCATTCATTCATTGTTCAGTCATTCATCCTTTCTCATCCTCTAGGAGACTAGGTGCAAAGCACCGCTCTCGTAGCTGGACTACAAGCACAGGGGTTGCAAAGCCTCGGGCTTCAGGAAGCCCACAGTTAAATGTCAGGTTTCAAATGTGATGCACAGATTTTAGTTCACTTATTGCAACATGGTTAACACAACGCAAAAAGTTTTGAAGATTGAAAACAGACAAATGAAACAGGGCTGTGAGAGGAAGAAAGATTACCAAGAGTAGGAAATTAGCACAGAAACTTACCAAAAAATAAAAAGAGCAAACATCTAAATCAGCCATGCAAAAAGGTAGCCCGATAATTTATACACATGTACATCTCCAAGGAAACCTCAACCGAAATAACTGAGGAGAACTGGGACACAGAGACCCACGTGGGGGCCTGGGAGACCTAGTGTACTCTCTGAGGACTTTCGGGCTCCGTTTGCCTCCTTGGACCTCTGTTTCCTCATCTATAAATTGAGAGATGAAATCCCTTCCGTGTTAAAAAGTTCCAAGTCTATTCACTAGCTGGTAAGTGTGTGCACAAGTTAGAGCCCAGAGAAGGTGAAGGTATTTCAAATAGGCCTAGAAATAGAGACAGGGGTCATCAGGAGCCGTGGCAGTCACCCCGATGGGCCTTCTCAGGGAGGCACAGCCTCTGAAAGGGACCCAGCATCTCCCAGCCCCTCCCGGCTCCTGCCCTTACCTCAGCAGCAGGTAAATCTCCTCACTGACCAAGGCAGACACCCACTGCTTGGTGGCTCAACACAGAGCAGGGAAGTTACCAAAGCAGCACAAGGGACCTGCTTTCTGAGATGTCAAATCTGTGAACAGCTTAAGACATGCTGATCCAGTTCACTCCCGGTTTCTAGGCAAGGCTGTATGCAAACTGTCCCAGAAAGACAGCCACCTACTATTTTCTTTAAAATATCCAAATAAGGAAACCCTATCACCTCTCTGGTGTCTCATATCCCTACTTGTAACCTAAATCTTTTCTGATACGATGAAAACTTGGTCTCTCTTGGGCTATTCTCAGAGGGAATTATAGAAGCGGCTCAATTCATAAAAATTCTGTCACATGCCTTAGTGATCGCCACCAAACCTTTTTTTTTTTTTAATTCTTTTAACCTGTTTTTTGGGACTTATCTTCCAAACCTTTAATAGTTTTCTTTGCTATATTCTGGGTCTATGGCAACTTCCTTAAATGATGACATAAGAATAACAGAGTCAGGGGCGCCTGGGTGGCTCAGTTCTAAAGTGTCTCTGCCTTCGGCTCAGGTCACGATCCCGGGGTCCTGCATCGGGCTCCCTGTTCAGCAGGAAACCTGCCTCTCCCTCTCCCACTCCCCCTGCTTGTGTTCCCTCTCTCGCTATGTCTCTCTATGTCAAATAAATAAATAAAATCTTAAAGAAAAAAAAGAAAAGAAGAACAGAGTCGTAGAATGTAGAGGAGAAGGGACCATAGATATAATCTATCTGGCCACCCTCTTCCTGCCACAGAGCCCACTCGGATTGGAGTCTGGGCCTCTTTCCTTTTCCTCTTTCTGTTATAAGTTTTCAAACTCAAGAGGTCATGCTGTTCTTGACGTAAGACCTGCTCAATATACAGTAAGTGTAATTCCTCCATGATTTCAAATATTTAATAAATATAATTTCATGTGTTTCCTGTACATGAAGAAGAACTTAATGAAAAAGAACATCTCTAGGTATTGAGAAGATCCTGTCAGGCTACAAAGGTCCTAGGTCCTAGGCTACAAACAACAGGTGCTAAATCCCATGTACACGTACTATTGGCATCTTCTAGGTTAAAATGACCAAGGCTAGGTAAATGACTTCTTCTGGGTGTTTTTTTTTTTTTTCCTTGACTTTGCATTGAGGCCCTCTGATTTTCCTTTGTAACCAAAAAAAGCAAACCCCATTAAAACAACTCATCCTGAGGCACCATGTTCAAAAGATAAAATGCCAGATTCACAGATAAAAACTAAAATGACGCCCTCAGACCTCTAAAAACATCGGCAAGGTTTCAGACACTCTGTTCCTCTGGCTGTCGGGTGGGGATCAGTGAGCTTTTCCTACTCTCAGCTCTGGTCCTGACCTGAGCACGTGGCTTCTGGGTCCACATCCGCTCTTTCAGCAGACTGTGAGATCACCGCTGGACATCTAGACCACCTCATGGAGCTGTCACCTGGCCGGTAACCAGGTGAACGAACAAACCCATTAACTGACAGCATACAGGGCTTGAGAAGTCTACTCTTACCTCCTTTGAAGAGTTTAACAATAATATTCTTGGGCACATGCTAAAAATATCCCTTCTGTGGAAAGGGACAAAGGCCTAGAGTAAGCGAGCGAATGTTTCAAATTTTGTGAAACCATTTTGCTGGAAGAATGACTTTGCTGAGTTGCTATGGGGGAGTTGAAGTGAGGCTAGTGTCCCTAGGCAGTCTTCCAACCGGCTGCGGAAGGCTCCCTGGCCCTGCCCGGCCAGTTGCCAGCGGGTTTCTGCTTGTGTGGTAGCAAAGCCTGGGCCTGGGGATCCTTCAAGCTGTCTCTGGAAACCCCGCTGGCTGCCTGTGATGCTTGGCAGTGGGTCTCTAAGTACAGTGTCTGACAGGAGTCCTGCGGAGACACAGCTGTGAGCAAAAGGAGGGGCAGAGCAGCTGGGAGGCTCCAAGCCCAGGAGCCAGGAACACCCAGGAAACAGTGAGGAATGGGTGCTAGAGGTCCCCTGGATGTAACTAGCATGGAACAATCTGGACTATGAAAATATGTCTGTACATTTCCTCTTTCAATAAATATCTGCCAAATACCTGCTCTGTGCGGGTCCTGGGTTAGAGGTTGGCAACACAAGGATTAGATGTGGCCCCGGCCTGTTTAGTATGGAGGATGGATTCCAGTCACTAGAATATGGAGGGAAATTTAGGTCCACAGGAAGGGGGAGAAGAGCTCTCCCCTGGAGAGCCAAGCACGGCCCCCGCAAGAAGTGACATTTGACCTGGATTTCCACAGATGAGGAACCTTTTTTCATATTCATACAGGATGATTAATCCTTATTCTCTCCATAGAATGTTCTCTCCATCTATGTTGGAGTCAGAGACAACAATAGCTAAAGGGCAAATGGGAAGGCCAGCTAATGTTCAGTGAATGGTTAGTCAATGCTAAGTGTTTTATATGCATTATCACATTTAACGTTAGCCACAATCCTATGGAGCATTATTGTGATTTCCTCTTTGTAGATGAGGGAACTGAGATTTTAATAATGGGCTCAGGGTTACCTTGCTATGACTAAGGGAGCCTTACGCTTACTCCAGAGCCCGGGGGCAGGGGACAGCACGGGACACTGTCCCACACTGCAGGCCAACACCATGTAGGTCTTACTGGAGGCACCTTTCCTTGTGCCCGTGACCACTGGATTTCTGCATCTTAAGGTTCTCTGCTCTCCTTTGGGGTTACTCAGCTCTGACCTCGTGTTAATGAGGGACACACACCCTTTGCAAGATTTTACCTATGGCTGGGGCTCTTCCTGGGCTCTTTTGAGATGTTCTAAATGTTTTTTCTCTGCAATTCCTCACCATCTTGAGGGAAGAGTTAAGAGCGAGAAAACACCTCGAGGGGGATCTTGCCTTTCCTTGCCCACGCCTCCTGCCTCTGGTGCACGAGGGCTGGTCTTCGTTAGAAGCTCCACACCTGTCACCCAATCACATTTTGTAAAGCGCTGGCCTCCTTCTAGGTGCTGGAGATGCAAAGATGAAGAGCGGGAAATCCTTGCTCTTACATGACAACCAATCCCGTGAAAGAAGAAGCCAGCGCATCTCAGAGGCCAGCCTGACCTTCACACTCCAAAGGGGTTTTGATCATGGTGCTGTGGGAGCCGGGAGAGGGAAGCACTTAACTCTGTCCCGGAAGAGAAGGGAAAGCTGTCCAAAGGCGGCGATACTGACCTTCATTGAGTTACATCTTAAAGAACTAGTCGGAATTTTCCAAAAAGACAAAATGGAAAAGGGCCCTCCATTTCTCCATACAATGGAATCCCCCTATCTGTGGAGTAGACGTTCCCAGACCCCCAGTGGATGCCTGAGACCACAGATAGTACCAAACCCTGCAAATACTATGTTTTCCTTTATATATACACACAACTATGATAAAGTTTAATTTACAATGCAGGCACAGTAAGAGACTGGCAATAGTAACTAAGAGAACAATTCTAACAGTACTCTGCAATAAAACTGATGTGAGTGTGGTCTCTCTCTCAGAATGCCTTATTGTACTCTACTCGCCCTTCTTGTGAAGATGTGTCATGATAAAATGCCTGTGTGGTGAGATGAAGTGAGGTGAAGGAACGAGGCACAGTGATGTACAACTAGGAGGCTACCGTTGGCCTTTAGACCTTCTGAAAATATGTCCAAAGGAGGACGTTCTGGTAACTGAAACTGTGGACGCGAAACCATGGGAACGGGGGGACTACCGTATAAGAGAAAACAGCCCCGCAAAGTGAGGAGACAAGCCCGAGAAGACTGCCAAGGAAGCTGCTGGGGGTTTGGCATGACTGGCCCTGAAGGCAGCTCCCAGAAGAATTTGGGGAAGTGCCAGCATGGCTGCCTTCCTCTTGTTTCTAGAAGAAAAACCTTGGTGGTCGAGGCTCTCCTTGCTATCTTCAGTCACAATGCTTATAGCATGTCCTCTAGGTAAGACACTCTCCAACCTCCTCAGGCAATAAAATGATTGCACCTAGAAGCCATTTCTGCCTTTTGTACGGACATAGCTTTCTCCTCATATCACCATGTCCCATCTAGAAAATACAGCCCTACAGAGTGAGGAAGGAACTGGACATGTTACAAAATGGGAAATGGGGGCCCGGAAAAGTGAAGTTGCTCCCCAGAGTCTCACAGTGAGTCAGTGATTGGTCTGAAAGGAGAAGTAGAGCCTGGAGAATGCTAGTTTGGTCTAGCCAAGATATGGGAAACACAGAAGTCCATTCACATTTAAACTACCTAACAGAGTAAAAACAAACAAACAAACCTGTTGAGATGCAAAGTCCATGAAATGTGCTTTATAGCTTAGGGAGGTAGATGGAGAGGAAAATGGGAGGAGGTTCTTCTCCCGCGCCTTTCAAGAATGGCCTGGGCTCCATAGTTTACAGCTTCTCCCATTGCTACCCTGTCCAAGCCAGCAAAAAGGTATGTCAGGCATCCCCTAAACCTCATCCAAATGCAATAATCAGGTGGGGGAATGGGTTAGCCCATGGATGGGTATTAAGGAGGGCACATATTGCATGGAGCACTGGGTGTTATATGCAAACAATGAATCATGGAACACTACATCAAAAACTAATGATGCACTGTATGGTGACTAACATAGCGTAATTAGAAAGAAAGAAAGAAGGGAAGGAAGGAAGGAAGGAAGGAAGAAAAGAAAGAACAAATGCTAGTGATATTGCCTTCCTTTGGGAAATTATATGTATACTTATATATCTATAATAAATAGGAAGCAGCATGGTATGGTGAAAAAATGACGTGTTTCTATGCAACTGCTTCTTGCTATGTGTTTCTGTACATGTTCCTTAAGTTTTCTGAGCCTCAGTTTCTTCATATGCTCATATGTAAAAAAGGGACACTAGTAATGCAATTTACAGGGCTCACTCCATAGGGCTGTGATAGAATTCAGTGAAACAAAGGGTTTAAATTGTATACAACAGTGCTTGGTGAAGGAAGGAAGGAAGGAGTCAAGAAATGAAGGGGAAAATTTTTAAAAAGAACTTTCATAAAATTATCGTGGGGAACAAACTCAACTTCCACTATAAATTGTATAAAATATTATGTAGAGTCACCACCTAAAATCCACACTTAACTGTATGTATGCTCTGTGTGTGTGTATGTGTGTAAATCTAGATTTCACATCTATGTTCTATCTTCAACTGTCCTTAGCTTGGCTTTTTGGGGCTCTTTTACTACATTTCTCATCCAGAGTCTTTGAAGACAGTTTCAAAAGGCATTGCAGGAGTGATGGATGCCACAGACGAGAAGCTGGCGGCACTGGTACTGGCTGATCTCAGGTTGACTGGTCAAGGGGCTCTGGGCTTAGCCTCGCCTGAAATACTGATGGTGGAAAGTACCTACTAACAGTTGAGGAACTGTGGTCAGAAGAGGAAAATGTACAGCAATTTTAAAAGCCTGACCACATCCACCATGAGTCACAAAAAGAAATGAGACTATGGACCATTGGCCCATGCCTCCTTGGTCTCAGAGCTGCACCAGTGCCCAGCGACTGATTCCATCATCCTGGACCCTACTTCTATCTGCTTCCTTGTTCTCCAGGCATTTCCTCTATTACTGTCGGAGCTGGAAAACTACCAAGACAATGTGCAGCCCACATTTGTATATTAGCAATGACTTAATAATTCTTAATAATATGACCTCATTTTCTATAGGCTCCCTGGAGTAGTTGTTCTAGAATCTCTAACGACAAGCTCATTCTCATAAAAAACAAAATGAGGACTAACAGATACACAAAGGCAGGAAATTTGTATTAATTTGATGGGATATACTTGTCTTCACTCTGTTAGAAGCCACGGTTTGGTTGGCAGATATTTACCAATACCAAATGACAACGGGATTTGTGATAACATTTCATTTGTCAAAATTTTAAAACACCTTTAAGAAACTGTGACTATAAAATGGGAAAGAGGCAGGGTGTAAATCTTGGCTCTGGCACGTACTGGCTCTGGGACCTCGGATGTAACCTTCCCCAAACCTCAGTTTGGTCATCTGTTATAAGAATAGGACCACATTGACCTTATCCGGCTTTGGTGTGAAAATGGAAGAGTAAATATATGTCAAGGGTTTAGCACCGCACCTACCAAATAGCAAGGACCTGGTCAGTCCGTAGTGAGGTGTGTAGTAGAGTGAAGTGTGCACAGTGGCTGACGGTGGGGCAAGAGGAAGAGGAAAATGAACCCAAGAACAGACCAAGGAAACAGTACTTTCCCCCAATTTTACAGATGAAGAAATGGAGACTTGCTCAGGCTCCACACTTGGTACAAAGCTAGAAAGCGAATCCAGATTTGCTCTCCCTCTGTATACCAGTACCATGTTTCATGCACAGAAAGGACAGTCCTACTCCCAAAGTTTAAAAAACTAACATTAGATACAATGTTAAACACAATATATACTATATACAGTCTATATGATCACCAAACAGATGAAGTATTGTAATTGCCTTTCTCTGTGGTCGCTGGCAAGAAACAAAGAATCAAGGATATTTTGATGAAAAAAAAAAAAATCTTAATCTGAAAGACAATGAGGGAAGGGGAAAATCTGAAAAATGTCTCCAAGGTGACCATAGTGTTCTATCTTTCCAAAGGGTGAATTTTTTTAATGTTTATAAAGCACTGGAAACAACAGAGAAAGTTCATTTCCCATTTTCAATATGAAGAAGGGGGTGCGCAGTAAAGCCAGCACCATAGATGTCGCTCATTGTGTTTGTCCTTTCACTTTGCACATGTCACCTGGATTTCTCCTTAGGGACCCTTGTGGTGAAAATAACCTGAGCTGATGATGTCAAGGAGGTGTAGAGGACCCACGTTTTAAAATGCTACACCAGAGGTTAACAAAGACACAAGCTGAATTCTAAATTTTGCCTGAGAAATG
This sequence comes from Martes martes, assembly GCF_963455335.1. Lineage (NCBI taxonomy): Eukaryota > Metazoa > Chordata > Mammalia > Carnivora > Mustelidae > Martes > Martes martes. Next base: position 56,459,165 of record NC_137890.1, read on the forward strand.
GCAAAAGGAAGATGTAAATTTTATACAAATACATCTGTGCACCTCTTAACTTCATATATTTGGATACATAGCTTGCATAAATCTGGGTGCTGACGACCCAACTGGGGGATCAAAACACAGGCTGTTGTTTTAACACAAAGTAATTATTCCATTAATTCACTTCCCTCTTGAAAGTACAACCAGAGAAAAAAAGGAAAACAAATTATCCAGGAGATTGCAATTCACATGCATAATTCATTTGCCTGTAGAATTTGGTGTCTTAGCTTTTCTGCTTGTGGAGAACATAATCTCTTTTCCACTTTAGCTCAGCCACTCAGGATGTGTGTGTATATGTGTATGTGACCGAGAGAGAGAGAGAGAGAGAGAGAGAAGACAGAGAATGTCCATCTGTCATACAATTGGTGCTGGACTAAAACAAGAATCAAGACTGCAACCACAGGACTGTGGCTTTGCTAGTTGCTCAGTTTAACATTTCCCTCCCCAGACAAAAACGAATGACCATATTTGAGAAACAAGCCTCCTTTTAACTTACAAATGGGCCTGACGCATAGGTGTGGCTCTGAAGTTCACCAAAACTTATTTTAACTTTAAAAGTGGGTGGCATTTCCCCCTCTATTTTCAACCCACAATTAAAACACTCTTTCATTCTTTCACAGTTTGTAGGACGCCTGTATTTGGCCAATACTGTATAAATATGGGTATATGGGCTTCAGCATAAATATTAAATTATTTAATTTATTTGTGTCTATCGGTCACAACAATCAGAAAATGTGAAGACCATTTGACTGAAAGTATTATTCCAACCTTCTAAGATGGGGAACTTTTCAAAGATTTTGAGGTAGAAGTCATGTTTTGTGACCCATGCAGAGATCTATAAATTGGTAAAAACTAAATACTTAGTCAAGTGCACAGAGATGCAGGGTAAATACTGATGATGATGACGGACGAAGAAGAAGTCTGTTTGATAAACGCAATTATAATATAAATGCACTCATTTGGGATAGATTATGATTATTTGAGCTCAACTCGAGAGTTTAGGTACAAATAAGCCCCATGGTCACTGTCTGTTTATTCCAGGAGAATATTACTTCTCTTGGAACCCAGCAGTTACAGAACTGATTCAACTGTGGAAAATTAAAGTAATAAAATATTTGAATGCATTAACTTGTCTTCAGATATGAAGATAACATCCTAACCACCTCACAAGATTGTAACGATAACTGAATGCATCAATATGGTTAAAAACACTTAGGAAAATACTCAGTCCAAAGTGAGTAATAGGTAAGTGTCAGCTATTATTATTAGGGTGAGAAATTGAAATTCTTCCATTCCCCACCCCCACCCCCACCCCTGTTGCTCGCTGTGTCTTACAAAATGGAGAGATGATGAAATTACAGGGAAGACTGCTGTAATCACCAAACCTGGCAAACCAAAACAATGGGTACAGTCTGATAGTTTAAGGAAGTTGATTCAGGAGGGAACCGAGGAAAGCCAAGGGAGATGCCATCTGGGCAGCTTGAGGGAGACGCCCCTAGAATGTGGTGGCAACTTCTCAGAACTTCAAAATGGAAACAGTGTGAAATGTGTTTTATTTTTTTAACTTAAAGCTTTAAAAATGCTTTTTAAAAAAGCATTTAGTTATTTATTTTAAAGAGAGAGTGAGTGCGGCGGGGAGAGGGAGAGAGAGAATCCCAAGTAGACTTTGCAGTGAGCAGGGAGCCTGATGGGGCTCAAACCCATGACGTTGAGATCACAACCGCAGCTGAAATCAAGAGTTATACGTTTAACGTACTGAGCCACCCAGGTGGCCCGAAACATGAACACTTTTTTGATTTAAGTGCATTGCTACATGGCAAAATAGGGAAACTTGAAACTCTTGGAATCGGTTGACGATGGTTAGTTTTATATTTTGGTGGGGCTCTAATTCTAATTTTTATGCCTGCGGGGTTCAATGCATAGCCTTATTTCAGTTGATGATTTCTGAGGTTGGGAAACCAGCTGACAAAAAACCCTAAGAGACCATGAGACTAATATAAATAATGTCACTCTGTTATAAAATCTGCTATTAGTTATAAAATCCAGTACTTTCACAATCTTACTTTATAAATTGTGACCCTTCATTAATATAATCTCATGAGCGAGTTTCTTAATTTTATTTCACCTTAACTAATATAAAAATTTGTTTGCCTTTTCTCCTGTATACATAAAAGTTCTTTATTTTGTAAATAACAAGAAGTTGACTTGAGAACTTTCTAGAATAATCCAAAGTAATTAAGCAAAAGTTAATGGGTTTCCTGTCATCAAAGAAGCCCACTGTCGGTGCAATAGTTTTGCTAAGAGTAGTTAAGTTTTAGCTCAAAGAATGAAAATCATAATTTTGTCTGTTTGTTGTGGTCATTAGACAATTTCTTAAATACCCTGAACTCGATATTTAGTGCTTTGAGGCTAAAATAAAGAATAGTGTTTTGGCAAAGAGGAAGCATGGTAGAATACAAAATATTGTATGATTACTGTAGCTTTTTTCACAGCAGTCACTGGGGGATCTCAGTAAATATTAAGTTAAGAGGTGAAGTCAGAGAAAAGACTTCTGTGCATATCTAAGGAGCTGACAGAAAATACTTGTGACAACTTTTCAATTCAGGCAGTCTCATTAGGCACCTCCCATGAGCTAGGAGAGCAAGAGAAGGAGCTCAGGCTGTCAGCAAACAAGAGTATGATTACCGCTATACTTACTCTAAGCTCAAAGTCCTAAGCAGGCACACACAGGAGAAACCGTTAGTGGGGGCAAGGGAGACGGGGGAAGGGTCCAGAAGGGAAGACCTCAAAAAGGACGTGCTTCTTGAAGTGAGCCTGGAAAACTGACCGTAAGTTTTACAAATAAAAGAAAGCAATTGGAGCAACAGTTGGAGCAAAAAAAAAGTGAAAGAGCTTGGAACTTTCTGGCGGCTTGTGGTCTTGTGTACCCAGAACGTGGCCAAGAGAGGATGGGGGAGAGCCAGAGCAGAAGGAAGTGACAAGAAATAAGGTTGGGGAAGTGGTTGAGGCAAGTTGGTGAAGGAACACAATTCTTTAGTAAAATTATAAATTAAAAGAGAATGCTCCTTTATTCTATTATTACATGAAACCCACAACGATAACTCTTACTTATAAAAATAAAAATGCTTCTGGGTTTATTGCAAATTTTTTTCCTCTTCTCTTTCTTTCTTTCTTTCTTTCTCTCTCTCTCGTCTCTCCTCCCTCCCTTAAAATTGTGAGCACCAAGATCTCTCCAGTCAGCTTCTGAAATAAAAGTCTATAATGATCTACATGTGGGGAAAATATGCTGGTGTGGAAGAGGGGATCTAGAATAGACAGCTGCTTATAGAGAAGCAATATCGAGCCGACAATCCTGGCTATCTACCATCCCTCCACCCTCCAAATGCCCAGTGAACTTTGGCCAGTTTCTGCCATGCTGAGTCCACTCCTCAGGTCTAAGAGCAGTTGAGAGAATTACATGAGATGATGCATAAAGAGTGTCTTCACATTTTAAGGACATATAAATATTATAATATAATAATATTATTATTACTTGTCTTCTCTAAGTAGGTAATATTTGAACGAGACTTCACTTACTGGCCTCCTCCCCTTCCTTTAAAGGGGTAGGAAAAAGAATTAGAAATGAGTTTTAAATACTGAAATTGTTTGCCAAATTACCGATTATTTCAGGCATACTCCCCATTATAAACTAAAGGAGACAAAATTTAAAATGTGACAATGAAATCATCCCTGACATAGCAAATGAAAGGTCCCACCATAGCAGTGCTTGTTCAAAGGACAAGACCCAGAAGATTTTTCCCTGAAGTTACTAGGGGTGGGCTGGAATGAAGAGAAATGGGCATTTTATAACATATCTGGTTGAACTTTAACAGTCTAAACTTGATTTAAATCAAGAGACTTTTTTTTTTCTATTTTGAATTAACTTTTCATATTCTGTTTTACTTCCTCATAAAGTAAGGAAAATACTGACATACCTTCACATTCTAATTTATTTTGTTCTCACTAATAGTTTGGAAATAAGACAGAGCATTTTTTTTTTTTAATTTGTTCTTTTCTGGGATGCAGGTCCTCCTCCCGCGTTTCCACATGCTTGCTAGTGTGAAACCATTTAGGAAAGATGTGTAAAACAATATGGATAGTCACATTTTGCAACTTTCAGAAATTCACATTTATGGGCACACAACTAATTCCATTCAAATCTGCCTGTGCAGATGTTCTTTGAAAATTTTTATTTAGTAGGAACCAGTTTATGATCAGTTTATGTAAGTTTAAAATGAAGACATGGCAAATAAACCACCATTGTCAACTGAGTTGTTTTTTTTTTTTTTTTAAGTTGTCCTGAGGAAATAACTTTAGAACACAAGTTGCTCTATTGAATTTTTTAAAAAATGGGTTTTGATAAGCATCCTGCTAAATTAATCCATTTCCAGCCCAAATGGCTTTTTATGTTTATCCTCTATGGTTCTTAATACTGTTGGATAAGGATAATTAAATGAAGGTTGATGCTACAAGACCCAAAGTCTATGTTTCAACAGAGCTTCTGGAGTGACTATCCCATATCAACTCTATCAGAATTTCTGTTTTTTATCAGTCATTTGTCTGGTCATAAGCCTACCCAACAGTTCAGCCAATTCTGTAAAAACAGTACAATTAAGCAAGCAAATTGCTTTTATTTTTACAAAATAAATGAAGGAGAGGCCCTTCAGATGACTTTTGGTTATTAAACACACCCATGAAAAACTGTTGGCGCCAAAATCACTCAAATACCCAGTAACACACTCAGTAACGTGTGACTCAAGATGTTAATATATCCACTCAAGTACTGCAAAGAAACTTTTTAGAAAAACAGAACCACAGGAGCTAAAATTAAACTATTCCCACTAGGCCAATGAGCAGCACAATCTAAATGATCAATATGCACTTTCCTGAAAACATTTTAAGGCAGATAAAATCACAGTAAATAGCCTCCCTGAAAAGGACCAAGAGAAATAAATCAGAACATGGTTTGGTTTAAAAGGGGGGGGAGAGTCATTGTTTTGGGGGGTGATCGCTGTGGGTAAGCGGAAAAGAAGCCACCCCAGAGAACTGTGGGGGCCCCCCCTCTGGACTGTAGCTTGGTGGGACAGTTAAACCATGGCAAGGCTCGCTTAGGGCTCGGGTGACAGGTGCCCGGACCTCTGTCCCCTGAAGGCAGAACCCACAATCCACAGAAACAGAGCCACCCAATGAGCAAAACATCGTAAGCACTTAGAAATGACAAAAAGACATGAAGAAAATTTACCTTGTAGAAAAACTGTCCTCAGTGGTACTGGCGTGTGACCAGAAACCCCCTTCTTTCTGATCTCCAGAACAACTTTGTCAAACCCGGGTGTGCAGTCACAAGGCAGGAAGTGACTAGAAGGACAAATCATCAGCCGGGAAAGAAATAGATTTTGTCTTTATAAGGACATTTTACCTAACTTTTTTTTTTTCCTTTCATGTCTCCTCCCCCACAGGAATCACCTGACAGAACAGGTCACGCTGAAATTCAGAACTTTCTTACCACTTCCTCTTTATAAAGCATTTCTCTCTCCTTCCCTTTCTTCTCTAGCTGTCGCTTAGGCTCCCTGGGCTACTTAAACCTGTCTGATTTCAGATAACGAGGCAAGGTCAGCCTGCTGCCTTTGCTTCTTGCTCTGACCTGGGCTGCAAACGCAAAGCCCAGGTGCCTGGCTACTAACAGCAAAGACAAACAAAAGATTGGTTTTTCGTGGGGTAGCCAGGGGGAAAGGCGTCAGGTACACCTGAAGCAAACTACAAGGGATTTCCTTGGGAAAGCCCCGCCCCAGCCGAAACCTAACCTCACTTGAGTGTCCCTGAACAATGATCTTATTGGAGCAAACAAAACAAAATGGTCTCTTTAAGGGGAAGGGAAGAAAGGCCACGATATTATTTACTCATTCTTTTATTTATAGAACATCTATGTGGTAGGGATCTCTTTAACCCAATTAAAGATTTCAATTATTTAGACGTTTCCTATAAAGAGCACCGGCGGGTCACACAGGCAGCTGCTAGAGTTGAATGGGTAACTAGCTTCCTTCATACAGACCAGATTTATTTTTTGAATGCACATTTTATAAAATGAGCAAGAGAATTTAAAACAAACAAACAACTCTACTCTATGTCTAAACCCTGGATGCTGGTCTTGAGGGTGAATTCCCATTTTCAAAAGTCAAGTGCTCAAGTGCCTGTGGCCTCACGGAGGCTGTGAAGGTTGTGTTAGTGCCCAAATCACATTAACTATACATTAAGCATAATCTCCAGATCGCCCCCAAACGCTGTGCGGCTCCAGTGGTCAGCTACTGAGGAATGAGGATTATGGCTGTGTTTTAATCCGATGATGACTTGATCGTGCTTGATCATTCTATAGGCTTCTGTAGCTACGGGGGGCCTGGAACCCCCACCAGTGGGTACTCTGGTTGGGGAGCTGCCCTTACACTTCTTTTGCTTCTTTGATTTCTCCTCTAGAAAGTTCCTGCTTCTGACCTCAAATGTTAAACCAAGATATTTATGATTTATCTACATCATTAGCTCATGGTGTGGCAGCTTCTTGGTCAGAACCACACGGAGGCCATCTTGATGAAGAGGGTGGACAGTGTAATGGAAGAGACGGTGGAGATTTGGTCCATTCTGGAAGTGGTTCGCCTCCAGAGAACTATCAGCCCTCTGGTGACTCCCGAGGAAGACTGAGAGGGTGCATCAGACACTGTTTTCTCCATTGCACAATTACTCCCAACTAATAGAATGCAGCGGTGCTTCCAGAAGCACCTGAATTCTTTTGGAACACCAAAGAAACACCCGTGCATCATTATGACGGTACCGGTCACACTACAAAGTAGCCAAATGCTAGTGGTTCCTGCTCTGGTGGGAGCAATCCCCATTCTGGGCCCTGCAGTCAGACTCTCCAGATAATGTCCTGATGGTTTAAGGAGGAAAACATGTGAAATATGGAGTCCTCCAGTTGGGTTCTACGTCCCAGGTTGGAATGATGATGAAGGGGATAAAGACCCAGGAGTAACATGTCATTAAGGGGAACAGAGACTCATTGCATTTACCTGGGAGAAGGAGAGCAGCCCCATCCCGTATCTACTGGTGTCTGGTCATCGGAGATGTGAGGAATTTGTGAGGAAGCACAAGATCTATCTGTGCCTCCGTTCAATGAGCACTCAGGGGCCTGTTTGCAGGCACTGGTGATTCAGAGATGAGTACGAAACAGTCACTGCTCTCAGGAGCACACGGTCTAGTAGGGAAGAAAACCGTGTACATAAATGAGTGCCACCTGGTAGGGAAAGGGGTGGAAAGGGCCGTGGAACACTGAGGCAGGTGCAGATGTGAGCAGAGCTGACACAGGAAGAAGGTGAAACACGTGGGGTGATGACGAGCCATCAGAAGGAGGATTTAGGATTCCAGACAACATCTAGCTTCTAGAAGATGAAAGCCATGGAACCCTGTCACTTTATCATCTGGCTGAAGGAGGTTTCTTCTCCTCGAGCACCAACTCCGCTTCGGCTCCAGCTCGGCCACCCACCAGCACCTCACCCACATCCTGGACTACTCCCTCTGTCAGAATCTCTTTATCTGCCTCCCAGCGGCATCTGTCTCCCCAGATACTGGACCTTGTTTAGGTCTCAGATCAAGGGCTTGTTCAGAGGGCCAGATTTTATCACTGTCGGGGTTGAGAACTGCTTGTGCATCATGTTAGTAGGCAGAAAACTGACTTTTGGTTTTACTATTATTTTTCTGTTCTCTACAGACCATGTACCTCTGACGGCTGACACCCAGAGAGGACCTCTCCCACCCTCCACCCTCCTCTACTGCCACCTCTGCCACCTCTTCACTGGCCTGTCCTTTGTCTTCCCTCTACCCCTACTCCCCCCACCCCTGGGCTGCTCAGAAGCCCAGGGCCTCAGTCCCTAATTCCGCGCCTAATTCTGCATCAGCACAAGTCACAAAAATACGGACTTAGAATTCAGGCTGCCTGCCTTCAAATTACTGCTCAGAAGTACTTTTATTCAATTTCATGAGTTCCTGAGAGCAAGCATTACCAACCAGGGGGTCTCTCGACCTCTAAAATTAGATGCCTGATCTTGTGTGTGTGTGTTCTTCTTGGGTTCCTCATATTACTTATTGTAATATTGAAGAGATCACAGACCCCCAAAGCTAGACGTTTGTTCCGCACTCTCTCCTGTTGCCTCAGTTTCCCACTCCATCCTCCTGCATCCTCTCCCACCCCTTATTTGCTGAGATGATCCACGTCATCTGGCCCGAGCGTCCTCATCCAGCCTCCTCTGCTCTCACAAGCTCCACCTTTTCCTTCTCTTTGAATCTTTAAAGGACGAGGTGTTCTTGTATCTTCTCAAAGGCAACAGTTCATTTTAATCCGAATCTTGGATCTTCTGTTTTCTGAAATACCTTGCTCCATCATCGACTGCATATTTTTCTGGCATCTTTGATCTCTTACACTCCCTTCACTTCCCCTTTGTGCAGTGTGGGATCTGTACAAAAGGAAGAACACCTCTGCTTCACTTTGTTGTAACCCACCCCCCCAATCTCTGATGGGTAGGAAAGGAAAGGAAATAAGATGGGCACAATCCCTCCTCTCTAGAATGTCCCCTGTAGTCAAGGACACAGGAAAAGGCAAGTGGTACTCAACGATGAGACGAAAAGCGAAGTGCCCGTGGGAACACACAGCACTAATCCAGACTTGGGGTCTGGAAGGCGCATGGAGAGCAGTGGTATGCGTGGTTGTTTTTTTTTAAGATTTTATTTATTTATTTGACAGAGAGAGATCACAAGCAGGCAGAGAGGCAGGCAGAGAGAGAGGGGGGGAAGCAGGCTCCCCGCCGAGCAGAGAGCCCGATGCGGGGCTCGATCCCAGGACCCTGAGATCATGACCTGAGCCACCCAGGCGCCCCCTGTATGGGTGGTTAAGAGATAAGACGGGGAGCTGCTTGTCTGGCATGGGACCCCAGCTCTATAGCTGTATTTGTCATGTGGCCTTGGGCAAATCACTCATTTCACTGGCCTAGTTTCCTTTTCTAGAAAATGGGGATAAGAATAGTATCTACTTTATACAATTGTTGTGAAGGTTTGGTTAAATGGAGAGATGTAGAGATGCCTGGCACATAATAAGGGGTACGGAAGTGCTGACTCGTCTTTTAATATTTATACCTGTCTCTGGACTAGACTCTGCACCTACATTATTTCATTTATTCCTCACAATGGCCCTTTCAATTTGGTATCATTTTTGTGTTTCCTTCCTTTTTCTTTTCTTTCTTTTTTTTTTTTTTTAGCATAGTTTCCAATTCTTTACTACCTCTTTGCTGTGGAATTCTACCCTGACATCTTTGCTGTGAGACTTTTCAGGACCTCCCAGTAGGGTCGGTAAAGTAAGTAGGGTAAACTCACCCAGGCTTATTTCATGTAACTTGCTGGGAACAGAGCATTCGAATGCTATCAGACAAGACACAAACCGGGGTCTTGAATACGCTTTCATGATCTGACCTGGTCTCCTGCGCATCTGACATTTACTGTGAAGAAAACACACCTTTGTTTACGTGGAATGAGGAGGTGCTTGAGGTCAACCCGAACCCAACCCACAGCCCAGGGCGAATCCAGCTGACCCACATTCTGAAGCAGAGCCATCCCGGCTGACCTATAAACCTAGGTTTGTTTTTGTAAAAAAAAGGTGACGTTCGGGAGTATGATATTAATATTACTAATTCTTTACCAAACTCTCCGACAGAGCTCGAATACATTTAAAAAAATCAGGAGATGAATCTGTTTCTCTTTTTTTCCTTCTTGGAGAGGTGTTTTCTAGTGTTGTTTGTCTTCCTGTCTACTCCTGCAGCCCAGGTACCATCCAGAAGCTTCCCTGTGTCATCATCCCGGGAATCCCCTTCTCTCCCTCTGGGCTGAATCTCCTGTTTCTATATCACACACCTTCCATCTTCTTGATCTACTTCCTTGTTTTACGAAGTACATCCGCTAGTAGATTCCTAAGATTGCATGGGACATAAATTTCTGGAGACGCTTTATAGCTGAAAACATGTATAGTCTAGTCTCATTCTTGGAAGGCCACACTGGAAATCATTCTCTCTCAAAATTCTGACGGAATTGTTCCAGTGTCTGATATCATCCTGATTTAAGGTCCCTTGCATGTTATTTTTTTTTTTCTTCCTGGAAATACTTGGGATTTTTATTTTATGCCTGACATTCTAAAATTTTACGATATGCCTTAGACTGTGTATGCTTCAGCCACTGTGTGCTAGGCACTCTGTGATTGCTTAATGTGGAAATTCAAATATTTCCGTTTCGGGAAGTTTTCTCTCTCTCTCTCTCTCTCCCCCACCCTCCCTTTCCTGTTTTCTGTGGTCTCTTTCTTCGGGATTAGATTTATTTGGATGTTGGGCTCCTGCCTTGATCCTTTCATTTTATCTTTTTTCCTTCTATTTTCTGTCTCTCGGCCTTTCTATTCTACTGTCAGGGAAGCATTTCAACTTTTTCTTCAAAATTTCCTCTGAACATTTTATTTCTTCTTCTTCTTTTTAATAGCCAAGGGCTCTTTCTTTTTCTCTGAATCGTCCTTTTTCTTTCATAGCAAGGTGGGGCGGGAAGGATGACAAGGGCCGTCGCACTGCTCCTGGTATAAACTGTCTACCAGTCCTCCTGTTTTCCAGCTCCTTCTCGCACAGAGGCCTTCAAAGGTATGGGATGCCTCAGGGTTCGGAGCTTTGCTGGGTCCGTGGTGTGGTCTGAGCTGCTTCTTGTCGGCGGCTCTCGTTACAGGCTACGGTCCAGCTCTGCTGTGCGAGCTTAAGCACTTTCCACAGTCCTTCTATTTTACGGCTTCCAACATTCTGCTCACGTCTCCTGTCGACTCCTACCTCCTTTGACACTGGGCTCTCCTAGTAGACTGGGAAGCCCATGAAGCCAACGGCTGTGCCTGCTTTATGAGCTTCTAAACACTCTATCTGACATTTCGAAAATGTTTGTTGAATAAAATGAAGAGGACTCAGCTGACGGGAGGGAGGAGAGGGAAGAAAAAGGCAGGAATGGACGTTGGCCACAAAGGAATGGCGTGTGCTAAAGACCGCAGGTGAGAGAAGCAAGCTCCGCCTAGAACCTGAGAGGGTCTGAGTACTCCTGCCAGGAAGAATGGGAGGGGGTAGGGATGGGGTGGGGTGCAAAGAAAGAGACACGGCTGGGGAAACCTGCCGAGACCAGATCATGGTGGGTCTTCGAAGCTGTGTTAGGGACTTTGGTCTTTACCCGGAAAGGAATGGGGAGTTATTGAAAAGCCTCTATGAGTCTCCTAGGGCAGCTGTAACAAAGCACTCACCACACACTGGGTGTTTTACAATAATAGATATTTATCGTCTCATGGTTCTGGGGACTAAAAGTCTGAAATCAAGGTGCTAGTGGGGTTGGTTCCTTCTGAGGGCTGTGAGGGACATCTGTCCCATGTCTCTCCCACTTTCTGGTGGTTTGCTGGTAATCCTTTCTTACAAAGGCATCACCCAGATCTTCATTATGCCAAACTTCCCCTTTCTATAAGGAGACAGTCACATGGGGTGAAGGCCCGCCCTTCTGACCTCATCTTAAAGTCATCATCTACAAATACCCAATAGCTAAATAAGGCCACATTCATAAGCACTGGGGTTTAGGACTTCCGTATCTTTTGGGGAGGACACAATTCTTAGCAGTGTCCTAACAGAAAATTATATAATCAGACCCATGTTTTAGGAAAACCTCCCCACCTCCAAGGAGAAGGAGCAGGGGTAGAGAAGGTAAAGATCTCACCACTCCAGAGGCCTTTGCCTCCAGCTCTGTGAAGGGTGAGGACAAGTGGTGGTGGGACAGAGAGAGGTAGGCAGATTCCAGGGATGCTCGGTAACCTGGTGAGCGGAAAGGACCAGAAGGAGCCGACTAAACGCAGAGGAAGAAAGGGACTGAACAGAGGAGAAAAAGCAGTCGAGGGACACCGGGGTGGCTCAGTTGGTTAAGCAGCTGCCTTCGGCTCAGGTCATGATCCCAGCGTCCTAGGGATCGAGTCCCGCATCGGGCTCCTTGCTCAGCAGGGAGCCTGCTTCTCCCTCTGCCTCTGCCTGCCACTCTGTCTGCCTGTGCTCACTCTCTCTGACAAATAAATAAATAAAATCTTAAAAAAAAAAAAAAAGAAAAGAAAAAGCAGTCGAGGATGACCTCATTTCCTAACTCCCACACCATCTTTACTGGGCTACTCATCTCATGCCTGTTCTAAAACCGTGGCCTACTGGACTGTATTTAGTGTTCATGTCTTGCCTTAGGCAACATTTGACTTGGACACTGGTCACCATCCTTTCCATTTTCAAACGCTCTTTTCCCTGAACAATGATTTACACATAATTGTAAAATGAGCGATTCTATATTGAAATCCCACTGGCATCCAATGATCTAAAACTGAATTCATTCTTCCTCTGACAAATAAGCCACTGGGCACCCCATCCCTTACTTCCTTAGCTCAGCCAGGAGTGCGTCACTGACGCAGCACAGTCCAGAGTCCTATTTACTCCTACTTTTTCCTCCTTCTTACATGTGGCCAAAATTGCATCTCTTTTTACCTGATAGTCGTTCCCAATTTTGTGCTTTCCGTGCCTCTTCTACCGTATTTAAGTCCTTACCACCATACCCCAGCACTTTGGGTCAGCTTCCTGATTCACCACTTCCTACCTCATGCTACTTTTTTTTTTTTTTTTTTTTTTTAGAGAGAGAGCATGCAAGAGTGGGGGGAAGGGGCAGAGGGAGAGAGAATCTTAAACAGACTCCAGGCTGAGTGCAGAGCCCAACACAGGGCTCCATCTCACAACCCTGAGATCAAGACCTGAGCTGAAACCAAGAGTCAGATGCTTAGCCTACGGAGCCACCCAGGCGCCCCCTCACTTCTCCTTAATACATCCCACACCTCCCCATCACACTCTTCTTCATCAAGCTTCATGTTCCTTCCCTCATTCTCCTGCTCATTAATCATCTGAGATTACCTATCACTTCTATGGTAATGTTCAAATGCTGCCTCATCGTCTTTCAAGCCTCCTACTACCAGCATAAACCCCTGGTGCTCTCGAGCTGGTCTGTTAACTGTGGGACTTGCCCAGCACATTTCTCTTATGCCTCTCAGATTCCTGCACTCTCTCTCCCTGCCCGCTTGCCCACTCTGCATTTCTGTAAATCTGAAGCATTCTCTGAGAACCAAGAACAAGACTGGCTACATAACTTGTGGGCCCCAGTGCAAAATGAAAACATGGGGCTCTATGTTCAAAAGTGATTAAGAATTTTTAGATGCTGACAACAGAACCTTCTGAGCAGAACCCCCTGTGTGGCATGGGTCACATGTCCACAAAGCAGGCCTTGCTCAAGAGTCCTTCCTTGACAACCAGTTTATTTTTCATTCTCCTTCTAACACCTATAGTGCAGTCTAGAAAGCCGTTCTTGACATTTGTTGCGTGCTACCATCCTTTGTCCATTAATCTCTATGTCCATATGTCTGCACGTGCTGGTAGCATCTCTATTCATTCATCAAGCTCTTATGAGGACCATACCATGTGTCCGGCCCTTAGAAAAGACAACCAAAAGACTCCTCTCATACACTCAAGGATTTCACAATCTGGAAGGTTACTAAACATCCTAACAATTATAATGCCGTGTGGTAACCACTGTGGGGAGAGATGCCCAGGGTGCCGGTGACATGGGGAGGGGCTGCAGGCAGGAAGGTGTCCTAGAAGACGTGTAGCTGGGACTCCAAAAGTGTGTGGAAGCTGGCCAGGCCAAGCAGGGGAAAGAGAGAGATGAAGGATGTTTCAGGTGGAGGGACCAGCACATACAAACTGTGCAGGAATGTTCCGTGCCTCACCCAACTGAAATGTCAGCTTTTGGAGTACAGCAAATGCACCCTCTCCGAGCACCTCATACAATTCATTGCTCGTAGTACAAACCCAATAAATATTTAATTAGTTGAGGAGGTAAATGGATTCCATAAACAATGTGGGATTTAAAAGTTAAACCAAAGAACAAAAGTAATTAGAACTTTTAAATATGTATCTAAAATTCATTAAGCATGAGGGGTCTTCCAGAGAATTTATATATGCAACAGCCCTATAAAGACTGATTTTTACATATATTTAACGCTAATTTTACTACCCCTTTCTGATCACAGTGCAATGAAAGCTAATTATGGCTACTATTGCCAGGTAGAGTATAAAAGGAAATGGGCTGTTCCTTGCTGCGAATTTGATTTTCATAAAACATCAAGTACATAAAAATGTTGTCCCTGCACTATTTTTAAGTATTGAAAAATATAAAAAGTTGAATCTAGCCAACAATGCAAGTGATGACCATTTCAAAAGCAGAGACTTTGCATAACTTTAGTTTATAACAACGCTGTAGCTATTCACTGGCCTTTTACAACTCATTTGCACTAACAGAGTCATTAAAACAGATGCAGGCTGAAAGGAAGGTAGGCCACTTACCTTCAGCTTCCTAGGCTGGAAAGACAATATTTCCTCAACTTTTGTAAACAGATAGGCTTCGGCTGCTGAGGGTTTGAGGCATTTCTAGCACCAAGGACACAAACACAAGGACAAAGCTTTTTAAATAAGTGTGTAGGAAATAATGGAAGAGGGGCGCCTGGGTAGCTCAGTTGGATGGGCAACTGCCTTCGGCTCAGGTCACGTTCCTGGAGTCCCGGGACTGAGTCCTGCTTTGGGCTCTCTGCTCAGTGGGGAGTCTGCTTCTCCTTCTGACTTCTCCCCTCTCATGCTCCCTCTCTCTTGTTTTCTCTCTCTCTCCCAAATAAAGAAATAAAATCTTTAAAAAAAAAAAAAGAAAGAAAGAAAAGAAAAAGAATGTGTAAATCAAGTACCACAATGGAAAGTTATGAGCCACGCAAAGCTAAAAATAAATAAAAATGAAAAAGCTAGTAAGAAAAATATTTGAGCACCACGGTGCACAGGAAAAGCAAAAGATCTGAAATCTGCAATCTTAGCGACAAATTCTGATCCCCGCGATTGTCAGATCTTGCGCCAGGCGCTTCTCCTGTACTTGGCTGAACTTGCACATCAACTGGAGACAATACCAGCTATGTCACAGAACTACCTTGAAGAATAAATAAGAGAAGGCATGCTAACACAGCTAACACAGTGGTCCTAGCTAGTGCCAAATTTCCCTTGAATCCAAGTGTGCAAGTTGTGATCTACAGAAAATACTGAAATACGTCATTATGTCAAGTCAGGTTCATTCATTCCAACAATCTTATTTTTTATTACAATTCAGCTGAAATTTCTTACACATCCACCAGTGCCCAGCGCTGGGGCACATCACATGTAGTACTTTCAGCAACCCCATAATGTGAGTGGCATTTATCCCATTTTAAGGTAAGTAAACTGAGGCCCAGAAGAAGAGTTGTTGTTTTTACTGTGTATCTGCAGCTGCAATATAAAAATATTTCTGGTCAAGTTCTCCATTCCTTAAATAGAAATATGAATCAGCTGCTAATTCTCTGCAGAGTCGGCCAAACAGAGTAGCTTCAGTGAATTCATATGACACAGTTTCCATATTTCAGTCACTCCTTTACGAAGTAAGTATTTACTGTGTTTAATGAAGACTGTACTGTGTCTAAGACACAAAACAAACAAAGGTACAGAGAATCACAGGAAACGTACACGCTAGAGAGTAAGACAATGAGATGGGCTGCATTAGATCAGTCTGGTGGCCGACAGATGGAATGGGGTGGACGGTGACAGGGAAAAAGGAGAAAGGTTAGGAGGCAATGGCAACCACGGAGGGAGGGGGCAAGAGCTGCCAGCCCGAGTGGCAGCGATGGGCAGCAGAAGCAAGAGACATACACAAGACTGTTTCTGAGGTTATGTGCAGAGGACGAATGAGAAAATGAGTCAAGAATGACTTTGAGGTCAAGCAACTAGGGAATTCAGGGAAGAGGGATGTCCTGGGTCAAAGTGTGACATTTTAGGAAGACGTGGAGGAAATCCATTGGATCACAGTGGCATTAAGGCAACATCGAAAATGTTCAGGATTGCTCACCGGTGCAAAACGCAAGCTATGTAATGGAGCTGTGGGGCTAAGTCAAGGCAGAAGACACAGATCTGAGCCTCATCAGCATGGAGAGAATTAAAGCTTTGAGTCAGGGTCAGCTCTCCAGGAGGAAGCACTGAGAAGCAAAGGAGCGGACGTTCAAGGACTGACCTCCAACATCAAGAAGGGAGAAAGAAGAAAGGCCAATTTGATTAATTTTTTGGCATGTAATGGAATATGCTTAGATAATATTGATTAGATTTCAGATTATTTTAGATTGTATTGGATAATAAAGGGCTCTATTTAATTCTTGTTTTTCTGTCCTAATAAATGTTAAGTATCAATAAAGGAGAAGGCATGTGCACTTTAAATTCTCTCCATTTTGAGAAAAATCCTATCCAGGGAAAGGAAATGGCTCAGAATGAAGTCTCTTGGACCCAACAAGAATATCAATAATCTCTTTCCATTTACAATAATGTGTAAGATCTCCTTCCATCGTCAAGACCCTGGAAGTGCCCAGAAAAATCCCAAAACTTGTTTCTACCTGCAACATCACAACATCCAAATTCATTCACTGTTTTCCTCATTCATGCTACTTTTTACAAGACATTGAGACTACAGTGGTGGATAAAACAGTCACATCCTCTGTTCCTACAGAGTTCATAGCCTACCTCCTGACATTTTGCATCCTGCCTTTTGCTTCCAATCCAAAGTAAACAGGATTGAACCTCAGTGACATTTAATTCACTTGCTTTTCTCATTGTCCTTTGGGTACAAACTTTTGACAGATGAAGGCTGACTGCTTGCTAACCAGCAAACAGAGGTCTTCTTTTAGATGAATTAGATAGTAGCCAGAAAATGCAACAAAATATGCCCAAGTTGTCACACATTCTAACCTGAGTAGTTGAGTGGTTCCTGCCACCTCTCCAGTGGGCAGTGTCAGCTGTCTACACCGTGAGGGTTTAGCCTTCAAAGGCCTCCTAGTATTTGACAAACTCCAGGCAGAGGAATGAGAAATGGGAAGGAGAAGGATCCTTTGTCATCTCATCTCTTTTCTCATTGCCCTTTTCTGTTTATTTATTCTTTTAAAAGATAATATTTATTTATTTGTTTGTTTGTTTGTTTGTTTGACAGAGAGAGAGAGACAGCACAAGCAGGGGGAGGGCAGAGGAAGAGGGAGAAGCAGGTTTCCTGCTGAGCAGGGAGCCTGATGTGGGGCTCAGTCCCAGGACCCCAAGATCATGACCTGAGCTGAAGGCAGACACTCAATGAACTGAGCCACCCAGGAGCCCCTGTCCTTCCTTGTTTGAATCAAAAGAAATAAAGGGTAAATGAAAGATAAACAAAAAATATATTTTTAAATGAAGAATAATAATTTTTTTTAAAAAGCCCTACAATGAATGAAGCAAAATTGCTGTTGTAGATTTACTGAAACTACTGAATTTAAAAACTTTGATTTTCTAAGTGTTCAGGAAAACAAGGCTTCAGAATAAGTGTGCCAACTCTGCCCACCCTAGTAGGTGGCATTCATGGGAACACAGGGTTGTTTTCATCTAAGTCATTTTCCTGCCTGTGGTTTGAGTCGATCTCAAACACCTACAGGGACCAGGCAGGTGCTTAACTGGAGGGATGTGGGCTGGGTATAAGTGACAGAAACTGACACCCGCTGGAAAAATAGAAGCCTTGTCCACAGGTAGTAGCAGAAAGAATACCAACTTGATTGCTCAAGAGAAACCAGAAGTCTGGATTTTTATGTGAAATCATCTGATTTTTAAAATATTGTCAATGGAGATGCCTGCCTTCAGGCATCTTAGACGTCTGCCTTCAGCTCAGGTCATGATCCCAGGGTCCTGGGATCGAGCCCCACATCGGTCTCCCTGCTCAGTGGGAAGCCTGCTTCTCCCTCTCCCACTCCTCCTGCTTTTGTTCTCTCTCTCTCTCTGTCAAATAAATAAATAAAATCTTAAAAAATAATAAAATAAAATATTGTTAATGAATTTTAAAAAATTAAATTTTATGTCCCTAACTTACAGCCTCTGGTCTATGGCAGATTTGCTGTGTTTGTACAGCAACAAGGAAGCTATGGGAGAGTCATCAACATGATTAACCTTCTCATGTGTAACTGGTGCAAGGACTCAAGAATGTTGAAATAACCTGACAGAGGAGGTATCCAGTTATAATGGAAGTGAAGAGAGAGACAATTGAAAGACTTAATAATGGTGAGAAAATGATACTATTACTGTACATATGGGACGAATGGTTTGACAGTAAAAATGATACTAAGAGTTTGGTAACAAATTATGCAAGGTATTGAAATCAGCTTGACCTACGTTATTATCATTGTTGGCACCATCATCAGCTGGAGACGAGGGGAAAATCCTTGGTGTGGTTAATACTGGATGCCTAGCGTTAATCCAAAGACGGCTGGGAATGTGAAGAATTAATATGCCATGGCAAATTGCTGCTGAAGGCTGTCGCAAGGCATGGAACATTCCATTGGTTCAAAGCCCGTTGAACCAAAATTTGAGGTTCTGGTGCAGACTCATGTATCCATTCATTCAGTTTTTCAACAAATATTTATTGAGCACTTTCTATGTGCCGGGTACTATCAGAGGCAGTGAAGATACAGTCATGCATGAATCAGACAAAAGTTCCTGACCTGTTGTAGTTTACATCCTTGCTGGGAGATGCAGACAATAGACAAGATAACAAAGTATACAATATACTAGACAGTGATAAATCTTAGGAAGAAAAAATGAAATAAGGGAGGGGGAATAGAAGTGTGTGTGTGTGTGTGTGTGTGTGTGTGTGTGTGTGTGTGTCCTTTAGGCAGAGAAGGGTGATATGGATTTGAAACTCTAAATAAGGTTACCAGGCAAGGTCTTACTGAGAAAGTGACATTTGAGCTGAAATAGGAGAGAAATGGGTGCTGAAGGTGAGGAGTGGAAGTAAGCCCTGCGGATTCTGTAGTAAGAAGATTCCAGGCAGAAGGAACAAGTGCAAAGGTCCTGAGGGAAATGTGCACCTCCTGTTTGCAAGGCCAACGTGATGAGCAAAGATGGAGAGGTGGAGGAGCAGATGAGGTCAGAGTGGCCTGCTCGCACAGGGTGTTGACTTTTATCATAAGGGATGTAAGAAGTCATTGCAGGGAAGGAAGTCTCTGGATTAAACCAAAGGAGAGAAAGCTGGGTACAGTGAAATCAGTGGGAGTATCTGTGAGACAGGGATGGCTTGGACTAAGGTCTCAGCAGTGGAGACGGTAAGAAGTCACCTGATTCTGTGTATATTTTGACGGTTAGGGCTGGAAGAATTTACTGACAGATTCTTTGCAGCAGTTAAGAAAGTGAAGAGTTAAGGATGAATTCAAGGCCTTTGGCCTGAGCCAGTGGGAGAGAAGGATGTCTGCTTTAGTCGATGTGGAAAGACTAGATGAGAACATGCTTGAAGGTGGAGACCAGTACAAGCTGTTTTAGACTGGTTGCGCCTATTAGGGACCCACTTAGGAGAATTGAGCAGGCAGCGGCCTATGGTATCTGGAGGCCCACACTGTGGGGTTAAATTTGAAGTCATCGATCGTATTTAAAGCTGTGTGATTGGATGAGATCACCTAGAGAACGAATATAGATAAGGAAGAGAAGAGGTCCAAGCTCTGAGCTTTGAGGCACTCCAACATAAAAGGTTAGGAAAATGAAGAGGGACCAGCGGAGTATACTAAGAAGGAACGCTCAGAGAGATAGGAACTAGATCAGGTGCCTGCGATGCCTTAGAGGCCTAGTAAAGATGGATCTCAAGTTGGGAGGAGGGACCAATCTCTGAAAAGCTATTGCTGGTCATGTAAGATAAGGCTAGAGAACTGCCCACTGAAACATGGAGGCCATCAGTAATCATGTAAGGACAGTTTGGTGGAGATGGGGGGCCAAAGTCCCATTGGACTCTTTTCCCAAAAGAATGGGAGGGAAGACATTGGAAACAGATACTATAAACAAATTTCAAAAGATCTGTTGTAAAGGGAAGAAAAGAAATGTGGAAGCTGGTTCAAGGGGGTGTGGGCTCAAGTGTTTTGTTTTTTAAGATTTTATTTATTTATCAGAGAGAAAGAGAGTGCACAGAGGGAGAGGGACAAGCAGACTCCGCGTGTATGGAGCCGCTGGTATGGAGTTCGATCTCAGGACCCTGTGCTCATGACCTGAGCTGAAACCATGAGTCAGACAACAACCAACTGAGCTACCCAGGTGTCCTTCAAGTGTCTTTTTTGAGGTGGGGAAAAAAATAACAGTAAGTTTCTATGATTCTGGGAATTACCCATCAGAGAAAGAGGAAAAAAATCATGCAAGAGATAGAGGGAAGATTTGGTGGAGCAAATGTCTTGAATAGATAAGAAGGGATGAGCTCTAGTAAACAAGTGGGGGGTTTGGCCTGGTCAAGGAGCAGAGACAGCTCATCCATGAAGACAGGAGAGAACGAGTAGATGGTCACAGGTGCTGGGAGGTGGACCTGTGCAAATTCTTCTGACTGCTTCTATTTCCACAATGAGTGAGTTTGCAGAGGGAGCTACGGAAGGGCTGTGAAGAAAGGAGAGTGTATAAAACAGCGAGCCAGGGGTTTGGAAGAGAGGCTACTTGAGGGGAATTTGGTGTGGGACCTAAGCAACATTAATGGCTAGTGATTACATTAAAAAAATTTTATTTTAATTACTTAACATTTCATTTTTAAATCATTTCAGAATTACAAAAAAGGTGCAAAAAGAGTTCCAGGAATTCCCGTATGCCCTTTCCCCTGCCTCCTAAAATGTTAACATCTTATATAACCTCGGTAGAACTGGCAATATCAGGAAATTAGCATCAATCCACCATTACTAACTAAACTACAGACCTTTTTAAAATTTAGCATATTTTCTTATTAATGTTCTTTTTCTGGAGTAGGACCCAATCCACGATCCCATAGTCCATTTAGTTGTGATGTCTCCTTAGTCCCCTGTAACCCAAGGTACTTCCTCAGTTTGTCTTTCAACACCTGGACATTTTGGAAAAAGCTAGTCATAGAATGTCTCTCATTGGGCTTATCTGTCTCCTCACAATTAAATCAGGCCTGCACTTTGGGCAGGAATGCCACATAAGCGATGTATCCTTTTTAGTGCATTGTATCATGGGGCACCTGAGGTCTGCCATGGTCTTCCACTGTAAAGCTAGTGTTTTTTCCCCTTTGTAATGAATAATTAAGTGATCGTGAATATAAAACATTCTGCATGGTTTTTTCCCTCCCTATTCATCTCCACTGGTGCAGGTACTGAGTAGGTGGAGAACAGATTTAACATTAATATTGTGGTCTATCAAGTGAGTACCTTAGCTAAGGTATAACCTAAAACAGCTAACAATATCATCAAACAGAAAGGTTAACTGCTTCAATAGATTTTCAATCTACAGCAAGCAACCAATTACAGAAGAGGATGTTTGATTTCAAAGGAGAAAAGTAGCCCTAACTTTAAAGTTTTATAAAACTGATTAATTTATACCCAGCTTTTGTGGAAATATTTGTGCATACTTGTGGAAAAGACTTTTTTTTTTTAAGATTTTATTTATTTATTTGACACAGAGAGAGAGAGAGAGAGAGAGATCACAAGTAGGCAGACAGGCAGGCAGAGAGAGAGAGGAGGAAGCAGACTCCCCACTGAGCAGAGAGCCCGATGTGGGGCTCGATCCCAGGACCCTGAGATCATGACCTGAGCCGAAGGCAGAGGCTTAACCCACTGAGCCACCCAGGCGCCCTGGGTCTCTCTTTTTTTTTCCCCCAGAGAGAGAAGGGGAGGGGCAGAGGGAGACAGAGAATCCCAAGCCCTGATGTAGGGCTCTGAGCTGAAATCAAGAGTCCAATGCTCAACTAACTGAGCCACCCAGGCACCCTGGCAAGGTAGAGTCTTAAAAGAGGCAGTCCAAAGTGCACCTCTAGGCTAAGGTCTTGTGAAAAATCCAAGGGCAGAAGCAAGGAGTACTTTTGTTTTTAAGCTGGGAAAGGGGTTGGCCAGGATGGTGATGACAAGTGGGGAGGGGGAGTGGTGGGACCATTGCTGCCTCTACCGCTGGCCAGTTTTTAGCATGGAAAAGACTTCTTAAATCAATTTTTGTCCCTCTAGAGTATATACAAGTGTACAAGTACTAACAACTATTTATGGGACCAATATCTGGTCCCCAAATCTGAACACCTGGGGAAAATATAAGGGAAATAATAAACAACTAGAGAAAATAAAAGATGTACCAAATATCTAATTAAAACATCCTAGGGACTCCACGAAAAGTCAAAGGTTTCCTCAAGTGAAATTAAAAAAGTGACAACATTCTGAACTTCTGATATAGTAGATGTGCCTAACGGAACATTTTTCTTGCAGTGGGGTCTTGAACTACTCAGTGGTTTCACTACCTGCTTTCAAAGATATGGAGGCCTGAGGTGAGATAGAAAATATCCAACACAAATCAGGAGATCCGGCATTTAAATTTGCCCGAGTTTCCACCTGTGTGGCCAGGTCAAGCCACTAGAGCAAAGCAGTTAAGAGCATGTGCTCTGGAGTTACCAAGGCTTGGATTCCAAACCTGGTTCCTGGGTTTATGATCTTTGTAAGTCTGGATGAGCTTCTTAATTCCTAGAAGCCCATTTCTTCATCAAAATAAGAAAAGTAAACAACACGCGCATCCTAGAGTCCTTCCAAGGCATACGTGAGAAGCAGCATGGGGAGCACTTAGCATAATGACCAATACACAGCATATGCCCCCAGAGTGCTAGCATTCATACCGAAAGGATTTTTATTATAGCTACTGTTATTACAAGTCACCTTCCTGAGCTTCAGTTTATATCTTAACTGTAACTGTGAAATGAGGGACGTCAACTGGACTAGAATTTCTCTAACATGAATAAATATCTGGGAAAATGATCGCAGACTTCCGGAGTTGTCTTTAACTATTTCTATTACAGTAAGAAAGCATAAAACTTGGTATAAACTGCTAATGCGCTTAGATCCTACCTATAAATCAAAAATTAGCCTAAAAATTAAATTCAAAACAAAAACAACAAAATCGAGGTACGTCTTTGAATGAGGAGAGCGGTGATTTTCTGGAATTAAATCACCCGCTGCCTGGTGAGCAGGGTGTCAGTCCCCGCAGGCGCGGGTTATTCTGTTCCCTGCCCGTGCTACCCACTGTGTTCTTCAGGTCAGTGCTTCACTTCTGCCCTTGCTTTTGAACTACAGCAGCCCAGACCTCATTTGGCCTTCATGTTGCCCAAACTCATGATTTATTTGGAGCTGATTCTCTTCTCACTAGCCCTTGGAAGTTAAGAGAGTAACTTGGTGTCAATTTCAGATTTATCTCTTAATGCAGATCCCGGAGACGCTCAGCTCCAAATCTTTCAGAGACTCTCTACTGCTTCCAGATCCTGACAATCTGAGTCCCCTCTCAGACGTACAGTGGCAGCCTTCTCTAACCAGCTTCTTCTCTAGTCAAACTAGGACATCTGCTGCCATAGCCTGAATGTCTATGTGTCCTCAGCTCAGATTTTGTGCATACAAACCTAATCCCCAGAGTGATGATACTGGGAGATGGGGCCTATGGGAGGTGATTAGGTCATGAGGGTGGAGCCCCCAGGAGAGAGATTAGTGTTCTTATTAGAGGTCCCAGAGAGCTCCCTTGCCCCTCTACTTTCCTGGCCAGGGCGCGGATTTTCTATTTTCAGGGACAGGACCACAGTTGAGGCTCTCAACCCTATGCAGGGTAATTTGTTTCAGTTTCTGCCCGCTGCAGACTAGAGAGTTCTTCCCCACTCCCCATGTACGTGGTACAATCCCAGTGCATGGCTCTAAAAGCCCATGTCCAAATTAGACATCTCTGCGGACTGCCGTGGCTTCATCCTGACCTGACTTCACTGCCATTGAGTTCTTTTTCTTTCCAACAAAAGGATTTATTTCCCTTTCTGCTCATCTCTGCTACGTATTTTTTTTTAAAGATATTATTTGTTTATTTGAGAGAGTGAGCGAGTGAGCAGAAGTCGGGGAGAGAGAGAGAGCAGGGAACCCAATACAGGACTCAACCCCAGGATCCTGGGATCATGACCTGAGCCAAAGGCAGATGCCCAACTGACTGAGCTGCCCAGGCACCCCTCAGCTACATATTTTATCTGACATTTCTATGCATTTGGGATGGGTAGGAGACTGTCCACCTCAGCACTGGCAGCCACGTAACAACTGTAATTCCTAGCATCGATTTCTAACCAATTAAACAAACTACACATGCTCAAGTATAAAGTAACTTTATGACTGTTCATATAACATACATATACAGACATACACATATATACATCTATAAATACATATGTATGTATATATGTAAAATACCTTTATGCCTGTTCATATGATGTATGTATAGATAAATAAATACCTATATATGGATTATTTTTTAAGAGCACAAGTTCCATTTTAGTATAATTTAGTAACAAAGTCACTCTCCCATACAATTATAATAATAATGGTCATGGTGTGACATTTCCTTTCTACTATTAGGTTCTGAATTTTCACTGAGAAAAATAAAAAGTTGACTGAGCATGTTCAATACTCCAGGCACCATGTTAAAGCTCTTTAAGGACATTCTCGTTGAATTTTCACAGCTCTTTATGGGGTAGGTGCCATTAATATCCCAATTTTGCAGATGTAGATATTAAGGCTTAAAGGGTTGAGCAATTTGACCAAAGTCATATAACTAGTAAATGGTAAGGCCAGTACTCAAACCATGTCTGTTTGGCTTAAGGACCCAAATATGTAACCATTTTACCTCTCATCTTAAATAGCCAAGGTAGGCAAACTGGGTATATTATGTATCCAAAATATACAAAGATCCCTCAAAAATCATTAGGAGGGAACAATAAACACTACAATGTTAAAATAGGCAAGAGACTAAGATAAATCATTTATAATAGATCATATTTGGTAATAAACAGAGGAATAAGAAATTTAAGCTCATTAATAATCAAACACAAATTAAAATAAGATGTTATTTTCTACCTATCAGAATAAGATTAAAAAATGATTAATTCCCAGGACGAGTTAGCTCCCTGAAGGGAAATAAACACACACAGCTGGTGGGAACTTAAATCAGGATTTCTAGAACACAAATAGGGGGCATTTTATCAAAAAGCTTTGAAATGTTTATGCCAGGGGTGCTTGAGTGGCTCAGACAGTTAAGTATCTGACTTCAGCTCAGATCATGATCTCAGGGTCCTGGGATCCAGCTTAATGTCGGGATCTACACTCAGCAGGGGAATCTACTTATTTCTCTCCCTTTCCCTCTGTCTTCACCCCCAAACTCTCACTCAAGATCTCTCATCTCAAATAAATAAATAAAAATCTCAAAAAATAAATAAATAAAATGCTTATGCCGTTTGGAAAAAAATTCTTATATTTTTGAAAGAAACAACAAAGCTATAAAATAGCAATGATACAATATTTTTAAATTAAAACACGTATGTGTACATATGTATATGTGTATGTATATAAAATGTTTTTAGTTATATATATTATATCAAAATATTAATAATAGTTATCTCTATACAAAAAGGATTACAGGAAGTTTTTCTTCCTTATTTTGTTTATTTGTATAACTGATTTTCCTACAATAAACATGTACTAGTTTCATGACCCCTAGTTCAGTATTTCTTAACAACACCTAGGCAGATTGAAAAAGCAAGGTTCTGGGAACTGTACAAGCAAAGGCTAGATTGGAAACAATAAAGTGGGTCTACAAATATGGTCCCACAGAATGTCTAAGATAAAACAAATGAAAAAAATTCAGTCACCAAATAAGATAGGCAATGTAATCTCTTTAATTAAAAATTATATATAGTTATATATTTTAAATTATTTAATATATATGAAATTGTATACATTAACTAGATGTTCTATATTAATTATATATTAATTATATTATATAGTAAATATAATGGTTTTGGGGAGAAAACATTTACTTCCTATACTTTTCTATTATTTTTTCCCAAGAAGCATTAATGACTTTATTATTGAAACACTCAATTAAAAATATGAAAGCTGAAGGAGGAGTTGATCAAAACTCATAAAACACACACGATTTTGTTCATTAAATTGAGGAAATACCAAACTCAGTGTTAACATCCACCAAGCTTAACAGATATTATTTTATAGCAACTAAAATCACCCAGTCTAGTACTTGAAAGTCAAGTAGATTTATAGACATTCTTACTCCAAGACTGGTTTATGTGGGAAATGTCAAGCTATTCAATAATTATTGGGCTACACTTACGGTTAGTGATCAATAATAGCTCGTGAATGGAAATCGGTAATAGAACCATCGAGCAGGAATATGGAAAGAGTCTTCAAGGTGAGGAAACTGCGCTTCACAGAAGTTAGCCACCTGAGGTGACACAGTCCTCTGAGTCCCAGTTCAGCTTGAGAAACTCTCTAGATGGAAAACACAGACAACCCCAACAACTCTCTTGGATCTTCCTTCGGTGATTCAGGCTAGAGCTGTCCTTGAGTGACTCGGTAATGACACTTCCTATATAAACTTCATGATCACACACTCAGGAAACATTCCCATCGCCTGGGTGGCTCAGTTGGTTAAGCGACTGCCATCAGCCCCGATCATGATCCTGGAGTCCCAGGATCAGAGTCTGGCCTCAGGCTCCCTGCTCTGGGGGGATCCTGCTTCTCCCTCTGCCCCTCCCCCTTCTCAGGCTCTCTCTCTCTCTCTCTCTCTCAAATAAATAAATAAAATCTTTTTAAAAAACTGTATAAAGCTGCTATAAAGGGCATGTACAGTGTCAAGAGACAGGGTCTTGATCTTCTCTCTCATTAAGGCTGCATGAGCTCTCTGGTACCAACTTCCTGTGCTGTACCCCAACCCCATCCAAAGTCTGTCCCTTGTATTTCAGACAGGTGCTATGTGGTACCTGGAAGAAAGGTGCCTGTCAGCTTGATATGGTGACCCCATGCTCTCCTGGGGGCACCTCAGCCCAGGCTCCCGAGAGACAGACATTCCTGGGGGAATGGCAATGTCCTTCTCCTCCCTGCCCCGGGACTCCTGCCCCCATCCCCCCCTCACCCTTCTGCCCTCTGCCCCTCAGCAGCATTGCTGGGCCTGGTCCTCTGACACAGCGGATGATCCCTGGCCTCTTGGTTTTGTGTTCCCAGTGCCTCTCCCCATGGTGGGGGCGGCGAGGGGTGGGAGGCGAACCACCGCCAGGCTTCTCCAGCCTTGGGTCCTGAGCAGGCTGCACCTGGACCTCCTGGCGCCCCTGGAGCACTCCAGGTCATCCCTCTGTTCCCAGTCCCAGTCACCCCCCTGGGGTCACTGCTGCTGGTGGTCTAGCTGGAAAGGGAAGCACGTCCCTTACCCTTAGGGTTGGGTGTCTCCTTGTCCCACCGTGCCAGGTGGACCTACTGGGTAGGGCCAGGTGTTACCTTTCCCAGGCTGCAAGCCAGGGACTGAGTGAAGGTGGAGGGCTGTGCCAGCCTCATGGTGCATGGCCGTCTGAGGGCTACTATTTGGCCGGTATGTATGTGCTATTGTCCCCTCACCTGTTCTTCTTACTAGAATGGTGTCTGTTTGCCTTTGTGTGGATGTTTCAGAAGGACAGAGGTCATTTGAGAGAGGTCTAGGGGTCAAGCAGGCAGTAAAGTCCTTCCCTCCATTTTAGCCTGAGCCCTTCCCGTGTGTGATTCCTTTATCCTCCAGCCAGCTCATGTCAATAACTCATGGAAAATTCTGGGCTCTTAAAATCCACACCTCCACTACTATAGGAAGTCCTTGCAGCATTTGAAGCTCGAAATTTCTACACCTTATGGAAAATGCTTCATTTTCCAAATGACTTTTTCTCCCTGAAAATAAGGATCAATAAGTGAAATATATGTATCAAGAAACACTGGGCCAAGTCTAGTCTGCAGGTGTGGATCTAAAAAGCACACTGCTGTAATTCATCACAGCTCATTTTACAGTGGATTAGCAAAACCGGCCCTTCTGGTTCCTAACTAAATAATCCCTACTGAACAAATGGTGGCAAGCCAGAATTGTTATATTAATGGATCCACTTTCAATCCCTGTGATCAATCACTTCAAGCTGCTCACTGATCCCATTAGTGCCATCTCCCTTTTACCTGCACTGGGGACACCAAGTGTTTCGCAACTATGTACTGAGAATAACCAGAGTGAGTATGCAGGATGAGATGCTTTTTTTCTCCTCCCAAGTAGGATCACTTGGGTAAAGTGATACACCAAGTTACAGATCCACTGAAAGCAATCCTTTTTAATGTCAAGAGTCTGGGATTGGGGAAAGGGGCAAGGAAGGAGGGAATGTTCTGGTTTCTTTAGCTCTAGCTAAAAGAAGTGATGACTCCAGGTATCTCCTTATGGGTCTGATTCTGGGTAGGTGCTAAGTGAAGGGGTGTTGGGGTTCCTGAGTACAAGGAAGGGACCCACACTAGCAATGGCATGCAAAGGTCCCATGGCTCAGAGCAAGGTACCATCCAATGAAAAGTAGGACCACAGACTAAGTCTCATGTTGTTTGGTGGTTTGCATGCAAATCTCTGGTAGTTACAGAACCTTTTTGTTAAAGCAAGTCTTAAGCGGAGCCATATTAATAGGTCAAACGGATAAAAGTGTGGGTGTCTGCTTGGAACTGCAGGGGAGGGAAGAGTAAAGAACCACAATCTGTCTCCCCCATGGCCCCTGACTAGAGCTGGACACCACATCTCCTTCTTTTGGACCATATTACTTCACCTGGCATACCTGGCAGAGGAAATGAAGCCATTTTCTCCACGCCACCAAGGCGAGGCACTCCCTGGGACAGGGTGAGGAGAGAGGCAACGTCCTAGAACTTCCTTATCTCAACCCTGATAAAGTCTCTGACATCGGAACATAAGGGTGAGGGATTGAGATTGTTGTAAATCCTGAAGGGCTGTCAAGAACGTGCTAGACCCACGGAGTGACGACGAGACAGTAGGCCAGCGTTCTACATGTCCAGCTACGGTGGAAGAAATGCAAGTTCCTCACCAACACAGAGAGTACGATGCACCCATCACATGTCCAGGCAATCGGTGCTCTTCCCTACCTTGGTCCCCCCGCACCATTTTAGCCTTGTTACACAGAAGGTAAAGCATGTGCTTAGTCAGGGTTGTGAGCAGAAACCAGAAAGATAGGTTTGAGGAGCAAAGCCACTGTGGTTACTGTTTAAGGTCATAAACTGTTATGCATCTTAGAATGAAGAGTGTCATCACAATGTTTAAGGTCATAAATTGCTTTGCGCCTTAGAGGAAACAGTGTCATCGCAAAGCATTTTGATTCACCTTTGGTTCTAAATGCTACATGACTTTTTTGAGGACTGAACGGAGGGCATGGGGCTCATATACTTTATGGGTACGGCACATATTCCTTAAAGATTTAGGACCAGATCACTGCTGGTTCTAAAGTCTCAGTAGAT
Source organism: Martes martes (assembly GCF_963455335.1). NCBI lineage: Eukaryota > Metazoa > Chordata > Mammalia > Carnivora > Mustelidae > Martes > Martes martes. The sequence continues at coordinate 56,488,791 of NC_137890.1, forward strand.
GAACGTGCACCTGAGAAAACACCTGGGAAGGATTCTGTGCTTTTGGAACACCTTTCCCTCGAGCCATTCAAAGGAGGGTCACATTGTAGCCCTTTTGCCTTTTCCACCACTGTTAGGCTCACCAGCTAGCTGGCCCAGAGGATGCTGACAACAGGGTGGCTTTTATCCTTGGGTCACTGGTTGAGATTCCCCATGGATATGGTCCAATGCAATCAATGGGGACAGCAGCTCCTAGACTCAACTCACGTGGAGGACAAATCGAGGTCTCCTTACTTACATCACTGACTTAGACACTTTCAGGTACAAGCTGTCCCACAGGTCCTCTGCAGCCCAGAGGGTCATAAGGATCTATGTGACAGAACGGAGGAACCAGCCTACAGCACGCATCTGTTTAACAATGTGAGAGCCGCAGGTGGTTCTCTGCCATGCCCGAAATGGTAGCCAACTAGGTGCGATATTTTATGGCTAAATGCCCAGGATTCACCAATCATCAACTATTATCACATAAAGCAGGGACAATGCAGACAGGACACCTGGGCCATTTGTTTCCTAACAATTAGCATCTAATGAGGACTCACTGTACACAGCACAAAACTAAGTCCTAGACACAGATTATTGCTTTAGATCCTCACAATACCCTGGGTTAGGTCCCATTTTACCCCAAGTTCACAGGTGAGGAAACCAAAGGAGCTTAGGCTCAGCAGCTGGCCCAAGGGCAGAGAACTAAGAAAGGGCAGCCAGGGAATTGAACCCTGAGTTGCTGAGCTATGTTACCTGGCCTTTGATTGAAATTGGATGCGGATACTAGAATGTGCAATTAGCATGATAATTCTGGAGTAAGATAAAACAAAATCAAAGCTAAGAACAGTGCCTTCCCACAGAGTAAGTAACCAACATTGACATTTCATCATTCCCAGCACCAAAGGCAAGGTTGTTTAGTCAACCTAACATAAAGGAAACAAATTTTTTTTTAACCTTTTTTTGGTGAAGGATACAGTCACACAATATACATAGATATCTAATATCTCCCGAGTGCAGATGAGCAGCCTAAAACCATCACTGAAGCAAAGGAAATACACAACTATTTTCAAGTATTCGGGCTAGTGTAAATAAATAACACTATCCTACCCAAACAACATAACAAAAAAAAGTTAAAAAATTTTAAAAACCTCAAGTACTTAATAGGTAAGTAAAGCCTTTGAAAATGATTTAAAATTTTATTTCACTGTCTAAAATTATATATTCTCAAATGAATCATTGTAAGTTGTTTAATAAAGCTAACAGTTTAGCACCTGCAAAGTATCTTATGCATAGTAGGTTTCCAATAAATCTCTTTGGAATGAATGAGTAAATCCATGAATATGCTTTTAAAAACAGACACTGTCCTTTCATTATGTTTAGGATTTTTTTAAGAGTTTTTTTTAATTCTATGATGCAGGTTGCATGATACTTTCTTATCAACAATTTTTAAATCATTTCCTTAGTAAATTTTTTTTTAAAGGAATCTCAGGATCAATCTCTACTTCAAACAAAGGAAAGGAAATAACTATCATCCTGAAAGACAAAAAGAAGTAACTAAATAGCTGGCCAGAAATAATTAAAATAATTAAGAACAGAAATGAAGCTTTCAGATATGAGAGATAAAAAGAAAAGCAGCTTCAAAATATCTTCATTAACATTTAAGAAAATATAAAACTATTCTCTATGTAGCATGAAAACACACAAAAAAATGTATAAATTTAAGCCACTGTGGCTGGTGAAGAGTAAGACGTTTCCTGGTACTGTATATAGAATTGAATAAATTCAGACCAAGTAAATACATTTTTCTCAAAAGCACTGTGGTGCCTGGGTTACTGTGGGGACTCAACAGTCTAACCAACGTGCACACAAAAATAACTCTTCATTTTTAAAAAGAATCTCCAAAAAACTAATATGAGCATAAAAATACAAATTACTGCAGTTATTTCCACATGGTAAAATGTTAGATTAAATCTACACTAATGAAACAATTCAGTAAACCTGTTATGTTTAAAAGGAAAGAGGAAAGAGGTATATGGAAAATAGTAAAGATTTCTAGCAACAGTTTCTACACCTTTCCAGCAGAGCTGTGTCCTTTCACCTAACAGGCAAATCTGAGATTCCCCAAGTATTCCCCAAGCACTAGGAAAATCAATAGCATTAACTTCGGGGTGCCTAAGGTTGCTTTTGCATAAGCTTTTATCTCATTTTTAGCAACATTAAAAAAAAAAAAAGCACAAAAACACAGGATGTATATAACCTTGGCTCACCATTGCTCTGGCTTCCTTAATACAATCTGCTAAAAGAGCCAAAGTGTTGTGGTTTAGTTTCACAAGCTTCATCACATGGTTCTGCCAAACTGCAAAGCTAATGGGACAAATAAATAGGCTGACCATACTGCACAACAGGTAAAACAGACCCTTAAAATCTAAGACAGAGCTTTAGTCCTTAAAGAGACATGCGTTTTTTTCTAAAAGGAAAAAAAAATGAGGTAGTAACATTTTCAAAAATAGTAGAAAAAAAATAATTGAAATAAAAATACTAAAATAATACAAATTGAATGTAATTTGTGTTTTCTAAATCCAGTCTACATTTGTACATCGTTTCCATATTAAACAGCCCAAGGTTCTGCCTGGTACTTGCTAGAAGAGATCTGCAGGAAATGAAGTCGGGTGCCTGATTTCATATGTGACAAAGCACTTTTTTTTAAAATTATTGATAAGGACATTGCCTTGATTGTGACCATGAGTCACTAAACATAAATTTTAAAGGCCAAGCATTGTTCAGTAAAAGTATATCTCAATAGTTCTCATGGTTCCAGCAACTTTTGAGAACACAGGAACCTGACTAAATTTAAATATTGAAACACAGATTAAGTATGCAAAATATACATTTTTGCCTAAAAACATAAGCACTTTTCACGCTTACAAAATAAACACAACAAATATTATTTGAGACAAAACCTAGCAATCAGATCTGCCTATTGCTGTCAACTTTCTTGTTTTTCTGAGAGGCTAATCAATCTGCGGAGTAGACACAGGCAAAAGTGGTATAAATCCACACCAGCCGCCACAGTCTCATTGGGACTCAGTAATCCTACAAGGAAAAAGAAACCACGTGCTAATAATACTCTAAAGAAAAACAAGCTGCTATTTCCCAGAGTCTGATGAATTACTTATTTACTTGTCCACTTTTTTCATTAACTGCTTTAAAATATATGCTCGCTCCTAAGGAGAAAAAAAGGAAGACTTGGTTAGGGAGTAAATCTTTAAAGATCCCCAAAGCTAGGGAGATTTATGCAGAAGTCTCTCATCTTCCAACACCTGTTCCTAAAGTTCCTACACTTGCACTTAAGGGGGAAAAAATGAGACCGGGAGGAAGCTCCATCTGCTTTACTTTCTGAGCTGGGATTTACACACCTACCTGATGAGTTCTCTCTCACACTCGTTCTCCCTCCAATCTTCAGAGACACACGCACACACATGCAAACACAGACGATGTACCGACCACTGGATGTCCAGGTTCATCAACACCGTGACAGAGGAGACAAGCCATACTACGATAATCACATCACAGTTAACAGTGAGAAACGGGGTTCTTTTAAAACCCGTTTGGTCCCTTCATGTCCCTATTGCTACTCAGTTTCTCTTCATCCAGGAATTTGAAAGGATCGGAAAGAGAAAACAATTTGCATGAAAGGAAGAGAAAGAAAACAAGAGCGTTCGCTTTTCGGGGGTGGGGGGGTAACTACAAAATCAGCAACGGGACCGGCTGCGCCCAAGGACAGCATTAAAGACGGCCAGCCCAGCCCCTAGATACGTCGTGTAATCCAGAAGAGTAAATAAGTAAGAGTGGTCATTGTCATTAAGAATGAAAATAGTAATAACGATTGTCACCACGGGGTTCCGTACAGCAGGTGCACACGGAGCGGACTTCTCCTCCAGCCCCCACCGCGCGCAGCCTCCCGGCAGCCGGACGCCGCGGCCGAGAAAGGCCAGTGGGCTCCGCGCGCGCCGAGCCGAGTCGAAGGGCGGGACCGGCTCCCCGAGGCTCCTCGGGCACGCGCCCCGCCCGGCCCCGCCCGGCCCCGCCCTCCTCTCTAGCGCGTGCGAGACGGGCGGCCAGGGCGGCTTTATCGCTTCCGGTTGCTAGGGCCAGTCGCCGCGGCCTCTGTCCGCTTTGCCAGGGGACGAGGGTAACCTAGGGGCTTCCCGCGGGAAGACCCCCCACCTCCATTGACCATTACCTTGCTGCCTAAATTCCGAGGCAAAGAGGAAAGAGGAAAAGCCAGTTATTTTGAGAAGCAGCTGATTGCCTTAAAGGATGGACCGGTATTCTCCGATAATATGGAAGGAAAATTACCAGCATCAAGTGGACGTACTAACAGGGATAATACCTTGAGCCCTTGTGTGCGAAGTTATCTATTAGGGATAAAACGGCCCATTTATGCAGCTCCAAAGCATTCCCTTTTGGACTGTCAACGGAAGAGTGATGGGTCAGGCACTTTGATGCTGCCCTGAAAACTAAGGTCATGATTTGGGGGTCCATCTTCTGTCATCGTTTCTAAATAGTACTAATTGGAACAGAGATCCTGGAAAATCTAATTAGATTGAAGATCATCTTATTTTTTGATTAAATAGTATAACCCAACTAGTAGTGGTTGCAGTTTATAACAAGTCATTATTACAGAAAGAAAACAACTTACTTGTGAATGGTTAGGTATTGTGGGTCTTAAGAGGCTGTCATGGAGGGACTTCCTTATCTTTTTGACCAAATCTTTTTCCGAATATGTGAAGTGATAACATTTTGAAGGTAGAGGAAAAAAATGAGTGTTGTTTCTACTGCTCTGGAAAATCAGTATTCACTAGATGATATAAGACCGGCAGACTGAATATTTTTGCTAACATGGGAAATTTTAGAATGATCCTGATTGGTAATAGTAATTGTATGTTAAGATTCTGTGTGAATTGTAAACCTAAATTTTATCTAGATTCTTTCTAGAAGTTTTAAAGAATTTTCTTTCTTATCCTCTCTTTTATAGGAATTCTGCTTGGACTCAGTACAATATTAGCACAGAATGATTTTCACTAAGATGTAATCTAGACTCTAATGAATGATTTTTCAGCAACAGTTTAAGCATAATCAAAACGTTTGCAATTCTCACTTGATTAATAGCTGTGAAAAACAGTGCTTATTGTTCATTAAAATGCAAGAGCACCCACAACTACTTCGAAGACCTTTACCTCCCAAATTCCCTAAGCTGCCTTTAAGTAAGAAGAAAGTCCATACAGGTATGTGTATTAGTCAGACATGTTATTAAGTTTATTTAGTTTTCATAGAAATTCCTCAACCTGCACAGTTCAGAATCACCATAGTAAAAGAGACACCCACTAATAACCAGTAACTTACAAATGTTTGTTGTGAGATGATTACATCCAATTCAATTCTACAATTACAGTTGATCCTCATTGTTCATGGATTCTATAGGTGCAAATTTACCTAACTGCTAAAATTATTTCTGACCCCCAAAGCAGTACCCTGTGCTGTACTTCACCCTTTTGTAATTTTATTTATTTGTCAGAGAGAGAAAGAGGGAGGGAGAGCACAAGCAAGGAGAGATGGAGGGAGAAGCAGCCTCCCTGCTGAGCAAGGAGCCTTGATAGGGGACTCGATCCCACAACCCTGAGATCATGACCTGAGCCAAAGGCAGATGCCCAACCAACTGAGCCACCCAGGTGCCGCTGTAGTTTGTCTTTTTAACTCAATGATATGGGGAATACTTCAGAGCCGTAGAGAGAGCTCTTTCTCCTTTTATAATAGGTGAACTGTATGCAGGAGAGCAGTATATAGGGTGACTCTTGGTCCTTATGACCAGGATGGTGAAAACACACGCTCCCAGTGGACATCCAACAAGGGATATGCTCTGCCTTCTTATTTCAGCTCTCATACTGTAAACAACATCCCCTTGCTTAGTCTGTTTTCAGTCTTTTCTCAGTGCCACGTTTTTAAAATTTTTGTGCTTTTTGTTGGTGATTTTGCTGTCTAAAAGAGCCCCCTGGTGCATAGTGCTTTCTTGGGTTCCTAAGCACGAAGAAGGCCTGTGCCTTATGGACAAAAAACATATATGTTGGCTAAGCTTCCTTCAGGCATGAGTTGCAGTGTTGTTGGCTGTCTGTTCAATATTAAGGAATCAACAATATATATTAAAGTGTCTTTAGGAGCTCCTGGGTGGCTCAGTGGTTAAGCATCTGCCTTTGGCTCAGGTCATGGTCCCGGGCTCCTGGGATCAAGCCCCGCATCAGGCTCCCTGCTCAGCGGGAGGCCTGCTTCTTCCTCTCCCACTCCCCTGCTTGTATTCCCTCTCTTGCTCTCTCTCTCTCTCTCTCTCTCTGTGTAAAAAAAAATAAATAAAATCTTTAAAGTGTCTTTAAATAGAAACATGTATAAAACAAGATTGTGTATTGATTGGTTGCTGATACTGTTGAGAGCAGAGACCTAGAAGAACCTAATCCTGGATTTTTCCTAGAAGCAACAGCTCAGTGTTGGATAATTCAGTGTTCACTGAGATTTTTAGAACAGAACAGTCAGAAATAACAAGAATTGACCATACTTTTGAGCACAGTGCTAGGAATTGAGGGTGTAATAGTGAGCGAAAGAGACCCTGTCCATCCTCTTCATTGATTACCCTCTGGTTGCATCAAATGATCATATAAGTAAATATAAAATTATCCTGTGATAAGTGCTATGAGGTGAAGATGAGCCACTTGAATAACTATCACTTTATATAATATACCCGTAATCCTGTACTTCCGTGTGCGGTATATTGACTCCTTACTTATAGCAATGATAAAAGTAGCATAATTCTACTTCTTTCCCCTTTCAGTCTCCTCAACCATCTGATTTTCATTGATTGTGTTCATTATTTTATAATGTATTTCCTTATTTTAGTGTCAACATTTATACTGTTAAAATATGTCTAGTCCGTAACTTGATTTACAATGTTAAATTACTACCTTTGAATCAGGCTATTAAAGATGTATAAATCAACATGCCTATACTACCTCCAATCTCCTATCCCACTGTCCCTTTCAACTTTTGTTATGTTCTTTCTACATTTCTTTAGGTGTTCTACATTTCTACATTTACAACCTGTTCTATAAAAATAATACCCACACAGTTATGTGGATTTACTGCTCACCACCAGTTCTTTTGTTGTAGTTTTTTCATTCATCTTTTAGTTGAAGTTTATCTGCTGAGTACAGGACTGACTAATTCTTTTGGGGGGGTGGGAGGGGCCTCTCCTGCTTTTTGGCAACTCAGAGGTTCTATGACCTTGGCTGTTACTAATCCCATGTTTCCAAAGGCTTTTGGTAGAGTACTTTGCATATAATAGGTGTTTAAAATATTTGTTGAATGAATTCATTAATACTTAAAATGACTCAAGTACAGTTTATAAAAATGAATATTCAAACACATTTGAAGTAAAACCCTGAAATAAATATCTATAATTTGCATATGATTCTAGATACTATAGGGAATTAATAACCTGAATGATCTGGTGCAAGCCTTTTAGCACATTTTAAGACCTTTAATCAAGTTCTAAAGATGAGTTACACATAAAATCAGAACCTTAAATAACAGTATAAGGCAACATAGAATTTATGTCCAATTAATGGTACAGATAGTACTACATAGATATGAGAGAGCATTGGGGCAGGAATGGGGCTTGAACTAAGACTTGAGAAATTAGTAGAAGTGGAATGAAATATGTTTTATAGAGGAGACCTGTATAGTTTCTGATGGCAGAGGAGTCTTTTAGAAATGTAGAAATTTAATATATTAGGAAAAAAAAAAAGAAATCATGGGGAAATGTATCAAAAACTTGGGAAGTACAGAATTGAAAAGACAGATAGCATCTTCACTGGGAGGATTTTCCTCAGCATCTCTTCCCTCCTTGAGTCAGAGTACCTTCCTTTATGCTCGCATAGTATTCTACCATTACCCCACCAAGGACTTATTCTCTGGTGTAACAGTTTTGGTTTTGTTTGTTTGTTTAGTTGGTTGGTTCGGTTTGGTTTGTTGTTGTTGTTGTTGTTTAGATTTTATTTATTTATTTGAGAGAGAGAGCACACAAGCAGGGGGAAAGGCAGAGGAGGAGGGAGAAGCAGACTCCCTACTGAGCAGGGAACCAGATGTGGGACTTGATCCCAGGACTCTGGGATCATGACCTGAGCCAGAGGCAGATGTTTAACCCGCTGAGCTGTTCAGGTGCCCCCTCTAGTGTAACTGTTTACCTGCCTAGTTTCTATACTAATTTGTGAGATGTTTGCTGGTAATATGGTCTGTGCTAGGTGGTTGTACCCTCAGCACTGTGTACAGCTGGCATATGGCATGTGTTAAATGTTTATGGAATGAATGAAAATGGTTAAGTGTGGGCTATATTAATCAAGAAAAATGGATTGAATAAGGCTTAATGTAGACTTTGAAAGAAGAAAATGATTTCAGTTGGTTCATAAGAGAAGGTATTCCACACGGTGTGATCAACCTAAGAAATGAAATTACACATGAGTAGTGTGGGCTTTGTGGTTGTCAGTAATAATTAGAGTATCCGGAGGTTTCCACTGGAAGTTAATGAGTCATTACCCAGCAAGGTTAGGTGAAGTGGATCCAATTCACATAGGTTTTATTCACCAAACTAAGGAATCTGAGTTATCACTGATAAGATTCAGATAATTTGATGGAAATGTTATCAGGCTATGTCAGAAAATCAAGGTTGAAGTTAAATTGATGTCAAGTAAGATGATGGAAGTGAAAAATAGAAGGGAAAATCTGGGTTTAAAAAAAAAAATCACTTAACTGCAAGAGAAGAAGTTTAAAATGCAAGAGCCTGTGTGAAGGCACTTCATAAACTTTAGTATATGTGCTGCCGAAGCGAGCACGGCACTTCATAAACTTTAAAATCATTGTGTAGTTGTGAGACGTTACACTACTTGTAATACTTCTTACTTGGCCTGCAATTGTTTACTGACTTGCAGCAACTTGGAAAGTGCAGAAGGCCCTAGAGTGGGAGTCCAGGGATCTGAGTGCTGGGCGTAGTCCCAACACTGATATAATGCATGGCTTTGGGAATTCATTCAGTGGGTGGGTCTTATCTTTCTATTCTGAAACAGCAGAACTTAATTAGGTCAATGATTTTTCAATCCTTTTCTCCACTGTAAAACAAAGGAGATGGGACACGAATCCATCAGAACAATAGCTCACTTCCTCTTTGATTCTCATGATAGAAAAGGAGAGGGAAGTGGAGTGGGGGAGGAAAAGAAGTAGAGTATTAGAAGCTTTGGAGCTGACATATATAATTTGAGTATAGCCTGGAGGTGATTAATTGGGTGTGTTATATGTGAGGACTGAGGAATTGGAAGTATGTGGACTGAAAATTAACCCCATAAGAAGATATCAACATCCTAATCTCTACAGTTATCTTATATGGAAAAAAAAAAGTTATATGGGGTTACAGATAGAATCAAGTTAAGGATCTTGTGATGAAAGATTATTTTAGATTATCCAGGTGGGCTCAAAATGCAATCATATGTATCCTTATGAGAGAGAGGCAGAGGGAGATTATGCACACAAAGGAGAAGATGATATGAAAATGAAGCAAAGAGAGATTTGAAGATGCCGGCCTTGAGGATAAGCATGATGTGGCCACAAGCCACAGAATGCTAGCAGCACCAAAAGCTGGAAGAGGCAAGGAATGGATTCTCCATAAGAGAATCCAGAGAGAACATGGCCATGCTGACACCTGGATTTTTGGCTCAGTGATAAAATTTTGGCTTCTGGCCTCCAGAAGTGTAAGAGAGTCAATTTCTGTTGCTTTAAGCCACCAAGTTTGTGGTAATTTGTTACAGCAGCTAGAGGAAGCTAATTACAAGAGGAATCCAAGAATCCAGGATTCCAGTGTGTGTGTGTTGTGTGTGTATGCACATGTGCATGATGAGATAACAGTTGTACCTCTATGAGATAAAGAAGAACAGAAACTGTTGATGACTACACATGAGACGTTTGAGGTGCTTAGGGCTTCCAGACCCAGACTTAAGAATTACTGTATATAGAAAATTAATTAAAGTCAGATGAGGGATAATGATAGAACTTTTGGGAATACTAAATGGTAATTTGAGAAAGAAAGATTTGTCTAGAGAAAGATGAATAGCCAGGTGGCATTAATGGAAAAATGATGGTGTCCTCATGAGAGCCAAAGAAAGAGTGAATTTCATGGAGAAGAGAGTAGATTAAAGTATCAAATGCTAAAAAGAGGTCAAATAGTAATAATGTGTATCTATTAGGTTTAGCAACCAGGCATCAATAACTTTGTGATAACAGCTTTGGTAGTAGAGGTGGGAAGTTCCAAGTCATAATGGTTTGAAAAGTAAATGGGAGGACACTTTGAAAGGACAATAAAAGAAACTTTTATTATAAATTAAATATCCTTTCTAAATGCAGCACATCAAACTTAGGTTGTCTTGTTTTTTTGCATATCAAGGTAGCTGAAATTTAAAGTACTAATACCAATCAATAAAGTATATATCAACTAAAAATAAAAGAAAGTAGACTCAGATGAATTATCAGTGTATATCACAAACTTCAGGGAAACCCCTTAAAATTTTTTTTAAAAAAGTCCAATTGATATGCTAAGAGAGAAACTGAGAAACTGAATCATAAAATGCTCAGTTGAAACCAGAAAAAGAAGAAAAGGACGGGAAGATTTAAAAAAGCAGTAGCAGCAGCAGCAAAACAATAGTAAAGAATAGAAGACTTTATAAATGTGGCAGATATTAAGCCAATAATGTCCATAATTCATTACAAATTAATGGTCTAAGTATACCAATTAAAAGACAAACTGTTATAGCAGATAAACAAGACCCAACTCTCTGTTATCTATAAGAAATTTACTTTAAGTATAAAAACACAGATAGGTTAAAAGTAAAGGTGAAAAGAAAGATATACTGTACTAACACTAATTTTAAAAAAGCTGAAAAAGCTATATTGATTTCAGACAGAGCACATTCAGAACAATAAAAATTATCTGGGATAAATAGAGGTAATAATTATAAAAAAGTCAATTCTTTAAGAAGACATAATAATCTTTGACATGTATCCAAAAGAGGGAGTTAAAATATCTGAGGCAAAAACTGCTAGAATTGTTAGGAGAAATAGATAACTCCACTATTATAGTCTAAGAGTTCCACACTCCTTATCAGTAATTAGTAGATTTGCAGGTGGAAAATTAGTAAGGATATAGTTGAACCGAATAGTACCAACAATCAATAGGATCCAATTGTCTTCATCTAACAACAGCGGAAAACATCTTCCCAAACTCCTATAAGACACTCATCAAGCTAGACCACATTCTGGGCCATAAAACACACTTCCAAAGAACAGATATTGTACAATATTTGCTCTCAGAATACAATAGAGTTAAACTAAAAATTAATAACCGAAAGATATGTGGAAGTCTCAAAATATTTGGAGATTAAACAACACACTTAGCTAGGACATGGGTCAAAGAAGTCACAGAGATACTTTAAAATTGTTTGAACTAAATGAAAATAAAAATCCAACCTATCAAAATGTGTGGTACACAGCAAAAGTAGGGCTCAGAGGGTATGTATAGCCTTGAATGCATATATTAGGAAAAGAAGATTAATCTAAAACAAATACTCTAAGCTTTTACCCTGGGAAACTAGAAAAGGAGAAGACTAGGTACCCTAGTCAATCATTCAGAAGGAAATCTAGATGAACTCTAGAAGCAGAATGCCAATGCTGATGGATGCCTTCACGGGCACATTTCCGTGAATGATACGAATTCATTAAAAGATGAATAACTATCATACCACCCTCAACATGAATTTTCAGAAGTATCCAAAAGGCAAAACAATAACACAATAAAAAAAAAATGTCACTGGTTGCCAGAAGTTTGTTCAGGGAGAGGAGAAGTGTCGAACAGGTGAAGCACAGGGGAATTTTAAGGTCGTGCAATTATTTTTTAGGATATTGTAATAGTGAATGCATGACATGACGCATTTGTCAAAATCCATGGAACTGAACAACACAGAGAATGAACCCTAATGTAAACTATGGACTCTAATTAATTGTATGCCAACATTCGTTCATCAATTGTAATAAATGTACTACACTAATGCAAGATGTTAATAATAGATAAAACTGTGTGCAAGGGAGGGGAATGTATGGGAACTGTCTTCTTGTTTGTTTTTTTTAATCTAAAACTGTTCTAAAAATAAAGTCCATTAATTTAATTAAAAGTTAGATTAAATAAAGTGAAACAATAGAGAGGAGAAGAAAAGACATCAAACTGAGTGTAAATTACTTCCATTTGCCATTGAAGGGAAGGATAACTATGGTGAGATGGTGGTGTTCTGGAGTTTGTTGAGGATTTTGCTTGTGTTACCATGTTTGTTTTAATATGGGAGAGAGGGAAAAAAGGTGAAGATAGTGGTATAACCATTTTATTGAATGAGCTTGTTTTTATTAGTTTTATATAAGGAGGAAGGAAACATTCTTCTCCTCCTCCTACTGCCTTTCATACTCACATGGCACCGATCTCTCTTCCCAGGCTTTTCTCATCACTGTCCTTTATGAGCCTGGTTTCGTTTTCATATATTAAACAAATAGTTCAACCTAAATCATTACTTTTAACAAGCATGCACTCAAACCTTGCCCCTTCTCCCAGCTCAGACTAGGTCTGCTAATTTCTAAACAAGTCAAAGGAAACAGGGTCATAATAAGTTCTTCCATCTTGCTCTTTACTTCTTTTCCACAACTGATAGTTTCTGCTCCTCCATAGGTGGGGTTAGGGGTGGGGAAGAGTTAAGGAATGAAGGTAAGAATCACGCATCAGTCTCAGCACCCCCTGAAATGCCAGGAGATACAGATCAAGTAGTTTCAAGGATCCTCTTGCCTTGCTCCAACTGGAACACAGCCCTGGAAGGACTAATATTTTTTTTTTGCTACTCTGTATTAGTGGGGGGTGTGAGTAGGGGAGTAGTAAGATGTTATATTCTCCTTGTGGCATACACTCCTCTTTCTCCATAAATGCTTCTCTGAGAATTCCCCTCACATGGTTTGAGGTGTGGGAAAAATCATCCTCTTCCACCCTCCACAGGGAGGGGAAGGTCGGGAAAACACATACCACCCCAATAGTGCTATTCAGAAGTCCTCTCTCTGAATTCAGGCCAGTCTCCAGCAATCTCTTAAAAGGGTGAGAGTTGAACTTGTTTTGGCCATCTCTTTGCAAGCCTTGCCTTAATCAGTCTATCATCTCTTCCTTGGAATGCAGAGGTCCTCATCATTTATTGTACTCAACTGAGACAATAGAAAAAAAAGTCATTTCACATTCAGTCACAATGGAAAGAGAAAGCATATTTGTATAGTGAGGTACTGAAGAATGCAGGCACAGTTTATTTTCTGGACCTAAGAGAGAAAAGAACTTTTACCATTGTAACCTAACTGAACTTGTAGTACGTTGTAGCCAATATCAGGATGTTATCGTGTTTGGACATTGGTCTGCCATTTGGCATTGAAAAGAAATGTCTTTGCTTGAAGAAGTTTCAAATGAGGAAGAGAGAGATAAATAGCAAAACTTCATCCAAATCATTTTTGCCCACCCATGCTTCAGTTTTAGTAGTAACTGCTCAAAAACAAAACAAAACAAAACAAAACAAAAAACACCTCCCTTTATGTCCCATTATTCTATCAATTCTGTTGATAGAATAATATGTCCCATTATTCTATTCAGTTCCAAGAGTTTCTCCCTACCCTTTCTAAACCTAATACAATTTAGTCTTTCCACTTCTCCAGCTGATAACTCAAACTTAACCCCAGTCAGCTAAACAAAAGTCCTGATAGCTGAGCAAACATATACAGAAAATTTTAGAAGGCGAAAGAGGGGTGAGTAAATAAAGAAAAGCTATGAATGCTAACACATTAATAGTTTTGCCCCTGATACCTTGATAAATATAAACTAATTGTGTTTTCTTTTCTTTCTGGTTTAGCCAAGACTGGTAAAACTGAGCCAAAACATGTAACGTTCTTTCAAGATGAAACCACTTCAACTGAAAGAAAGAAAACTAGTTTTCCTGATGTTGTTTCAAGAAGTCAACCACAAACCCTTGTCAATATCCAAAATCTCTTTCTTGATCATTATATACAAGAAAGAGTGACTACTATTTCAATACCCAGAAAAACTTCTAAGAATGTGTATTGGCACATTCCAGAGACTGCTACTGGTTCCTTATTTTTTCCAACCTGTCATTCAGCCTCAAGTCGTGTTTTTGGGAAAGAAATAAGACAAATGAAAAGGTCAAGAAAATCCAAAGAAAAAGCATCAAAAATAAAAAATACGTATTTTGGTGACATGTTCAAAGACATTGTGATTTTCTCCTCAGAGTTCTCCAGACTTCCAAGTACCACTTCCCCAGCTATTTCTCCCAAACCCAAGGAAGTTCTATCTGCATCTACCTACACTTTTAGGCAATCTCTGATAGGTGCAAGAGCAACAGTGCCAAGCCCTATAACAAGATTTAGTCGTGTTAAAGGAGGAAGACAGTGGGCTAAACGTTTAAAACAAGATACTGCTATGGTACTAAGTATTACTCATTTTCCAGGTCCCATCTCCATACCAACACCAGTTTTGCCAAGAAAACCTCGAAGACAGTCTTTGTTAGGTAAATCCATCCTGAACATGGTTTGTAATAATGGGGTCAAGTAGAGCAAGGGAGAGAGATGGCATGAAAGCAAAGGGTGGTTATCCCTTGCGTTTGCAGTTTGGATGATGGGATCACTTTTGGTTTATACATTCAATGTATGAGCCAGAATTCAGTAGCAGAAATACTGACTTTGGAGGTCTCCCAAGGTCAAACTGGGTGCTCTACCCAGATGGTGGTAGTGGAAACCAGATGAGGAAGTTCAAAGAATCAGAAAAGTCAATATAAAAGAGCAGTGGGAATGAACAATCATTCAGAAGGTAATCTAGATGAACTCTGGAAGGAGAATGCCAATGCTGATTGATGGATGCCTTCATGGTCACATTTCCATGCATAATAGAAATTCATTAAAAGATGAATAATTATAATGAAATCACAATACCCTTAACACAAATTTTCACAGGAATCCAAAAGTTGGTTCATTTTTTTCTTTTTTCTAGAAACTCAGGTAGCAGAATCTGAAAATGTAGAAAGTACTCTGAGGCAAAGCACACCAAACCTGCCTGAAGGTAAATGCTATATCATTCTTTAAAAAACTGTGTACAAGTTTATCTCTCTATAAAAATATTCATGACTTTGTGTGTTAGTGTATGTGTGTGTGATTCATAAATATGTCTCACCTCATTTTTAGAGCCCAACTCAGCTCTTCAGGCCATTTACTTAGCAACTATTTTTTTTTTTACATTAACTTTAAACCAAACAGTCCAGATGTTGGGATCCTTAATAAAAAGGATCCTTAATCTGGGTGGGGCAGATAAACATGAAATAATGAAAATTAACTGCTTACCACATGCCAGTCACTGTTCTAAGTACTTTGGCTTTAGTTGCCCAGCAAAAACAAATGAAAAATAATCTTTAAAGAAAATTATATCATCCTAGACTCACATTATTTCTACAAATAATTTCACGAATACAGTGTGTAGTAAGCAATTCATAATTGTGAGGCACACAGAGAGAAACAAAATGAATGTGAACTAGCAAAAAAATAAACATACCAACAGGAGAACCAGATGTTAGAATTATCAGATACAGATTTTAAAATAACTTGAAGACTTTTGGTCTGTCTACAGTTGAGTAGCTTGTATTGGACAAATCCTCCCACCAAAATCAACTATTAAAGCTGCCCAAAATATAGAAAAAAGCTATTAAAGTATTGGAAAGTAACTACTATAGGCCTGACGTGAGTGACTACCATCTTTGAAATAAGGGAAGCTCATAAGTCAGCTCTCCATTTACCTTGGCTTTTGCCTGAGGTCGTTTGTGGTGTTAGAGTATAGAGCACAAGTAGAAAGGGGGAGTATAACAGAGTTGAGGAGATAGCCATCAGACTTCAGAGCTGTCAGTATAGCTGGGGCTTGATGCAAAATCTCAGAGAGGAGAGAAGTGAATCCAAATATCTGCATACATATCTGCTAATTTCTAATCTGTGCATGCGCAGGATAAAATGCTAAGAAACACAACAGAAAATACCAGCTGAGATGCAAAGGAAGTGAACATATATTTTCGTAGTGGCTTGGAAGACAATTATTGAAATTAAAGCTCTGCCAAAATGTAGGGGCCTTGTAAATACACTGAGCTTTTAGTTGAAGACCCAAAGGACCCATGTGTTAGAAATAAGGATGATGTTTTAGAAAAAGGCACAAAACTAAAGTAGATTATTCTAACAAGGCTCAAAACCAAGCCTTAATGAATCAAAGTGATACTTTTTGCCTAATCAAAGAAAATTTAACACTTGTTGGAGAGATATAGCATTAACCTGATCCTTTAAAATTCTCATCCACAATGTCCAGCATTAAATTTAAAAGAATCACAAGACATCCTAAAAACAGGATTAAAGTGAATCAGTAGAAAGGAACAGATAATAGAAACAGGCCGATAGAATCAGATACTGAAGTTTTCAAATGAGGATTTTAAAATAATTGTGACTACTGTGTTTAAGAAAATAAAGAATAGGGGCACCTGGGTGGTTCAGTTGGTAAGCGTCTGCCTTCAGCTCTGGTCATGATCCCAGGGTCCTGGGATCGAGCCCCACGTCGGGCTCCCTGCTTGGCGAGAAGCCTGCTTCTGTTTCTCCCTCTCCCACTCTCCCTGCTTGTGTTCCCTCTCTCACTGTGTCTCTTTCTGTCAAATAAATAAATAAAATCTTTAAAAAAAAATCTTAAAAAAAAAAGAAAAGAAAAGAAAGAATAAGTTGGAGAATTTTACTAGAGAACTAGAATTTTTGTTTTTAAAACCAAGAGTCAAAATTCTGGAACAGGGGGCACCTGGATGGCTCAGTGGGTTAAAGCCACTGCCTTCGGCTTGGGTCATGATCCCAGGGTCCTGGGATCGAGCCCCTCATCGGGCTCAGCAGGGAGCCTGTTTCCCTTCCTCTCTCTCTCTGCCTGCCTCTCTGCCTACTTGTGATCTCTATCTGATAAATAAAATCTTAAAAAAAAAATTCTGGAACAGAAAAAATAATATAATAAATTAATGATTCAATTAATGATTAAACATAGAACATTCCAACTATAGAACTTTCTCTTTTTTCCTAGTTTAATTTACTTATTGTGAAATGATTACCGCAAGAAAGTAATATCTATCACCCTACATTTTTCTTGTTATGAGAATTTTTAAGATTTCAAATATACAGAACAGTATTGTTAATTATAGCAACCATAGGACTCTCTTAGTGCGTTATCCCTCCCAATAGTTCTGTACCATTATCTGTGACATCAATTAACTTCTCAGTCTCCTCCACATCATAAGCTGAAACGAGTCATGCTGCTACTTCTGATTTATTGAGATTGTCCCACTCTGATGGTTCCTTCCTTGAAAAGTTTCAGGTGTGAGTTTAATGGTCTTCAGATCCTTCAGAGATCCATCAGGGAATTTGTACTTAATCTCTCCACCTCCATTTCCTTCATTTCCACTCAAAAACCAAAGGTTTGGACTAGTCCATGAGGATAGGTGAGCTGGGGGCAGGCCACAGACTTAGGTCTTAACTCACTCTCCTTTCCTTCTTGCTCCACTCTCTCCCAAAACAAGGACTCTATCATATCACACATCTTTGTGCTGCAGTTAACTTTCACACCTATTGATCTGAATGGGCACACAGGGCCCATTTTATAAATAGAAAATGAACACTGTTTCTCTGGTCTAAGATGCATTATTTCCTCTTGCTGAAACAGTGGCATAAGAATTACTGAGATTGTAAAATATGTTGCTGCAAATAATGCTGCAAGAATGGCTGTGAATATAAAATTTATATTACAAAATTTCAAAATATTTTCCTGCTGCACTTAGGTGCATAGTTGGATAGGACATTTTTGATAGAAAGTGAAGCCCACAAGGGTCATGATAAAGTAAATTTAGATGATCTCTGTTTGGCTAACTTCTGAGTTGTTCGGATTTTTCTTCTTGTATGGGGTCTTCAAACTGAGAGAAGGAAACTGAATTACATATGCACTTGAAACACGCATCAAGATGGTATTAGGAGAAAAAGCAAGGTTGTTCCTTGGGAGGTGATCTCTATCTGACTTAGATTATATGATGTCCTTTATTAGTTTTATGAAGCAAGAAGCTCCTTATGTAAATTAATAAAATTTAAAAAATACATTTTTACATACAACACAAAAAGACTGAGATTGGTGCCTTTCTTTTTGAAAGGCAATTGTACTATCTAATATGTGGAAAACATACACACACACACAACAACAACAACAACAACAACACCCAGTTTAGCAACAAGGTGAGATTGGGTGGGGGAAGGTTATGAGGAATCTCTTCCAGAGGATTTACACAGCTAACCTATTTATGATGATTCACTGTTATTATATCATCAATACTTTTTAACTTTCATTCTAAGTGCTAACACAGTTGAGTCTTGTGTTTTCTTCTGTTTACTTAGGTATTGTTAAATCTAGAAAACAAGAGGAATCACAGGTACATCTCATACGTGGTGGAGGTCTTAAGACTATTAATGCAACACGATATGAAACAATAATAGCCATGACCAACCTTGCCATAGTAAACTGTCAAATATATGGAAGAAATGCACTTAATCTTAAGGTATGCTAGATCTTTTTAATGGCAACTTCTTTTTGTATTACCTATTATTTTTACTTTAGGTTTCTTAATTTAGGTTAATTTCCATGTTATTGAAGGGATCTTTCCTGTTGCAATAGAGATTCTCCAGGAACACATTCAGATTTATCTCTAAACCTGTGTCTTAGTTTGCTTTCATTCCAGTTTCTTAAAATGTTAAGATCCAAAGCAATTATAGTGTTTTTTCATTATCTATCATGATTAAAAAAAAAGTAGGATTCAGAATTATCATATTTTAAAGTTATCAGCAATCTTTGACCCCTGTGCCAAATCTAGCAACAGGCTGACTTTTTGCTGAACATGAACCTGGTATGATGAATAGCAATAATAATAGTTACCATTTATTAAGCACCCACTATGTGCAAAGAAAATGTTACTCTTAAAATGGGTATTATAATCTTCATTGTGCAGATAGAAGCACTGAAGCCCAATGAAAATAGCTTGTGAAAGACTACACAGCAAACAAGTAGTAGAGCTAGGGTTTGAAGGCAGGCCTCTTTGACCTCAAAATCTATGCATTTTATTTTAAATTTTGTTTTGAAATAAGTTCAAACTCATAGAAAAATTGCAAAAATAGGAAAAGCTATAAGAGTTTCTTGGGGGAAATTAGGGATTCAAAAATGCCTCTGCATACTGGGGGATTTAAAAAGCTAGGTGCATAGGGCACCTGGGTGGCTCAGTGGGTTGAGCCGCTGCCTTCGGCTCGGGTCGTGATCTCAGGGTCCTGGGATCGAGTCCCGCATCGGGCTCTCTGCTCGGCAGGGAGCCTGCTTCCCTCTCTCTCTCTCTGCCTGCCTCTCTGTCTACTTGTGATCTCTCTCTGTCAAATAAATAAATAAAATCTTTAAAAAAAAAAAAAAAAAAAAGCTAGGTGCATGGCCAGCACAGGATGCATTCTCAGAAAGACCCAAGAAGATTCCAAGCTTTCACCACCTTTTAATGGTCTAGCTAAGCATTGAAAGGGTGCCCCTGAATAGAGCCAATCCGAAAAGACCAGAAGAAATATTATTCTCTCTCCTCCCAGTCCTGTTGTACAGGACTCTTTCAAAACACTAACTGAACACAAGCTAAAGGAGCACAGATTTCAAAGACAACATGTGAGAATGTAAAGACAACAAAAACAATTTAGAAAAATCACCAAACTAACAGCAACAGCCCACAGCAAGCAACAAAAATAAACACCGAGAAGGGGGATAGTATAGTTTTTGGAGTTACCACATTATAATATTCAAAGTATTTAGTTTTCAACAAAAAATATGTGACATGTGAAGAAACAATATGGCCTAGTCATTGTAGAAATTAATAGAAGCTGTCTCTGAGGAAGCACAGACATTGGACTTGCTAGAAAAAACCTTTAACTCAACAGTCTTAAATATGCTGAAGTAGCTAAAAAATGAAGAAGAGGAAGAATGATATGTGAGCAGAGATTTATCAAAAAAGAGATAGAAATTATAAAGGGGAGGGGTGCCTGGGTGGCTCAGTCATTAAGCGTCTGCCTTCGGCTCAGGTCATGATCCCAGGGTCCTGAGATCAAGCCCCACATTGGGCTCCCTACTTAGCAGGGAACCTGCTTCTTCCTCTTCCTCTGCTGCTCCCCTGGCTCATGCTCTCTCCCCTCACCACCCCACCCTGGCCCCGGCAAATAAATAAATAAAATCTTAAAAAAAAAAAAAAAGAAAAAGAAATTATAAAGGAGAAACAAAAAGAGCTGAAAATTATAATAACCAAAACATTGGAAGCTTTCAATAGTAGGATTGAGCAGGCAAAAGAAAGAATCACAGAACTGGAAGATAGGTCAATTGAAATCACCCAGTATGAGGAACAGAAGAAGAGGATGGGGAAGAAGAAGAAGGGGAAGAAGGATAAGAAGGAGAAAAAGGAGGAGGAGGAGGACGAGGGGAAGGGGAAGAACAAAGGGAAGGGGAAGAAGGAAAAGGAGAAGAAGAAAAAAAATGCACAGAGGCTAAGAGACCAGATACCATCAAGTGAGCCAAATAGAGGTAATGAAAGTCCTAGAAGAAGAGGAGAAAGAAGAGAGCAGAAAGAATATTTGAAGAAATAATGGCCAAAACCTTCCCAAATTTGATTAAAGCTACAAATCTATAGATCCAAGAAGCTTAACAAATTCCAAGAAGGGTAAACACAAAGAGATTCACAATGAGACACATTATAATCAAATTGTCAAAAACTGGAGAAAAATCTCGAGAACAGCAAGAGAGGAATGATTTGTCATGCATAAGGGATCCTAAAAATTAATAGCCAGTTTGTCAACAGAAACCACAGAAGCCAGAAAGGAATGGGATGACATTTTTAAAGTAATGAAAGAAAAGCAATTTCTCAGCCAAGAATCCTATATCCAGCAAAACTATCTTTTGAAAAACAAATGAGAAATTAAGATGTTCTAAGGTAACCAAAAGCTCAGGGAGTTCTTCAGGCTGTAATGAAAAGACATTAGACAGCAACTCAAAACCTTAGAAAGAAATAAAGGAATCTGGTAAAGGTAACTACACAGGTAAATATAAAACTCAGTATTATTCTATTTTTGGTTTGCAACACTTCTTTTTATTCCCTATGTGATTTAAAGATAAATACATAAAATAATAATTATAAATCTATGTTAATGGACACACAATGTATAAAGATGTCACTTTTGTGGGGCACCTGGGTGGCTCAGTGGGTTAAAGCCTCTGCCTTCAGCTTAGGTCATGATCTCTCAGGGTCCTGAGATCGAGCCCCGCATCAGGTTCTCTGCTCAGCGGGGAGCCTGCTTCCCCCTCTCTCTCTCGGCCTGCCTCTCTGTCTGCTTGTGATCTCTGTCTGTAAATAAATAAATAAAATCTTTAAAAAAATGTCACTTTTGACAATATATCATAAAGTAGGGCAGGGATGGAGTTGTATGGGAACAAAGATTTTACATGCTATTGAAATTAACTTGGTATCAATCCAAATTAGATTGTTAAAAATTAAAGATGCCAACTGTAATCCCCATGGTAACAACTACTAAGAAACTATCTTAAAAATATATACAAAAGAGAATGAGAAGAAAATCAATATGGCAGATCACAAAATAATTAAACTCCAAAAAGGCAGTAATCAAAGAACAACAATAAAAAAAATTTTGGAAAAGGCAAAATCATAAAGACAGTAAAAATAAACAGTGGCTGCCAGGAATGTTGGAGGAGGGAGGGAAGAATGAGCAGGAGGGGTATAGGGGATTTGGGGGACTATAAAATTTTTTTGTGTGGTACTGTGCTAATGGATTCATTTCATTATACATTTGTCAAAACCCATGGAATATTCAACACAAAGTTCGAACTCTAATGTAAATCATGGACTTGGGTTGATAATGATGTGTGTTAATGTTGGTTCATTGATTATAACAAATACATCATACTGGTGTATGGAATGTTGACATTGGGGACCAGGGGAATGTGAGTAAAAGGGAATGTGGAGAAGAAAAATCTCAGATCAATAACCTCACTCTACATCTTGAAGAACTTGAACAAAGGAGCAAAGTAAACCTTAAACTAGCAGCAAGAAGGAAGTAAGAAAGATTACAACAGAGATTAATGATATAGAGATAGAAAAGCAGTAGAATCGGGGCACCTGGGTGGCTCAGCGGGTTAAAGCCTCTGCCTTCGGCTCAGGACGTGGTCTCAGGGTCCTGGGATCAAGCCCTGCATCGGGGTCTCTGCTCGGCAGGGAGCCTGCTTCCTCCCTCTCCCTCTGCCTGCCTCTCTGCTTACTTATGATCTCTGTCAAATAAATAAATAAAATCTTAAAAAAAAAAAAAGAAAAAGAAAAGAAAAGCAGTAGAAGCAACAAAACCAAAAGTTAGTTCTTTAAAAGGATCAATGAAATTGACAAATCTTTAGCTAAACTAAGAAAAAAAAAAAAAGAGAGAGAGAAAGCAAATAACTAAAGCCAGAAATGAAAAGGAAGACATTACTACTGGCCTTATAGAAATAAAAGGGGTTATAACAGAATACTGTGAACAATTGTGTGCCAACAAATTAAATATCTTAGATGAAATGGCAAAATGTTTTAGAAAAGCACAAATTACCAAAACTGACTCAACAGCAAATAGAAATCTGAGTAGACCTATAATGAATAAAGAGATCGAATGAATAATCAAAAGCCTCCCAACAAAGAAAAGCCCAGGACCACAAGGTTTCATGGATGCATTCTGCAAAACAGTTAAAGAAAAATGAATACTTATACCTCTCAAAATCTTCTAAAAAAAACAATAAACACGGAGGGAATACCTCTAATGGTATTCTGAACCCAGTTCCACCATGGTGGCGGGAGTAGTTCCCCCACACCACCAGGCAATTCTTAGACACCAGCTGGGTGCCTACAATTCAACTCAATTTTGCCACTACTTAGAGCTAACACCAGATTCCATAGGTAAAATGCTCAGTCCCTCAAGACCGCCTTCCAACTCACAATGCCAATCACAAGCCCAGGTTGGTACCTGTACCGCTGACCACTGCACCGCTGTAAATTAGAGGTTCCCCAGAACCATTGCTTCAGTTCAATTAATTGGCTGGAGTGGCTCACAAAACTCAGGAATCCCATTTACTTACTAGATAACTGGTTTATTATAAAGGATATTAAAGGAATTAAAGGATAAGAGTCAACAGTCAGATGTAGAGATACATAGGACAAAGTATAGAAAAAGGATATGGAGATTCCATGCCCTCTCCAGGCACAACGACCCAAATCTCCACATATTTACCAACCTGGACACTCTCCAAACCCTGTCCTCTTGGTTTTTATGAAGGCTTTATTACATAGGCATAATTGATTAGACCATTGGCCTTTGGTGATTGAACTCAATATCCAACCCCTTTCCCCTCTCTGGAGGAATGGAGTTAGTGAGGCAGAAAGTGCCAACTCTCTAATCACATAGTTGGTTCCCCTAGAAACCAGCCTCCATCCTTCAGTGCTTTCCAAAAGTCACCTCATTAACATAAATCCAGTTGTGGAAAGGGACCTGTTATGCATTTCACCTTTATGGCTCTGAAGTGATTTCAGGAACTGAGGACAGGGGATCAAATATAATAAAAGATGTTCCCACTGCTCTTATGATTCCTTCAAGAATTTGGAGACCTGTGAGTCAGGAACTTCGAATGAAAACCAAATATACATGAGAGATATATTTTGGTCATCTGAGTGACCCAAATACATATTCTTTGAATTAGAATATCACAATCTCGGGACGCCTGGGTGGCTCAGTCAGTTAAGCGACTGCCTTCAGCTTGGGTCATGATTCCAGGGTCCGGGATTGAGTCCTGCATCAGGCTCCTTGCTCAGCTGGGAGCCCGCTTCTCCCTCTGCCTCTGCCTGCCACTCTGCCTGCTTGTACTCTCTCTCTCTCTCTGACAATTAAATAAATAAAACCTTTAAAAAAAAAAAAAGAATATCACAATCTCTAACACATTCTGTGTTGTCACTGTAACCTAGATGCCAAAGGAACAAAAGACACCAAAGAAAACCACAATCAACACCCCTTATGAATATAGATAAAAATCCTCAGCAAAATACTGAATCCAAAAATACTGATTCAGCAAACTGAATCCAAAAAATTAAAAGGATTATATGTAATAACAAAGGGACATTTATTCTTGAAATAAAAGGATGATTCAAAAAGAAAATCAATACACATTAAACATAATATGTATATATATACATATTATTATACATAAAAATACAATAGTCATAAAGAGAAAAAACATAATCATCTTAATTGATGCAGAAAAGGCATTTGACAAGACTTAGTTTTTTGAAAAGATTAATAAAATTTCTAAATCCATAATATGATTGATTAAGGAAAAACAAAAGAAAACTCTAAATATCAAATCAAAATTTTTAAAAAGGGGACATCACCACATGTCTCATAGACATCAAAATAGAAAATCTCAAAACACTAAGAACAACCTTAGTTGTGGCACGGCTGTGATGAAATGGAAAAATTCCTTGGAAAACAACCTGATAAAACAGATACAACAAGAAATAGAACACCAGTATAGTTTTGTGCCTGTAACAAAATCTAATTAAAATTTTAGTTAAGAGCCTTTACACAAAGAAAGTTCTAGGCACATAGGACTTCCCCGGTGAATCTATCAAATATTTAAGGAAGAAATAACACTAGTTTGCATGAACTCATTTTATGATACCTGTATAACTTCCACACCAAGGCCAGACAAGGATATTATAAGAAAGGAAAATTATAGACCACTATTTTTCATAAATTAAGTGCAAAAATTCTCAAGAAAATATTAGCAATCAAATTCAGCAATATCAAAAATTAAAAGTGAAGGATAATGTATCATGACTAAATGAAGCTTTCACAAGAAAAGATTTTCAACAATATCATCTCCATAAATGCCCATTTAAGATGAAATAAAGGGGCACCTGGGTGGCTCAGTTGGTTAAGCATCTGACTTCAGCTTAGGTCATGATCCTGGGGTCTTGGGTTGGAGCCTCCCGTTGGGGCTCCCAGCTCACAGAGGAGCCTGCTTCTGCCTCTCCTTCTGCGCCTCCCCCGGCTTGTGTTCTCTCTCTCTCTCTCTCAAATAAATAAAATCTTTTAAAAAAAGATGAAAGAAAACAAATATACCTCTAAGCAAACTAGGGTTAAAGGAAACCTTTCATAATTAAATAAACAGTATCTATGAAAACTCTGCCACCAACACCGTACATAATCAGTAAGGACTGAATACTTTCTCCCTAAGATAGGTGCAAGGCAAGAAAATTTTTTCCTTCACTTTTATCCTACGTTGTAATGATGATTTTAGCCACTTACATAAGATAAGAAAGATTAGGAAGAAGTAAAACTATCTTCAACTATATAGTTGAAATATGACACAACTGTTTATGTAGCGAATCTTAAGGAATCTCAAAACAATCCTACCAATAAGTAAATTTAGCTGGTTGCTGGAAACAAAGTCAAAAGTTTAAAAACTAACATAGGACTATCACCAGGGGCAAAGTCATAGAGGTCATCTAGAATTCTGCCACACACACACACGAAAAAGAAAAAGAGAAAGGACAGAAGACTTTGACAGATCTTTACAAAGGATGATATACTAAGGGCCAACCAGAACATGAAAATGTTCTCGTCATTGCTCATCAAGGATGGCAAATTGAAACCACAGTCAGATTGCACAGCATATTCTTTAGAAAGACTAAAATTAAAAAACTCAGGAGGGGGTCAGTTAAAAAAAAAAAACAAACAATCTCTGGTAGTATATTCCCTTATTTGTTTTTCATGTGGTGAGCGTTTTGATTTGCTGATTCTTTCCATTCTGTTTTTTATTTTATTAATTTTTGCTCTTTATTATTAATATCTTTCTTCTTTTGGAAGGATTTATTTGCTGTCTTTTTCTAACTTCTTTATATGAATGTGGGCATCACTGATTTTCAGCCTTTCCTCTTCTTGTTTATGTATTTAAGACTCCAAATTTTTCTGTAATCATAACTTTAACTCCATCCCCCAATGTTCAAAAATGTCATATTATTGAATATTTTAATTTTGAAATGATTTAAAAGTTACAGAGGTGTTGCAAGAAAAGTACAAAGGAAGCTCGCAGAAGTACTTCATTACCCCTGAATACTTAAGCACATATTCCGTGCAAGCAAGGACATTCTCCTACGTAACCATAGGGCAGCCTTAAAAATCGGGAAATTATTATTGATTCATTACTCTATTCAACCAAGAGATCCCATTTGAAGTTTGCTAATTTACCCCATAATGTTCTTTATCACAGAGGGATCTAATCCAGGGTCACAAGCTGAATACAGTTGTTTCAGTTTCTTTCAAGCTGGTATGTTTCCAGCTTTCTTTGACTTTCATGACTTGAAACTTAAAAATTACAGGCAAGTTATTTTGTAAAATGTGCATTATTGTGGGTTTTTCTTATATTTTCCAGTGATTAGATATAGGTCATTCAATGTTGGCATTAATATCTCAAAAGTTTTTCTTCAATTTTATCTTATCACATAGTACATGATTTCAATTTATCCCATTACTAATAGGGTTTACTTAGATTACTTGTTTAAAGTGGTATCTTTAGAGCTCCACTGTTACTCTTTCTTCCCCTTTGCACTTAATATGTAAAAACTATGCAAATAATCCTATTTATCATCAAATGTTCAATTTGTTTCATGTGGTGAGTATAATCTGTTATACTGTTACTGATTTTTATTCTTAAATTGTTCTAGATTTCATTAGTAAAAGCCATTCAAGTTGGTTTCTGTGTCCTTTTGACATTTACCTGTCTTTTGCTGTGGCTGGTATTGGCTGGGGATCCCAGAGCCCTCTGAGCTGGGGCTACCCTGGTGGGATGGTTGGAGTGGAAATGGATATGGGCTGGGGTGGTTCTAGGATTCTTTGCGCAGAGGGTTCTCTGACGGAACAGCTGGAGCTGAAGTGGGTGCAAGTGGTCCTAGCATGCTCAGTTCAGGGTCACTCTGATAGGGTGGCTGGAGCTGAGACGGGGCACAGACCAGGGTGTACTGGGGTGCTCTGTGCAGGGGGTGCTAATGGGGTGGCTGGAGCTGAGGCAGGGGGCACGCTGGGGGTTCCTTGGGATGTTTTGCATAGGGAATACCCTGGTGGGGCTGCTGGGGCCAAACAGGCATGAGCCAGGAAGTCCTACAGCACTCCACTAGGGGCGCCCTAACAAGCCATCTGGAGACAAAGTGGGTCACGCCTGGAGTGTTCTGGGGTGGTTCGCACCTGCACCACCTTGCCTTGATGGCTGGAGCTGTAGTGAGTATTGACTAGGAGTGTCCCAGTGTGTACCATCTTGGAGCTGCCTTAATGGGGTGGTTAGAGCTGGCGTGGGCTAGGGGACCAGGGCTCACTAAGACAAGCAGACTCACTCTGGTGCCCAGAGCCTGCTCCGGTCTGTTCTGTCCGTGGAGAGGAAATGTTAAATGTGGTGTTCACCAGCCCCTCCAGTCCGTAGAGTTCCAGCAGCTCCCCACCATTTGGCAGGGTTCTAGGGCTGCATCTTTTATATTCTAGTTGCTCTTTGAAACCATGGCTTTTTCCTCTGTGTAGATGAATCTGGTACTGGTCCCTCAGTACTGTCCCTTCCCACTGCAGTTCCAGAGGAAGTGTTGGTTGGGTGGGGTGGGGGGCTGCCTTACCGTGTTTCCATCTCTTCTGATGTTCTCTGCATGGTCTCTCTATCTTTTGTTGTGCAGAAGCCATTCAGTCAACCCTCAGTTCTTCAGGAGGAATTGCTCTGTAAATAGATGTAGAAGGGGCAAGTGCATGGAGAAGGTGAGTTCAGGGTCTCTCCATGTCACCATCTTGGACCAGAAACCTCAAAATGCTTTATTTTGATCCAAGCTTCAATCTCTATAGAGATTTCTGGTTAACTTTTTCTCCTAGGGCTGTAGCCTTTCAGCCCTTTCATACCAAGTCTGAGACCCCCTTGTCCTCGGTAAGCCGTGAATTCCAATTTTTACACTCTCTAGTCCTATTAGACTAGGTATAATTCTGCTCAACTTAGCTTGTCCACAGCTTTTGATTAGGCAAATGACTTAGGGAGAAAAGTAGTGTTCTGTCTACCATCCTGAGATTCTCTTCTTTCTAGAAGTTTGGCTTATTAAGACCTAGCTACCTTGGTAATTCTCCAAGCATTTATTGTGTTGTGTTTGTTTACCTTTTTGGTTTTAGTGAGAAGGTTGGTTTGAAATAAGGTCTTTAACCATTAGGATAAGTGAACAATCAGATTATCTGGTTTTGTAATGAACTACTTTTTTTTTTTTTTTAAAGATTTTGTTTTTGAGTAATCTGCACAGCTAACATGGGTCTTGAACTTACAACCCCGAGATCAAGAGTCACATACTCTATTGACTGAGCCAGCCAGGTGCCCTTTGAAGTGAATTACTTTATTACTTTATTTATTTATTCATTCATTTATTTCTTCATTCATTCATTCATTCATTCATTACATGGGGCTTGAACTCACAACACTGAGATCAACACCTGAGTTGAGATCAAGAGTAGGATGCTTAACCGACTGAGATATTCAGATGCCCCAGGAATTAATTACTTTAAATCAGAGATTGGTGAGTTTTTCTGCAAAGGGTTGGATATAAAATCTTAGACTTTGAGGATTGCATGGTCTCTGTCACTCAAGTCTGTTATATAATGCAAAAGCAGCTATATACAATACTTAAACTTAGGAGCATGGCTATGTTCCAGTAAAACCTTAACTTAGAAAAACAGGTGGCAGAGTGTAATTTGCTAATCCTTGCTTTAGATGGAGACGAATGTAGCTTTTAAAGAGTTGGATGGAGCTAGTGAAGAAAAACTTTATTTCCACAGCTATTATAATATTATTTTTAAAAAATTTTCACTCTGGAGTAGAATCTTAAGCTCTGTGGGGGTGATATAAAAGAATTAAAAGTCATAATTCCTGATCTAATTCAGGGCCTTATTAAAAGAAGTAGACTTTCTATGAACAAAAACCTACACAAAACAAGTGTATTGATTAATCTAATACAGACCCAAGATATAAGTACTTAATGGTTGCTAGAGCAGTTCAAGAGATTGGGAAGACCTCCACATTCTTAGTGCTTAGTACTTTGTTCCCCCCTTATTTTGAAATTTAATTTAATTTTACTTTATTTTTTATTATTAACATATAATTTATTACCTGTTTCAGGGGTACAGGTCTGTAATTCATTGGTCTTACACAATACACACTACTCACCATAACACAAACCTTCAATGTCCATCACCTAGATGCCCCATCCCTTCCAGGTGTGGAAGGGTCCACTCCAGCACCTCAGTTTGTTTTCTGAGGTTAAGAGTCTCTTATGGTTTATCACCCTGTCTGGTTTTGTCTTGTTTCATTTTTCCTCTCTTCCCCTATCATCCTCTGCCTTATTTCTCAAATTCCACATATCAGCAAGATCATATAATTGTCTTTCTCTGATTGACTTATTTCACTTAGCATAATACCCTTTAGTTCCATCCACATTGTTGCAAATGGCAAGATTTCATATTTTTGATGACTCCTCTGATCTTTATTATTTCTCTTCTCCTGCTGGGTTTAGGCTTTATTTGCTCTCCTTTCTCTAAGAGACCTTCCTTGTTTCTTGAGAAAGGCTTGTACTGCTATATATTTTCCTCTTAGGACTGCTTTTGCTGCATCCCATATATTTTGAACAGTTGTGTTTTCGTTTTCATTTGTTTCCGTGAATTTTTTTAAATTCTCCTTTAATTTCCTGGTTGACACATTTATTCTTTACTAGGATGCTCTTTAGACTCAATGTATTTGAGTTCTTTCCACCTTTCCTGTTGTTATTGAGTTTGAGTTCCAAAGCATTGTGGTCTGAAAATATGCAGGGAATGATCCCAATTTTTGGTACCAGTTGAGACCTGATTTATGACCCAGGATGTGATCTATTCTGGATAATGTTCCGCATGCACTAGAGAAGAATGTGTATTCTGTTATTTTGGGATGGAATGTTCCAAATATATCTGTGATGTCCATCTGGTCCAGTGTGTCCTGTGTGTTGATCTTTTGCTTGGATGATCTGTCCATTTCAGTGAAGGAGATGTTAAAGTTCCCTACTACGACTGTATTGTTCATGTGTTTCTTTGATTTTTTTTTTTTTTTTTTTATTAACTGGCTTATATGCTTGGCTGCTCCCATGTTAGGGGTATAGATATTTTAAATTGCTAGATCTTCTTGTTGGATAGACTCTTTAAGTATGATATGGTGTCCTTCCTCATCTCTTTTTATAATCTTTGGTTTAAAACCTAATTTGTCTGATATAAGGATTGTCATCCTAGCTTTCTTTTGATGTCCCTTAGCATGGTAAGTGGTCTTCCACCCCCTCACTTTAAATCTGGTGGCTTCTTTGGGTCTAAAATGAGTTTTTTTGAGACAGCATATCAATGGGTCTTGTTTTTTTATCCATTCTGATAACCTGTGTCTTTTGATTGGGGCATTTAGCCCATTTACATTCAGGGTAACTGAATGTGACTTTAGTGCCATTGTATTACCTGTAAGGTGACTGTTACTGTATATTGTCTCTGTTCTTTTCTGGTCTGTTACTTTTAGGCTCTCTCTTTGCTCTCTTTGCTTAGCTAACCCTTTCAATATTTCCTGTAAGGCTGGTTTGGTGTTTGGAAATTCTTTTAGTTTTTGTCTGTCCTGGAAGCTTTTTGTCCTCCTGCTATTTTCAATGACAGCCTAGCTGAATATAGTATTCTTGGCTGCATACTTTTCTCATTTGGTGCTCTGAATATATCATGCCAGTCCTTTTTGGCCTGCCAGGTCTCTGTGGATAGGTCTGCTACCAATCTAACGTTTCTACCTTTGTAGGCTACAGACCTCTTGTGCTGAGCTGCTTTCAGGATTTTCTCTTTATCTCTAAGACTTGATTTACTATTAGATGATGGGGTGTGGACCTATTTTTATTGATTTTGAGGGGGGTTCTCTGTGCCTCCTGGATTTTGATTCCTGTTTCTTCCCCCACATTGTGGAAGTTCTCCACTATAATTTGCTCCAAAATACCTTCTGCCCCTCTTTCTCTTTCTTCTTCTTCCAGGATCGTAATTCTTCTAATAATTGTTTCATCTTACGGTCTCACTTATCTCTCTAATTCTCCCCTCGTCATCCAGTAGCTGTTTATCTTTTGCTCAGCTTCTTTATTCTCCATCATTTGGTCTTCTATATCAGTAATTCTCTCTTCTGCCTCATTTATCCTAGCAGTTAGAGCCTCCATTTTTTATTGCACCTCATTAATAGTCTTTCTGATTTCAACTTGGTTAGACTTTACTTCTCCAGAAAGGAATTCTCTAGTGTCTTCTATGCTTTTTTCAAGACAAGCTCATATCTTTATAATTGTCATTCTGAACTCTAGATCCAACATCTTACTAGCGTTCATATTGACTAGGCCCCTGGCATCAGTACTGCCTCTTGCTCTTTTTTTTGAGGTGAGTTTTCCCATTTTGTCCAGAGAAGAATAGATGAACAAGAGAACAACATGCTAAAAGGGTAACAATGACCCCATAGAAATATACACTAAACAATCAGAGGAGACCCAAAACTGGGGGGAAAAGAAAAAAAAAAAAAACACAATATGATCAGGCTGGTGAATAGAATAGAGCCATACACTAGATTTTGGGTGTATTTTGGTCTGTTAGAAGAAACAGCAACCCAAAATTTTAAAGAAAGAAAAACTTATATATATACACAAAAAATAAGGTTAAATACAATAAGGTTAAATAAATAAATAAACAAATAGAGTTAAATACAATGAAGGGATAGAATAGTAAAGACAGTAAAGTTGAAAATTAAAAGATATTCTAAAAAAAGAATTGACAAGCTAAGAAATTGGTTGAAAAAGGAAAGAAGAAAAATTCAAAAAAAGAAAAAAAATAAAGAAAAATTTAAAATTAAAGTTGAAAGACTAAAGCATCATGGGGAAAAAGCCATGAATTCTATGTGCTGTATTCCCCTAGCACAGATGAAGTGTTCTCATTGATCAGTAAACTTTGTCTTGGCTGGATGTTCTTGCTGAACTCTGGGGAAGGGGCCTGTTGCAGTGATTCTCAAATGTCTTTGCCCAAGGCAGAATTGCACCGCCTTTGCCAGAGGACAGGCTAAGCAATCTGCTCAAAGATTTTGCTCTTGGGAGCTTTTGTTCCTTGAATGCTTTCCATAGAGCTTTGGAGTACAGGAATGAAGATGGCAGCCTCCTAGTCTCTGGTCAGGAGGAGCCAAGAGCTTGGGGCCCCACTCCTCAGTGCACCCTCGGAGAAAAGCAGTCAGTCACTCCTATCCCCCTGGTCTCCAGCCACGCTCCGTGCTCACCTGGCCTGCAACCAAGCGTTTCCATCTCAGGCGCACGCCCCGTTTGGAGGCTCCAAACCTAGCCAATTCCTGCAGTGCGTTCCGAAGCCACTCCTCCTGGGGGTAAGAAAGGGAGTTTCCCTGTTCTTTCACTTGTTGAACCCCTCCTCTAAGAACAGTGGCCCAACTGTGCCTCGGATCATAGTTTAAGGTAACCCTGAGCTGAAAGCCCACTCCTTGGCTCTTTCTCTGTGGCCAGCTTCTCCACCCCATATCTGGGAACTCTGCCACCCTCAGACGACCCTGGTCTTTCTGCAACCCCGAGGGTCCTGAAACCACGCTGTCCCCATGAGGGCTCCACTCTCTGCTTAGCCTCTGGAGCAACGTCCCTCAGTGGAGCAAACTTCTAAAAGTTACGATTTTGTGCTCCATTGCTCCACGGCTTGCCTGGAGCCGGCCCCTCCCCCTGCGGTCTTTCATCCCATATATCGCCTCCATTCACTTCTCCGCATGTCCTACCTTGCAGAAGGTGGTTGCTTTTCTGTTCCTAAGGTTGTTGCTATTCTTTTCTTTGATCTCCTGTTGAGTTCATAGGTGTTCAGAGTGAACTCCTGGCACCAGATGAAATCTAGGTCTCATACTCCTCCGCCATCTTGGACCACACTCCTCTAAGGCTTAGTTCCACACAGCCTTTGCATGATAACCACCGCAAACGGGTTTTATGATGGGATGGTAAAAGAGAGATCCAGGGTACCTGTGGTGGGCCAGCCTCCTAGTGATGGTCCTGGGGATTACATGAGGCAACATGAAGTTTCTGGATATTCACTCATTCAGCCAATATTTATTAAGAACCCCCCATGTGCCAGGGGTAAACTATGTATTTTAACCATATATCAGTGTGCAAAACAGAAGAGAATGCCTATTTCATTGAGCTTATTAAAGTTTAGTGGTGTGAGATCAGACATATATTTGTACATAGTCTGTGCTATTATTATAAGAACTATGAAGAAAAATAAGGCAAGTGACAGGGACAGGGAATCATCACTGGAGCACTGGTTTAAGAGGTTGTTATCTTTCATAGGTTGGTTAGGAAGGCCTCTCTGGCCAGATGACATATGAGTAGACAGCTGACTCTGTGCTGGCCCCTGATGAGGTGAGACTATATAGTTCATGGGATGACATGAGGGAAGAAATTTCCAGGCAGAAGGAAATGTAAAGGCATCTAGTTGTCTGAGCACACTAAGTGAAATGATTAGAGACTATGATAAACACATTTCTGCTCTGTAAGTACAGCACCAGTCCTGCAGAGAAAAGTGTTTATGACAGGAAAAAAAGACCACCTACTTTTGTCTATATGCACATTAACAAATAGTAATACTTCAGTAAGAGGTTAGTCTCGAAACCAGTACTCAACTTCAAGGTTCTTTAGCCATGAGCCTTTCATTCTCATATGATATGTGGCGTAGTCTAACGCACCTGCAACGATGTCCCTCTTTTCTACAAGCTGAGGTCTGATCATCCAACAATGGTGTCCCTTGGTCCATTCAGTTGACCACTACTGATCCTAAGACCCTTAAGAAACAAATGTTTCAATTATCCTGGAGTATTAAAGATACTGGGGACACCAAACACGTCTTAATCAATTTTGACTGCTATGACAAAACATCATTAATTTCTCACAGTTCTGGCAGCCCTGGAGTCCAACATTGAGGGGTGTCAGCTGATTTGTCTCCTGGTTAGAGATCTCTTGCTCACACCTACTTTCTTCCTATATCCTTACCTGGTGGAAAAAGAGAGCTCTGGCCCCTTCTTCTTCTTTTATGGGCACTAATCCCATTATAAGGGCTCCACCCTTAAGACCTCATCTAACCCTAATTACCTCACAAAGGCCTCACCTCTAAATGCCATCACACTGGGGTTTGGGACTTTAACATAAAGGTTTGTGGGCAGCAGGCAAACATTTAGTTCACAGCAGCGCATAGTTTTCCTCAATCAGAATTGGCATATTTAAACAAGAAGTTTTAGATAGACATTAGATTAATAGGATGATAACAGAAAAAGAGGTAGAAACGTGAAAAAATAAGATAAAAGAGATAATTAAATATAAAATGTATTTACTTACGTTTCAGCATACAATGGATACTCCATTAATGTTTGTTTACCATTAATTGAAATAATTCCTGTCACACATCTAACACTAAACTTATTATAAACATGAATACTTAGCAGAGTTTCTATTTGGTTTCTATCCTTTCCATATTTAGGGAATTATTATTATGGCAGACTAACATAAATGAATGGAAGGTGAGTATAGCCTTGTTAGTGTACTGTGTCAAGCACTGTCACTCAGTTATGTGCTCATTTATTTTTACTTTGGTATAAAATATTTTGTGCATTGTTAATTAACCTCTTATCACTTGTCGCTTTCTTTTAGGGCTTTTTTATCACAAATTGTCCAGACTTAACGATTTTGGCTTCCCAATTGGTATATCTTAACTTATCCTTCAATGACATCAGTAACTTCCCCACAGAAGTGAGTCCATTTTTATCATTGTGTATATTGCACTAATTTCTTATTAATAATAATTACAATAAAAAATAGACATTTGTGATACCCTGGAAAAGAGCAAAAAAAGAGACATGATACAACCAATCAATGTTCATTTATTGATTCTACTACATTAGTTCAAAGGGTTTATAAAATGTACCAACTAGAGATCTGTGATACTTGATCATTCTACTTATGTTTGTTTCTCTTTTCTTCAGATACTTTGTCTTAAAAATTTACAAATACTATTACTAAGAAATAATCCTATCAAAGAAATCTCTTCTGAAATTCAGCAACTTAAGCTCCTTAGAGTTTTCAGCATTGCCTTTAATTTGATTACTACTCTTCCACCTGGGTAAGGTCAATGGCTTGAGATTATGAGCACAGAAAATAAAGAGCTTATAATTTAGAAAGAGATCAATTTCCCTTTTGAAAGCAGCTAGCAACTGAATGATTCCCATTCTCTTCTTGCTTCTTATCATTGTGTTAAAAGCAATCCTAGCAGCTACATAGATGGTAGCTAGTGAGGGGCTAGTGAATGCTCATCTAGAGATCCATTATTTGAGTATGGATTAAATGAACACCAATTACAGAAAAAGGCTCGAGTGAGAAACTTGCACTGATCTCTTGATAGCCTTTGTGCATTTGGAAAGGACACTGCATATGGAATTAAGAAATCTAGACTTTTAACTTCAAAATTGATAATGATCTGTTTTATCTGGGGAATCACTTAACCTTCTTGGTCTCAATTTCCTAATCTATAAATCAAGAAATTAGCCAATATGATATGTATCATCCTTTAATAAGAATGTTGATATTTGGGCATAAAAGAGATGGAATTTTTCCAGACTTATGGACTGGTGATTATTTAATTCTGAAACCAAAACCTTAGCCAAATGCAAAACGACATACATCTTTCAGTTAAACAAATTGGATGTGGGTTAAGGGCAAAGAGACAGGGACTCTTACACAGTTGAACATTTTTTAAAGAAGATTCTCACCGAAATTAAGGAAATGCATCAAAATTCATTTATAAAGTTGTTCACCTGGCATTGTTTATATTTCTCAATCCAACAAATTCTGCATTAATAAACTGTAAAACTATTCTGTCATTTAAAAGAATAAAAAAGCATGTAAAACTTATACCATTCTCGTATATATACGCATTTCACATTACACGTATTATATATATATAACAAATCAACACTAAAAGTAAGAATATTGCATTGTGTGTATTTTATTTCTATTTAAATCATCTATTTTTTCAACAGTAATAAAAATTATATTTTCCCTGCCTTGATTCTAGAAGCAGCTGTTTCTCTAAGCAAACTCTACTTCCCTTTTATTGGAAGATGGTATTTAAAACCAAGATCTGGGTGCTAGAAGTCCCAGTGCTACTGGGATAACACTGCTTCTAGACACCCTGGGAACAGAGCTAAGTAATACATGTGTGTCTACTAATCTGTGTGTACACATGTATCTATATTTTTCTGTGTGTTTGTGTGTGTATGTGTGTGTGTGTGTGTATATATATGCATATATATATATTTGTAAATATACACACACACATATAACCCTGTGTATATATACACATATAGACACACAGCTACATATATGTATGCATATAGAGACCCATATATATGTAAATATGCATATATGCATATGTACATCTAAATAAAATTTATATTTAATAATCTGTAAAATTGTAATTATGACCTTTAATAACTATAACTGTCATTTAAACAAAATGTAAAAATTCCTAAAGGAACTACAACTTGTTCATAGCTACAGGGTCAACATTGTTCACTATTTAGAGATTGAGCAAATTAGTTTGAACTATTGGTTAACTATTGGTTATACTCAAAAAGTTTTAAGGAGCTATTTCTAAAAAAATATTAGAGTTTCTAAAATAAAGCAGTATATATATATTTTTCAAGATTTTATTTATTTACTTGACAGAAAGAGAGAGCTCAGGCAGGGGGAGCAGGAGAGGGAGAAGCAGGCTCCCTGTAGAGCAGGGAGCCTGAGACAGGGCTCAATCCCAGAACACTAGGATCACGCCCTGAGCCAGAGGCAGACACTCAACCAGCTAAGTCACCCAGGCCCCTCCGAAGCAGTATATATTTTTTTAATCAAATAACATAGGTTATGTATGCATATCAAGGGGAGATCGACAGCACAAAGTCAACTGAGGTCTAAGTTTTTGTTGCTACTGTTTTTGCCCTGAGCTGCTTGGGGCATAAGCTATGCAAATGCAGATACGAAAGCCCAGGTTCTGGAGGCACAAAGAACTGGGTTCTCATCCTAGCTATGACCCTTACAGCTAGGCCTTCACAGTTATGCCCTTGATTATACTATGGAAAGGTATAATCAATGCTCTCAGATTAAATGTTTGAAGTTATGTGACCACGAAAAGGTCTATTTAGTTTTCTTGTAAAATAAAGACAATAGATCACTTAAAAAATCCAAAAGGTTTCTTCTTTTTCCCAAAGCTTTAGGATAGCATTTATTCATGAAATACACGGGATTTTTTTGTTCCTTTAAGAGGTAATGATGTCACCAGAATGTGTCTCTCTCTTGACTTGTTTTTTGGTTTTTGGGATTTTTTTTCCCCTTTCTTTTCTGTTTCTTGTCTTTTTCATCCCAGAGCCTAACTGGAGGGCCCTGACAGACTCCAGAAAGAACTGACTCCGCTAACACCACTAACACCTTGATTTTGGACTTCCGGCCTCCAGAACTGTGAGGGAATAAGTGTCCGTGGCTCTAAGCCACCTGGCTTGTGGTCATTGGTTACATCAGCCCTAGGAAACAAATACGGCAACCAAGAAAGGATTATCTCTAAATGTGTTAGAAATTTCTCAGGCGGCTTTTTCTGTATGGGATTTTATCTGCTTCAAATGTTTCAAAGCCGTCTTAAAGGATAGAAGAATCATTTTAGGAACTTCGATTGTCATTAAGCCACCTATAATGAAAAGAAGTCCATAAATTTCAAGATTGTAGGAAAATGTAGTTTCTAAACTACGTTTCTAAAAATGTAGTTTCTCCGTATTTCTACCTCTTTGCTCAAGTATTTAATTCTTTATTCATGCCTAGTAATGACAAGCAGGTAATCATTTTTAATTCCATTTTCTCTTTCTGTCTAAGGTTATTTCTTTTGTCCCATCTTGAGGAACTTGATATTTCCTACAATAGTATTGCTTCCATTCCTAATGACATCCAGAAACTCAGGTATTCTGAAAGTTGTAAGTACACAAAGTCATATGCCCTGTCAGGACATATTTGGTGATGACTGTGTTGGAGAAAACTGAATTCGTTCATACATTTAATAGCCACAAAATGTAATATATGACATATCACATTTATGAAAACGTAACTTGAATGACTGGCATTTTTAAGACATAACATTTTCAGTAATTATTTAAAAGTTGTACTGATGGCTTCTTAATAGAATGACATGCTTCATTTTGTCCATTTTTCTGGGTGTACACCTGTAGTTCTATCAGTTTTATTTATTTGGGATAAGGAAATACATATAACAGTGTAAGCCTAATACCAAGCCCTGATTCTTTCTCACACTGATTTTTAAAATCTCACATCTGAAGTTCATCTATGTCCTTACAGATCTGTACTCTTTTGATTATGACTTTAGAATAATTTTTAATAATTAGGAGGGAGGTTGTTTTTCAATAATAGCCTTTTAACTCTTCTCCTTAGATCATGAGTTTTAAGAGCATTTAATATACTTCCAAGCCCCTATACCCCCCAAAAATACACACAAAATTGAGATTTCAATTGGAATTGTCTTGAGTTTACATATAGGTTTCGAAGAATTTGCATTTCTGATGTTAATAAATATTTTCATCCTAAAATAGAGCATATTTTTTCATTTGTTCAGATCTTGTTTTATGTGCTTCATAGGAATTTATGACTTGGGGTGCCTAGGTGTCTCAGTTGGCTGAGGGGTTGACTCTTGCTTTCAGCTCAGGTCATGATTTCAGGGTTGTGAGATCGAACCCCATCCAGACCCAAATCAGGCTCTGCACAGAGTCTGCTTGAGATTCTCTCCCTCTCCTTCTCCCTCCTTCTCTGCCCTTTCCACCCCCGCCCCCCGCTCTCTCTAAAATAAATAAATAAAATCTTTTAAAAGATTTATGACTCGCTTCACATTAAGTCCTTTATCTTTATTACTAACCTTCTCTAAGTATTCTATAATTGTGTTGCTATTATGAATGTAACATTTTCTATAATTTTCATTTCTAGCCAACTATTGCCTGTACAGAATAGACAAAAGCTATGTCCTTCCTTACATGAATTTAAAATTAAGCTATATAACCCAAAATATCTTCATTCTGGCTCAGTTTGACTGGATTTCATTTGGTTTTCTAGGAGCATAGTCTTATCTACAGTAAAGTGAGATGATTTTATCTCTGGTTTTCTATGTGACAGTCTTGCAGAATTCAACCTCTTCACCTTTGTTATGGCCGATATATTCAGGTTTTTTCTTCCATTTTACTTTGCATTTACTGTTTATTTACTTTTCTCTTTTCCTATTTGCCTTGTGTGTGTGTGTGTGTGTGTGCGCGCGCGAATTTTATTAAGTGTTTCTCCTGCTTCCACCCCAACTTCTCTGCCTCCCAGAGCATGATTTCCTCAAGAGCACCGCTCTGTGTGTTTGTCAGTTTTTCTCTTCTGGCCACTCTGCCTTCTGCTCAGGACCAAAGGCAGTCACAAGAGCACCATTCAGAGAGCGTCAGCGAGGTAATGGGAGGAAGTTTCTCTGCTCCCTGTGATGCTCAGCTCTTCCAGCTTTAGAGACTGCTGAGCCTATCGAACTCCGCAGACCTCATCAGAGGAAGGATGAGCCCAGACTGCTGAAGCCTCCAAGATAAAGCAACTCAGGAAGGGGCAGCCTCCCCGAAGGGGCATTTGGGGACCCCCGCTGGCATCTCCCTAGAGTCCACCACACTTATTCTGGCTGTCCATTGGGCTCTCTGCTGCGGGTCCCAAGGCTCCCTAGAGGGCGCAGAGTGAGCATGCCAGCTCTCTCCTTTGGGACCACAGTAAAGCCTGGGGTCTTGCTTCCCTTTTCCAGACCGTGACAAGTGCAGTAGTCAGGCTGTGGCTGTGGGATGAAGACAGGTGAGGGGCCATGTTCCTAGCCCCATTGTTTCAAATCCCACCAAAGAATTTAAATTGTGTGAGGAGGAAACTACACTGCACATGAGAACCTAGAGTTCCCAGCAACTTTTGACCTACAGCCTGCATGTCATCCTTTTCACTCCTAGCATCTTTGACAAGTTGGACTAGACTTTGATTTGTTTTTGTGTCCCTCATAAACAGAT
This sequence comes from Martes martes, assembly GCF_963455335.1. Lineage (NCBI taxonomy): Eukaryota > Metazoa > Chordata > Mammalia > Carnivora > Mustelidae > Martes > Martes martes. Next base: position 56,529,394 of record NC_137890.1, read on the forward strand.
ACTTTTCTGCCTGTCTCTAGCACTAAGTAGAAAGATGAGTTACTGGGGAAAAAAAAAAAAAACCACCCCCCCAACACACAAAACAAAAACAACACAAAAAAAACACCATCAAGGCAAGTAGTATAAAATGAGAAAATCAGTAATATTTGTTCTCTTCGAACAAAGGAATCGCTGTTATCAGAAACAAATGACACAGTAAAAACCAAGGGGATTCAGGTGATGAAAAATCAGAACTGCAACATAACACATGATATTTTTTGCTAGTGGTAATTTCACTGTTTTGATTAGACTTGAAGGAAAAAATGTGTACTGGTGTTCAGTTTGTCTATGAAAATATATTCTATCATTATACCATACTAGAATTTTTCTTTTTCCATAATGATATGTTGCAGAGACCCAAAGTACATGCTTTAACTCTCCTATTCACACAAATGCACTGATCTGCATAATAACAAACTGTGTCATTTGCTTTGTAATTCTCCGGTTCTAAGGAAATACTTAAATACTTGGACATTATTGTTACTTCCTTTGATGCCAATTTGCAGGAACACAGGGACAAAAAATTTTACTTTGGTTTTATAAATTGCATAAATACCTTTTAAATTTGGTTTCCTTTATTTGCAGATCACTTGAAAAACTGAATGTCGATGGGAACGAACTGATGACTTTTCCATCTGCAATTTTGAAGCTTAACCTGAAAAAAATCCTCTTTGAGAATACTTTCACTCATCCTATGTTTTGGAAAGAGAATTCTTTGAATAGCCCACCATCCCTTACTCAAATTGCTTCTTTTTTCTTTTTAAAAAATAATCTACGTGAATATTATAATGTGATCCCAGCGGAAATTCAAAAGCTACTCAAATGGTGAGCAGATTCTGACACCCTTTTAATGAAAATACACCTTTAAGCATTTAAAATGTTGTTCCTTAGAGGCCAGATGACGGTTCTACTATTAACACATCCATATCGCAGCCTCGAACATACATAAAATTCTTTAAATTTCTTCTTCTGTCTCTTCTGCATAATAATGGAATCTGAATTCAGCCTATTTCCTAATATTCTCAAGTTATTACTTAATTCCAGTGTGAGTTACAAATTGCTGAGGCGTGGCCAGCAACATCTATACGCTGTGATTTTAATCTTTTTTGTGAATTACTAAGGACACAGAAGTGGTTTCTTCCAAAAAAGAGTTCTTTGGTGTCCGGCAGACTATGCGGGGAAACACTTTGTACTCTAAATTCCTAGAGACCAGGAAGAGAGCAGCCTTATTTAGAGCATTTTCTCCTCCTCAGGGATTAATGGACAGTGTGAGAATCATTACCTAATCTCAGGACCGGGGTTTCTTTTTTTTTTTTTTTTAAAGATTTTATTTATTTATTTGACAGACAGAGATCACAAGTAGGCAGAGAGGCAGGCAGAGAGAGCGGAGAAAGCAGGCACCCTGCTGAGCAGAGAGCCCTATGCGGGGCTTGATCCCAGGACCCTGGGATCATGACCTGAGCTGAAGGCAGAGGCTTTAACCCACTGAGCCACCTAGGCGCCCCGAGGACCAGGGTTTCTAAAGCCCATGCACTAGGAGTCCACTCAGCTTCTCTCATATTTTCTTCAGATGGTATAAAACTATTTTTACACTCACCATTCCTTATATTATTGATTTAACAGATCCTTGTTGTCTGCCTAAGTAAATTTCCCAGCAGTGTATAAATTACCAGTATTGACTCCATAAAAGGCAGGAAGCCTAAACAGATAGTAATCATCAAAGAAATTGAAAATGTGATTAATAATCTACCAATAGAAAAGGGCCCAGGACCTGAAGCATATTAAATCTTACTAGTAATCAAGGAAATGCAACATCAATGGCAAAAACAGGTATTTTACCTGTTTTCTTAAGATTAAAAAGATTGACCTTAGGGGCGCCTGGGTGGCTCAGTTGGTTAAGCCACTGCCTTCAGCTCAGGTCATGATCCCAGGACCCTGGGATCGAGCCCCGCATCGGGCTCTCTGCTCAGCAGGGAGCCTGCTTCCCCTCCCCCTCTCTCTGCCTACTTGTGGTCTCTGTCTGTCAAATAAGTGAACAAAATCTTAAAAAAAAAAAAAAAAAAGATTGACCTTAAACTTTGTCATTGGATGCCCCAAACCTGGATCACTATATACCAGTAGTAGTGCTGTAAATTGGCAAAAGCTTTGTGGAAGGCAACTGGACAGTATCCTACTTACCCCTTGAAACAGAAATGTAAATCGTCAGAATCCATCTCATAGAAATAGTTACACGTGAACACAAAGTTAGGACTAGGGATGATAACTGCAGCATCAGTGTGCATCAATTAAAAAGTGGTAAAATAAATTATGGTGTATCCATATTATGGAATATTATGATGCTATTACTATGAAGCAAAACAAAATGTATTGCAATAAAAAGTTGTCCAAGACATTTCGTTAAATCACTTTTGAGATTTTATACATAGACTTTAACATGTATACATTTTTATATTAAGTTTTATTTTTTAAATCTAAAATTGGCAAATTATACCAATTGCTACACCACCAAGAAAGTATGAGTGTCCCCGATGATTCCCATCCTCACCAAACGTCGTACTGTCAGACTTTTCCATTTTGCCCATCTGATGATTATGAAATGGTATCTGTCCTCTCTGATTACTGAGATTGAGAAGCTCCCCTTCTCAATGTTCTCTAGACATTCAAGTTTCTTCTTCTGTGAATAGTCTGTTCATGTGCTAATGTCAGTGGACTAATGGGGTTGATGTCTTTTTTTTTTTAACTGATTCTGGAGCATTTAAAAATACATACAGACACTAATCCTGTACAAAGCTATGAGATAGTCCCTTTATTTTTTTAAATAGTATCATTATTTTGAATTATAAAATAATGCATAATTATTATGGAAAGTTTGGAAAATACAGAAAAAGATTACAAAGGTATATAAAATTTCCTGCCATCACACTGACCAAGAATAATTACTGTTTTCTACTTGGAATCTATCCGTAAGAGTGTTTCCTGCTATGCATCTATACTTTTTTGTTTTAGAAAACCAAGATTGCTTTATATACATTTATCCACTTTATTTTTTAGCATTTACTTTTTACTTATGTATGTCTTAGCTCCTCAATTAGAAGGTAAGACCAATAATGACAAAGGCCCTATTTTACACTACTGTGAGTCTCACATAACATCAAGCACAACAGTCTTTTCTTCAGTAGAGATTTACTAAATATTGACTTGATGTGTCTTCCCTTGCAGCACATCTCGGTGTGAATGGTGTCAAGGTCCCATGTTCGGTGAAGGTTTCCGAGTCATCCGATCCTATGACAGTTTTGGAACAACACACCTTCCTATTTTGTTTCTTGTGTGTTCTTCTTCCTGCTATAGAGAAGTAAAGGAACGCAGTTTTATTTCAGGTAGTATCCCTAGTGGAAAAATAACTCTGAATTCTGAGTTGATAAGTCAGGCGATGATTTAGGAGTCCCACTTTAAAAGCCATTAGAGTTTATGTCTACAGTAATTAATTTCTTTGAGAGTACAGCTTCTTTCTTCTGTGGCTCCTCTTTGTAATCCCAGCTCCTTAGGAAAGTTTGTGACTGTTGGGGAATGGTTGCAGAATGATTACTTAAGAAGGATTAGTAAAAGGTCTTCGGATTTCAGCGGAAATCTAGAAAATTTCTTTTACAGCATGTTTACTGTAGAATGAGAAATGATGGAAAACTTTGCAGAAAAGGATTTACTTTACAACGGGTACTTTCATGCATCCATTCCAAGTGAAAAGATAGCATTTCAAAGTCATCAGTGGGGTTCATGTCTCAGATGAGTTCAAAGTCATGTACCCAAGTTCTCTTTGTTAATTTCTGTGGAAATCCGTCCAGTGCCAACCATCTCAATTGTGGATTGTTTTAGGGAATAAAAGATTCATTCCAGTCCTATATTTAGTTGTTTGAATTCATTACCCAGGCTCTTAGAAAACTGGTACAATCTCTCAGTTATCCTGACCCTCATCTCACAAAGCCTGATTCCATAGACCGCTGCCAGCATTCAACAGGCCTTCAGTGAGAGCCTGGCAAAAAAATAAAGTAAATTACACAAAATTACATTGCAAAGCAACATACAAATACAGTAGAACTTGAGGCTTTAAGAATTAGTGTTTGGTAAGAGAAAGGTAAAAGCATTTTGATATACAAACAAGGAAATTTTAGAGTGGCACAGAATTGTCTCATATTTGATATATTTTTTATGTGCACTTAAATCCAAAACGTCATTGCTAATGACAAAACTTGATAAAATCAAATGATTGAAATTTATATATATATATCTTATCTTTAGATAATGTCAGAAAATACACATTATGTCAGGGGTGTGTGTGTGTGTTTCGTTTAGTACTATTTAAATCAAAGACAAAATAAACCAGACAAAATTTTTTCTGACTGTTGATTTCAATAAATTGGGGTACTCATACTCTCCTCCTTGAGACTCAGTTTGATTTTATTTTATTTTATTATTATTTTTTTTTACTCAGTTTGATTTTAAACAGAAATAAGAAAATGTTGTTTGAGAAGTATACACTATATTATCCAGCAAAAGAATAAAGTTATTTATATAGAAGTAACTACTATATCATGCAAGTAATCCAGAGGAGATATTTATAGCATAATAATAAATACATGTATTAAAATGCAATATATCCATACTTCTAAAAAAAGATAAAAAATAAGATTACATCCTACTGGCATGTAGCCTATTAATACTCACCTTTGTCTCTGAAATGCTTGTTGGAGGAAGAAGTACATTTATTTTTTAATTTTTAAAATGTTGATTTTTGCTTTGAATAACAAGGTGATGTGATATTGAGATAGGAAATAAAATAAATTGAGATAGGGAAGAAAGAACAGTTTTCAAAGGAAATTACAATATCTTAGTGATGCTGCAGAAAAATGAATATACCTAGATATTTGAACAAATACAAAAAACACTTAGAGCCCAATCTCATTATTTCCTCATGGTTAGTGTAAACCTTGAATCTAAGTGATCTAAAACATACTTATTACACAAACACTTGAAAACAGAACTAAACCTAGGAAGAAAACAAAGTTCTCCTTGTAATGCCCCTCAATGAAAACCAGAGATAACCATCTCGACATGTATATTGTATATGTGCACATTTATATATTGCCTTTTTAAAAATATGTATTTATTTTAGAGAGAGAGGGAGAGCATGAGCAGGGGGAGGGGCAGAGGAGGAGAATCTCACGCAGACTCTCACCTGAGCGCAGAGCCTGACCCAGGGCTTGACCTCAGGACCCTGAGATCATGACCCAAGTCCAAATCAAGAGGCTGTCGCTTAACCGCCTATCCACCCAGACGCCCGATATTACTCTTTTGTTAAAGAGGTAATTATCTGCCTCACACCACACACAACAATTTCTAGATTCCTCAAAGGTCTAAATTGAAAATATAAATAGATAAATAGGGTCTTAAATAATTAGAACGAGAAGGACCTTTTTAAGCAGGAAATGCAGCCCAAAAGAAAGGATGAACAGATTCAATATGTAAAAATTTTTTAAATTCCTGGACAGCCAAGATCCTCATACATAAGGTCAAAAGACAAGCAACACATGGGAAAATACCTGTAATACATATAACTGACCAACAGGAGTTGTGATTGTAAATGACAGAAACCCACGGTAAGGAAATGTAACCGTATTTGTTTGTGTGTGTCTTCAGGCACAGCCAATTCAGGAACTCAGACGTCGTGAAGGCAGTTTTTCTGCCTATCGATCTAGTTATCATCTATCTCTGAGCAACACTTTTAAGTTTGCCTCATTTCCAGGTAGCAAGGATGGCCACGGACGATTCCAGGTTCATGTTCTGGAATGTCAGGAACCTTAGAGAAAAGTGCACTATCTAACCCCAACCATTACACTGAAACACATTAGGGATGATTTTCTTTGGCTCAACTTGGTTCACATGTTCATATATGAACACAACCGTTGTAGCTTCATGGATGGGATGCTCTGATTGGCCAGGACTGAGTCACATGCCCATCTCTGGAACTGGGAAAGGGGGAATTCGCTCTTCCTGAAACACATGAGTCAGATTCTCTCCAAGAAAGAGTTCTGGGACTGAAAATTGAGGGAAGTTTCTCCAGCCCTCTTGTATGTGATGCACGTTCACACACGCACTTGCTGTTATAGGACCACTTCGGGATTATTTTTATTCAAAGTGGGGAGTTTTTTGACATGAAGATTTTAAATTTTAGTTTATAAAAATCATGGATAAGCCTGGAGGACATTATGCTAAGTGAAATAAGCCAGACACAGAATGAAAAATACTGCCTGGTCTCTCATATATGCAGGGTCTGAAAAGGTCAAGGTCACAGAAGTAGGGAGTAGAATCATGTTACCGGGGGCTGGGGTTTAGGGAAAATGGGTAGATGGATGTTGGTCAAAATCAATCTATTCCCTTATGTTGTTATCTTTTATTGCTAAGCTTAGCAAGTCTGTCTTTCTCCCCAAATTACATAAATATCTATCTGTAGTTTACTTATTTTACATTTTAATGCTGGTGCATCTCAAAATTACTTTAGTATGGAATGTGAGGTGTGGTTCCAAATTCAAGTCTTTCTAGAATGCTGGGAAGTTGTGCCCCTTCCTGTCCATTTCCTACTGAAGCTTTACCCTACCAACTCGGAATACCACCTTTATGACACACTGAATTCTGACATAATTAGGCCTATTTCTGTTTCTTTTTTAACTTTCTACTCTATTCCATTAACTTGTCTATGTGATGCCAACACCATATTGTTTTAATTATTTTAACTGAAACTACATCTTAATATATCTTATTCAAGTTCCCACTCATTGCTATTTTTGTTCAGTACTTTTTTTCCCCCAAAGATGGATTTATCTACTTGAGAGAAAGAGAGCAAGAGTGAGTCAGGGGAGGAGCAGAGGGAGAGGGAGAGAGAGAATCCTAAGCCGACTCCAAGCTGAGTGTGGAGCGCAAAGCGAGGCTCGACCCCACGACCCTCAGATCACAACCTGAACCAAAATGGAGAGTCAAATGCTCAACCAGCTGGGACACCCAGGCTCCCCTGTTCAATACATTTTTGCTATTCTTATACCTTTATTTTTATACAATACTTATTAAAATCTTTAAAATTACTTCGTATTTTCTTCCCCCCGTTCACCAAATAAACTACTTTGGATTTTTGTTAGCAGCTGAAGGAAACTGATAACCACACGATACAGAACACACACTGTATGACTTCATTTATGGACTAATAATGGTAATGATATTAATTCAGCTATTGGGAGATTTTTTTCTATATGACCTGCATTGTTTATGACAAAGCGCTGGCCTCTTATTGGGAGCAGTGATCATGAATATTGTTGTTCATGCACTTATTTAAAAAGTAGAATTTTTAAGCTCAAAGGTTTGATCGGTGTAGCTCTGAGGAGGACTCTACCTTGCTCAGGAAAACTGGATGCCAGCTCTGGCTGCTCTCTGCTTTGTCCTCGGTTCTCTCTGTGGAATCTGCATGCTTAGTTGGCTGGGGCAAAAGGTGGGGGTGGGCCAGCAGGGTCTCCACAGCCCCCTGTGCTGGGGATTGTCCTTTCCTGCTTGGAACCTAAGGAGGGAGAAGTATGTGCCATGTCCTGGGCCCCGGGTGCTCAGAGGTCACTTACTGGTGTCCCTGCTTCAGCATCCCCTTAACCCACAGAGGAAATGCTTTACTTTCACACACCCGACGTCATACCTCCTGAGCCTGTACCCTTGACAATCTCTTTCCCAGGAACTGCCCCTCCAACAACACACCGTAAGTGACAATTTGAAGGCATTCCATGGTGTCACTGTCTGCCAGAGATGCCGGGGGTGGAAATGCGGCAGCACCCGACCTCAGCCGAGGCAGCCCGGAGCATTCCCCAGCTTAGGCTGGTGCAGCTGCAGTGAGCTTGCCAGGTGGTCCTGCTGGGGGGAGTTGGGGGGGGTCCCTCACCTTCAGGTTCTGGGGTCAGGGCCTGAGATCCCAGAGTTGATTGCTCAGGAAGCCAAAGGAATGTCTTGTTTCAAAGTGGTGACTGGACCCTTTTATAGGCCCACCACTCTCTGGGAATGTTCCGTCCCTACCAAACTCCCAGACTCAGGGTCCTTACTTCCAATAAGGTCAAGGAAAGCAGAGATGGAGTCATGTGGCTGAAGCGCCTCGGTGCATTGTGGGACCAACTGACAAGGTACCTAGTGCAGAACTTGGCCCCGAGCCAGGGCTCTGAAAAGGATAGCTCATATCTTTAGTGTCAGAAAGTGTATTTTCCCAGCCTCAGCCCAATTCTCCCTTCTCCTATACCATGATGGCTGCCTTCAAAGGCATTATAGTTTGTCTTTTTACATAGATTTTAAACACCTAGTTCTCCAGTTTCTCCTCTTTTTAAATTACCAGCACAAGGACATTTCCAATGGATTGAATATCAGTTGAAGATCTCTGATTTTTGTTGTTGTTTGAATCACAATTAAGGGGGAGGGGAGGATGTAGAGATTAATGACAAAATTGATTCTTTTTTTCTATTTTTCCCAAGTTGTGCTTAGTTAAGCACTTCTAATCTTTAAATAGGATTCCTTTGGCTAGCAAACAACGCCACCGTTCCAAATGCAATTAATCTCAGAAATCCATAACTGTGCAAATCAACAATGCCAACCCATTTTGACGATCTAGCCACTCTTTTCTGAAACGTCAGGAATTCCTGTTTTTCACCAATAAGAAATGCTGTATGTTTGATCAGAAAATGGTAGTTGGAGGACATACGTGTGAGAGGTCCAAGAGCCCTTCTGCTGCATACCTCTGGGGAGACCTGAAGATGCTTTGTTTTGTAGTGAAAGAAAGAAAAATAATAATCACATCAGCATTATTTGAGTAAAACTTAGAAACTAGTGTTCCCTGGAGATCTTTTTTTTTTTTTTTTCAGTTGAGTTCAATTCACCAGTGATTTATTGAGCACCTACTAGATGCCAGGAGCCATGAAATATAGGTTCTTCGGATCTAGTATCATGTGGAATGTTCTATGATAGAGATGTGAGCATGGTGGGAATGCAGTGAAGCATCACAGAGCCACTTACAGAGATCAAGGAAGCTTTCGTGAGGGCATATTTGTCAAGCCAAGTGAGCAGGGTTAATGTTGTCAAGTTTACAGCAGCGAATTTTGGGAGATGAGGCTTAAGGCTAGAGAAATAAACTGGATGGGTCATGAGGCTCTCACGTGATGTGCTAAGAAGTGTTATTAGCTGCTGAAGAGTCATTGAAGATTTTAACGGAAGAATAACATGATCAAATGTGTATTTTGAATAGACTGGAAAATTCAGAGAAGGTGCTGGGGTTTCCAACCAGGCAGGACAGTAGTAGTAGGGAGGAAAATTTTCCAGAAATATTTAGAAGGTAAAATTGGCAGAAAGGATGTTGGGCATGAGGGAGAAGGGGAGCCTCTGGAATGATTTCCCTTGATCTCCATTTCAGGGGAGGAAAAAGTTTTGAAAAAAATCTCAACTTCATTTAATTCACCAAGCCTATAACTGTGTCATAGAAAAAAAAAGTTTTATAGAACTGATATGATATTTTTAAACTGCATATTGGTTTTAATTCATATTCTGTTCTCTTCCAGACACTAAAGTGGAGTTGAGGTTATTTTATGTCAATGCCACTTTTTAAAAATCTAGATCTGTCCAAAAACACAAGAGTGATTATTCTCTCTATAAAAGGATTCTTCGTTTCATAAAATAAATCTTTATATGACACTTTTAAATGATCAGCTTTAGGGGCTCCTGAGTGGCTCAGTTGGTTAAGCATCTGCCTTCGGTTCAGGTCATGATCTCAGAGTCCTGGGGTCAAGTCCCACATTGGCTCCCTACTCAGTAGGGAGTCTGCTTTTCCCTCTGCCTCTCTTCCTCCTCTCGCTCCTCTCTCCCCACGCTGCCCTGCCACCACTTGTGCTCTCCTCTCACTCTCTCTCAGATAAATAAAGGAAATCTTTAAAAATAAAGAGCTCTAAATGTGATTTAATATTCTGCTCCTCAGAAATATACCTATTTTATAAAAACAGACGTATACATACTTTTGAGTTGATTTGTGGATTTTTTTTTCTAAGACAGTTTTTTGTTGTTTGATTTGTTTGTTTTAGAGTAAGTGGCAGGTCAGTATTTTCTCAGATGACTTTAGGAGAAAAAAGACACTAAGATTTGAATACTCCTAATTTGCTTACTTAATCTCTCAGCAAATAGTGGACTGTCTTGCCATCACTTCAGACTCTTACATACAATTCACTGTAAAGCAGATTACATTGCCTAAATATTTTATAATTTGCTGAGCACTTTCACATACTGAAGGAAAGGAGGGATTTTAAAGCCATCGTGTTTTTAGTATTACCTGTGTGGCATGGAAGATGGATTACCCAGCACATTTCCTTTTTCTTTTTCCTCCTTTGGAATAAAATCGTGCTTTTTAATTAGGCACGACTGCCTCACAATATAAAAATACCACGTTTCCCAGGGTCTCTTGAAGCCAGATCTAGCCACTAACTTATGGCCATGAAATGTCAGTGAAAGCAATGGCAGGATACCAGGAAGGCCGGTTAAAGGGAACAGGTGGATTTGAGAGAAGATCCTCTTTGCCCTTTGATCTCTCCCCTTTCCTCCAGCCTAGAATGCAGACAGGATGGCTGGAGTTCCAGTAGCCATTTTGGGCCATGAGGTGACCTTGAAAATAGAAAGTAGGAGCCTCGGTCCTTCGTGACACCATAACCCACAGTATCAGACTCGTGTGCTCACCTCATACATGAAAAGAACCTAATTTCTACCTCGTTTTAGCCACCAACCACCAATATTTTGGGCTTTTCTGTTGTCTCCAGCCAAACTTAATCTCAACAAATATAGCTTGTAATACACTCCAATCCACTGCATCAGGAAAGAGTCATATACTCCCTCTACTGGAGTAATGTGTTTTTAGCTCCTTTCAAGCTGCTCTTAACTTCTTTTTTTTTTTTTTAAAAGATTTGTTTATTTTAATTTTAGGGGGGGCAGAGGGATAGCAAGGGAGAGTCTTTTTTTTTTTAAGATTTTATTTATCTATTTGACAGAGAGAGAGAGATCACAAGTAGGCAGAGAGGCAGGCAGAGAGAGAGGGGGAAGTAGGCTCCCCGCTGAGCAGACAGCCTGATGCAGGGCTCGATCCCAGGACCCTGAGACCATGACCTGAGCCGAAGGCAAAGACTTAACCCACTGAGCCACCCAGGCACCCCAGCAAGGGAGAGTCTTAAGCAGACTCCTGACAGAGCGTGGAACCCGATGTGGGGCTCCATCTTAAGACCCCAAGATCATGACCTGAGCCAAACCAAGAGTTGGACGCCCAACCTCATCAGACACGGGTCTATATGACCTATGGGCAAGGAAGAAATCAACCACTTCGGGTCAAATTATTTTCTTTTTTGTACCTGTGTGTACCTCTAAAAAGGAAAAACAAAGTCTTCGAAACCAGCAAACCAAGAAAACCTAGGAATAGCATTGCAAGCATGTCAGATCTGCTCTGTCATTGAGTGTCCAACATCTACCGGGATAGAAATGCCTAGCCCCACCTCACCATAGTTCCTGCTTGGCGCAGACACTGCTAAGCCACCCTTAGGCTCTGACCCTTTTCCACCTCTGAATCCTTGTTCAAATAATTCACCAGACGGGGCTTCTCTTTGTCGACATGTTAGCATCTCATACATGTATTTGCTATCACTTTTTCTTGCGTTGCTATGCTATTGTTTGGTGCTGGTTAGCCACTGTTACAGGAGGCTAAAATGAGACTCTTGCTGTTTCCATTTTAAATGCTCAAATGTTAAGTTTCCAAATTGAGTTATCATACAGAACATTCCAAATCAAAGTTCTAGGAAAGGAGGTGGACAAAACTAGTTTTGGGGTGCCTGGGTGGCTCGGTGGTTGAACATCTGCTTTGGGCTCAGCTGGTGATCCCCAGGTCCTGGGATCGAACCCTGCATCACATCAGTCTCCCTGCTCAGCAGGGAGCCTGCATCTCCCTCTCCCTTTTCCACTGCCTCTGCTTGTGCACTCTCTCTCCCTCTCTCTGTCAAAGAAATAAAATCTTTAAAAACCAAACCAAACTGGTTTTGTGACAGCGAGTTCCAGCTGCAGAGACAGATTCCTACTGACTGGGGGACTCTCCAAGAAAGCCACAAAACTGCCCCAGACAGAATTAACTTTGAGCATCCACCAAGGCCAGAAGGCACAATGCCTGATCACGACAGGGCCAGTGACAAAAACTGTGTCCTCTTCTCCCTATCCCTTTCGGAAAGAGTCAGAAATTGCCACTAAGTGATGGGAGAGCTCGCTGGGCACGGGCAGCCAGGGGACAGAGGGTGACCAGCACTGTCGACGGGGCCCTTCCCCCACTGTGGGTTTCATGCCTGAGCCAATGCTCTTCTCACTTGCTTAAGAGCTTCCCGTGTGATTGTCACACTGGACTGGATGCTTTGCTGTTACCGTGATGCTGCTTTTCTGACCCAAAAGTGCAGGAGGGACTTCTGGCATCTACCAGAGATTTCGTGCAGAGGCAGGAAAGAACCTTCCTTGGAAGAGGTCCTAAAGGGCCGGGGAAAGAAAGAGTCAAGTTATGGGGGTGCCTGGGTGGTTCAGTCAGTTAAGCGTCTACCTTTGGCTCAGGTCGTGATCCTGGAGTCCTGGGATCGAGCCCCACATCAGGTTTCCTGAAAAGAGGGAGTCTGCTCCTCCCTCTGACCTTCCCCCTCTCACCGGTGCTCTCTCTCTTATTCTCTCTCAAATAAATAAATAAAATCTTTAAAAAAAAAAAAAAGAAAGAAAGGTATTTTTTTTAAAAAAAAAAAAGAAAGAAATGTATTTTTTAAGAAAAAAAAAGAAAGAAAGAGCCAAGTGACTCCGTGCTGCCACCAGCTGCCTCCATCCCCTCTTCATCGGGTCTCACCTCCTCAGAAAAGCAGCCACACCAGCTTCACCCTCTGGCCCCTCATGGCCCACAGGCAGTGCTTGAGTCCAGGGCACTGGAACTATCTGCCCCTGTGGAGAACATTTCTGTCCCAGCTGCTTCTGAAAATTGGAAAGGATGTTTCCTGACAACCTGGAACGTGAGAAGAAGAGAGGTCAGTGTCCTCAAAGTGTCACATCAAGTTTGAAATGTCTGACCCTCCTCAACATTTCCACATCAACTCCCTGGATATGTTTCATCATGAGGAAAATCTGAACCAGTTACATTTCCAGTATGTTTCAAATACACAATGCTGATGTTTAGAAATTCTGCAGGATCCGAGGATATGCCCAGAATAGGACTATGGCTAGATTTCTCTTAAGGTGATCTTTTTGGGGGCAAATGGGCCTATTCCTCAGGAACTCAGCCAAGGCACTTATAATTTTTTTAAAGCTTGGTGAGAACAATGGGCTTACTCAGAACTACAGAAATAATAACTTGATGTGCTTCGTTTACTTTTCTCTAGCTCGGTTTCCCATAGCTTAGGGGTCGTATACATTTTTGTATTAAAAAGAGATGCACATTAATTGCATTTTTTGGTCCCTGAGTCACTCTTGCTTCTGCCATACACTTTTAATTGGAAAAGTGAGGCACTAAAAAGTAAGAATTACCCAAGTCATTTATAGTAATGCAAAATTTGGCTCAGCAACCAGATCAATAGTCTCCATAATGCTTAGGACAACTACAGAGACAGTCACAAAAAGTCATTATCTAATTGGGAAATATCTGCTCGGACACCAGATTTCTAATTGACCTTAACCGAGGCTTCTCTTGGCCCAGAAAGCATGATAATAGACAGTCCTTAAAACAGCATCCAGACAAAGGCATTTCTTCGTAACTTCATACATCATAGAAAGCATTGCCTTAACTCAAACTTTCCAATTTCATTTCCCCTTCTATTTGGCAATATGCCAAAAAAGAGACCCAAAATGATCTACTGTATTCCTTTTGGCAAAGCTCAAGGAGCCCTCCACTGTCCCTGGATTTGGATTCCAACTGCGTTCATTCCATTAGAATAATAGAGGGTGTTTGTTATCATGACTATTGGATCCAGCTCCTTGCTCGCCCCTCCCCCCTTTGACTGAGCAAGTAGAATTACAGCCCTTCCTAGTTCTCCGGGACACGGCAGATAGCATTTCCTGTGTAGAGACAAACAAACTTAAGAGAAGTAGGAAAATATTATTATATTGTAAAGGTAACAGGCATGCCATTAGGCACTATCTCAGCCTCGGGGTCTAGATCTTGCTCTGTTTGGCAGGACCCCTGCCTGAGCACAGCAGAGGGGGCTCCCCCGACGCTTCTTTTGGGTTTACAGGTAGCCTGGGACGTTGTGCGGAGGTGTCTGCACAGGGCAGTGGGACAGAACCAGGCCTGTGTCATTGCTAGGGGTCACTAGTCTGGCAGCTGGTATGGCACTGGGGCAAGTGCGGCCCAGGGATGGAGGGGATGGTGGTCTCCACATGGGCTAAGGGTGGATGGTCAATGATGAAGACACCATTCAAGGTGGCTTCTGGGTGCACGTGAGGGACCCGGCACAGACCTACCAGTCTACTCCTCCCGACCTTCCTCTCACCCCTGCCCCCCAACAGTCTCTCCTCCCCATTCTGACCACTCTCTCCATCCCATAACCATGAGAGCTCTCTTTTCTCTATTCTCTGTGAGTTCCTGGGACACACCATCTTTACCGCCCTCCCAAACAGCTATATTCTCTTTCCTTTTCATTAGAGAACGTGATTTCCTTATCTAAACCACAGCCCACACTTCTCAGCCAAAGCCAATCTGGAGCCCCTTTCTCCAGGGGCCCAGAAAGTTCCGTCTTCAAAGCTCTTCGAAAATCTTCAAATAGACCTAGCTCTAAAGCAGTGTCTGCTGAGAAAGGTTGGTAAGCCCACGCTAAACACGCAATTCCAGGAACAGGGTGCTCACCAGAATGTTCCCTCAAGAGAACACTAAGTTGGCACGGAAGTATCCCATAAAAATAATATGTGCAGTTTTCTTATGTCAAAGAAGTCCTTACCCCTTTTTTATGACACTATGTCTGAATTAAATCAAGATCTCCAATTTACATAACTTTGAGACATCTTAAGAGATCTATTTCAAGAGCTGAATGGGAAGTGGGTGAGCCAAAGCTCTCTTTCTAAGGTGTTTTTTAGACTTGCTCAAGCACAGGGCACGATCGATGCCTGAAATTTCTCTGCTGCCACGTTGCAGTAATTTTTATCTGGAAACAGTCTTTTTTTCATCGCTTATGATGCCTCATGATTGCCATGTACACTCTGTGCAACAGTTCTCCGTGATTTTGTTTCTCACATCACTCCTCAGATTCTCTTAATAGCTTGCTTTTACAGGTGAGGAAACAGAAAGCCTGAGTTTTAAAGGGTTGGATCCTGAACAGTATACTTTCAGGCTTCTAAACGTGAACATGCTCAGGGCTCCTGATACAGGAAGCCTATTTGCTTTCTGGAAAATCTGTACCTCCCACCTGTGTACACACCACACACTCACCAACACAGTGAGGAATGTCTCTTGAAATACTTAATCAGTCAGTAGAGGAAAACAGTCCCCTCTTGTGGTTATTTCAATGGTCTTTATTTGAAATTCCCTATTCTCGAGTAGTTTGACTTTGTGATCCTTCTGAATTTTGCGGAGAGCCAACATGACAGAAATCCTCAACGAAAATGATGAAATGCTTCACTCTTCTACCAGGAGTCAGCCTGAGCCAGCCTTAGCTATTTTCATTTTTAAAAGGAAAGGAACAATTTAGAAAAAGGAGAAGCTAAAAGTAACTCACGCTTCCACAGCTCGTTCCAGAAGTAGGAACAGCTTGTTTACTCTGAGAAACCAGGAGGAAGTTTGCTCTGTGTCCCCCATCTGGAGAGCCCAGGTCAGGGCCCGCATCAGCACCAGCAGCCCTGGAGGGGAAGTTGAGAGCGCTGACCCACGTGACTGGAAGCCTGCGGGTACGGAGAGACTCCCAGAAACTAGGTAGAGACTTGTTCTGCTTTCTCTCCTTCTATAAACTCATCACTGGCAATGATCATGTCATGGTGTCTCTGCATGCTGAGAATCGTATGTAACTTCATGAACACATGCTTGTCAAACCTGCAAATCCCAATAGCTGTACTTGGGTACAAGGGAAGTGGGTCAAACGGAGGCACTCGCTCCTGCTACAGTGGCTTTCACACTGCATCAAAGGGTTGTGTCAAACAGGATGATGGGTGTTGCAAGGGGCAGAGACCACAAACCGTCTGCCACCACCACCAGTCACCACGGAAGCTCATTGTTGCCTCTCTCTTAACCCTTTCCGGGCAAATAACATCTGACACCTTGCAAGAGGGCAGCACTTTCTGGAAAGACGGCAGCTCTAACCAGAATGTCTGATCAGGCACGAGAAAAAAAATATCAGATTACCAGCTATTTCAGAGTACATTTTCATTCCCAAGTATGATGGGTCCCAAATGCAAACCCTTGCTTTTGATTCAGCGCTAATCCAAGTAGCTAAAAGGAATGAGAAGCAGCAAGAGAGAGGCTACACCCTCCAAAGAAGCAGCCTTTCTGCTTGGGTTGGCTTGTTTTAAGAGCAGAGTCTGCTAAAGAATACCATGATGAGGCGTGTCCTCCAAAAAGCTACATCTTCCAAAAGCCAATGACAATGACGTAGACAGAGACCACTCTGGGGAGTGGGAACAATGTTCAGATGAAAGGTCTGTTCATTTCCTACAGCTGCTGGAATAGCTGCTGTAACAGATTACCATGGGTCAGTGGCTTAAAACAATATAATTGTATTATCTTCGTGTTCTGGAGTTCTGAAGTCCACAACGGGTTTTACTGGGTTGATGTCAAGGTGTCAGCCAAGGTGTTTTCCTTCTGGTGGCTCTAGGGATGAGTCCATTTTCTTGTCTTTCCCAGCTTCCAAAGGCTGCCTACATCCCTTGTTCACGGCCCTACTCTTCCGTTTTTGAAACCAGCAGTGGCAGGCTCGGTGATGTTCACACTGCCGTCTCTCTGATTCTTCCTCTTGTATGTCCTTCTTCTAAGAAAGAAGGACATAGACGATAAGGACATAAGAACATAATGTCCCTTATGTTTATACTGGGCCATCCAGATAATGCAGGATTATCTCCCTGAGATCAACTGATTAGCAACCTTAATTTCCTCTGAAATCTTAACCGCCTCATTGCCAGGTGACATCACGTAGTCGCTGGTTCCAGGAAATCAAAGGGAGACATTTCTGGGGGACCATTATTCTGCCAGAAAAAAATGGGAACACCAGAGAGTTCAGTTATGTATCTCTAATCCTCCTAGCAACCTTGGAAATGGAATGTTTACCAAGAAACTTTGAGAATTTAAGTACTTTGTACTTTTTCCAAAGATATTCTGCTAGTAAGAGATAGAGCTGGAACGTGACCCAGATCTGTTCTGAAAGCCTGTGCTCATCCATGCGGTGTTCCTCCCCAGCGGGCAGCCTGGGCCCTCTACTGAGTCTCTACACCACAAGGAGCCTAAAGATTCTTTAGCAGGAATCTCAGAGAAAATTCATCTTCGTTCAGGCATTTCAAAGAAGTGACAAAGAGTCAGGACAATTGGCCTCTACTTCATGTAATGTCTGCATTACAACCACCGCAGAGCTGGGCAGTGTGCTAAAACACGCAGGTTCTTGGGATCTTTGACTGTTAAACCAAAGATTTGAACTGTATGATGTCCAAGACACCTTCTAGCTCTAAAATTCCATGACTGACTAACGGTACTGGCGAAACTATGTTGCAGAAACAGGTCCACTCAATGGATGACTAAGTGTTCCAAATGCCCCTTATTATTATGATGGGCTCATCAGTAACATTTTCTAGGCATCAAACCAATCAGCTACTTTTAGTGTTTCTCCCTGGAGCCCTGTTCTCTTGCTCCAAGAGGGCCTGTCTCCCACCCATGCTTGCTGCGTCTCAACCCGCCATTTTTGTTGACCACCATGTCGGGACTTCCTGTTTGCCATTCTCCTGTGTTCAATCTTCTCTTTTCTGGACTGCATCTTCCTCTTTCATGCTTTATTCCTTTGTTTTGATGGACCATGGACTCTGGTTGTTTCCTAGGAAAGTATAAAAGGAAGACAATTCTTTTGAGGGCTTCAAGAATGCTTTTGTTCTAACCTCAATGTTTGTAGCTTATAGAATTCAGGGTAGAAGAGTACCGTCCTTCAGCATGGCTCCTTGCCTTGTCTACTGCCTCTGGTGTGGCTGGTCGGCAGTATGATGCTGGTCTGACTCATGAGCCTTTGCAGACTGTTGTTGTTGCTTTTTCTCTCCCTCTCTCTCTCCAGAAGCTTTTAACCATGAGAGACTATGGACTCTGAAAAACAACCTGAGGGTTTTGAAGGGGCGGGGTGGGAGGGTGGGGGAACCAGGTGGTGGGTATTAGGGAGGGCACAGATTGCATGGAGCACTGGGTGTGGTGAAAAAACAATGAATACTGTTACGCTGAAAATAAATAAAAAATTTAAAAAAAAAAAAAGAATCTTTATCTCTTGTGTTGTGCTACTACATAATGACAAGTTTTGGTGTGACTCTTTCTTCAGTTGTTGTGTGGGGCAGTCAGTGAGCCCTGTCACCTGG
Organism: Martes martes; assembly: GCF_963455335.1. Taxonomy (NCBI): domain Eukaryota; kingdom Metazoa; phylum Chordata; class Mammalia; order Carnivora; family Mustelidae; genus Martes; species Martes martes. The sequence continues at coordinate 56,548,054 of NC_137890.1, forward strand.
AACCCAGTCCTTTGGTTCCAAGAGCTTATCTCATTGCTTTATCTCGTTTCACTAGTTCCTCCTCCTGTTTTCTGTCTTCTCCTGTATGAAAGTCATATTAGACATTCTAGACAGATCTATTGCCCTTATTTTTCTCCTGTGTTTTCCACTGCTGTAATTTTGTTTCTATTTTATGTGAGATCTCTTCAATATTATCTTGCAATCTTTTTTTTTAAAGATTTTATTTATTTATTGGACAGAGATCACAAGTAGGCAGAGAGGCAGGCAGAGACAGAGGAGGAAGCAGGCTCCCCGCTGAGCAGAGAGCCAGACGCGGGGCTCGATCCCAGGACCCTGGGATCATGACCTGAGCTGAAGGCAGAGGCTTTAACCCACTGAGCCACCCAGGTGCCCCGCAATCTTTTAATTTTGTTGGAAAAGTACCATTTTTAACCTCAAAGAAATGTTTCATCTTTTGCTTTCTTTTATAGTATCTCATTCTTGTTTTGGATGCAATATTCTCTCTTAACTCATTGCTGATACTAATTTTTTAACTTTTTGTTCTGAAATAATTCTAGAATTGGCAGGAAGTTCCAAAGACAATACAGGGAGGTCCCAAGCACCCCTTACCCTTTTGCCTAGTTTCCCCCTATGGTCACATCTTACATACTTAGAGTATCAAAACCAAGGAACTGATATGGGTGCAAGGTGTGTTATAATTGTCATTTTATGACATAAAATACATTGCCTCTCGGAACCCCCTTTATAACCCCATCCTTCCTCCTTCACCGCAGAATATTGATTTTTTTTTAAGTTGTATTTTCCTATTTTCAGCATGATCTCTTTCCTCAATGTCCTCTCTCTCTTTCTCTCTCATCTCTTTCATTCTGGAAGCTACTCACAAATGGCTGACAGTGTTGCCCATTCATTCATGGTTGAGCAGGAAGCTCGGCTGTGGTATTTGGGGGTCTCACCCCAGTGAGATCACCAGCAAGTTTGTTTTTTCATTGGGGGACCCTCCAATGGCAGCGCCTGGGATCTTTGCTATAGGTTCACTGGGAGGCTCCAGTGAAGAATCCTCTGATCTTCGCCTCAGGGACAGGGAGGACTGTAAGCCTGGCTGCCAACTTCTGGAAAGCAGAGTGTGGGGAGGGAGTGGAGAGCGTACGATTCCACGGGCAGACTTTCCCTTAATCCCCTTGTCTTCAGCTTGCCTCCCATCTCTCCTTACACCCCTTCACTGTGATCTCCCAAGTTTCTTGAGTTCAATTTTTGTAGAAAATAAGCTTCCAGTCAATGAGAGCAAGCCTCCAGTCTCTCGGTCCAGTGAGAAGGTAGTTGCCCAACTTCACGAGGATTGGGGGGAGCGTCTAACGGCTCCCCACAGATTTCCACGAAATTCTTTGTTCTTAGTCCTTTGCCTCATGGCACTTCACATTTTTGCAGAGCCTCTCTGTGGGTCTAAAAAGGAACCCCTGACTTCCCGTCAGTGTTCCTCTCACCAGCCACCAACCTTAGTCACAAATCCTCTAGCAACCAGAATTCTGTTGAAGTGTCTTTCCTCTGATGCTGTTTCTTATCCAATTCACTCAGTCCTCTTAGGATAATTTTTGTATTTTCTTACTTCCTTTACAGTCATTTTAATAGGATTCTGGGAGGGAAGGGGATAGGAGTATGCGGTTGACCTGTCATGCGTAAACAGCATTCAGTAGTTGCTTTTTAGAACAACACTTAAAGTATAGGGTGAAAGCTGAATTTGTGTTCTAGTGAATTTTAAATACAGAAGTTACATGGTAGAATATTTCAGAAAATTATCACACACAAAAAATTGTGATCACTTCTACTACTTCTCATTTGTCTTTAAAAGTTTGTTGGGTGATAGAAGGCTGTATCTTTCAGGTACCTTTACCCTCATTTCCTGCTATTGCAATACCAGTGTTGTGAAATTTGACAGCATATGTGAGAGAAGGCTAAAGTGGAAATGAGCTCCAGACAGTATGTAACTTTTGCCTCTAGAGTTAATCACCTCTAACAAAGGACACGGACCCACAGAGCTCTTTCTCTGGGTTCTTTACAGATAACTTGAATGAATGATGGCTTTGTTTGCTCTTACCTTCTTTGCCTTCTAGAATCCAGACTGCTTCTGACTGACCATTGCCTGAGTAGATGCCAAACAGGGTGGGAAGGAGCTGGGTACAGGCGAAGTTGGCTTTGAAGGATGTGGGTAAGGTCTCCTGAAGGTTGAAAACCTGCAACTAGTGTGGAAGCAAGAGAGAGACCTTGTCAAGAAGAGAGAATTTAGCTGAGAAGGAGAACAAAGAGAAAAGTGGACGGTAATGGGAAGAAAGACAGTGGAGAAGGTATGAGAGGAGACTGAAAGAGATACGAAAGAGGGGCATGAACCCAACATGAAGAGAGCAAGCGCCATTAACCAGCAAATACTGATCTGAACAGAATTGAAGTTAGCCCATTCATTCACTTAACAAATATTCAGTAAATCTATTAAGCGGCTACAGTATACAAGCCCTGGGTCGGAAGGAATAAAAAGTACCAAGAAACATATTTTTTAAAAAGAAGGAAAAGAAAATATCAGATAGTAAGAATTAAAATAAAGTGTAGTTGAGTGACAAAGGTGTCTCTAGGTGGTGGTCTTTTTTTTTTTTTTTTAATAAACATATAATGTGTTATTAGCCCCAGGGGTACAGGTCTGTGAATCACCAGGTTTACAACTTTACAGCACTCACCATATCACATACCCTCCCCAATGTCCATAACCCCACCACCCTCTCCCTACCCCCCCTTCCCCGGTCACCCTCAGTTTGTTTTGTGACAGTGAGAGTCTCTTATGGTTTGTCTCCCTCCCGATCCCCTCTTGTTTCATTTATGCTTTTCCTACCCCCCACCCCACCCCCATGTTGCATCTCCACTTCCTCATATCAGGGAGATCATATGATAGGTGTCTTTCTATGATTGACTTAATTCACTAAGCATAATACCCTCTAGTTCCAACCACATTGTCGCAAATGGCAAGATTTCATTTATTTTGATGGCTGCATAGTATTCCATTGTATGTATGTATGTATATATACATATATATTATATATACATATGTATATAATATATATGTATACATATATGTATACATATATAATATATATGTATTATATACATGTATATGTATATATGTGTGTGTATATATACATATATACATATGTGGTATATATATATATTATATCTATATATAATATATATAAAACTGTATTGTTTAGACATACAAGCAAACAAACCATAAAGAAAAGCAAGAGCAGGGGTGCCTGGGTGGTTCAATGGGTTAATATATATATGCATATATATTTTATATATATATATATATATATATATATATCACCTCTTCTTTATCCATTTATCTGTTGATGGACATCTAGGTTCTTTCCATAGTTTGGCTATTGTGGACATTGCTGCTATAAACATTCAGGTGCACATGCCCCTTCGGATCACTACGTTTGTATCTTTAGGGTAAATACCCAGTAGTACAATTGCTGGGTTGTAAGGTAGCTCTATTTTCAACTTTTTGAGGAACCTCCATGCTGTTTTCCAGAGTGGTTGCACCAGCTTGCACTCCCACGAACAGTGTAGGAGGGTTCCCCTTTCTCTGCATCCTCACCAGCATCTGTCATTTCCTGACTTGTTAATTTTAGCCATTCTCACTGGTGTGAGGTGGTATCTTATTGTGGTTTTGATTTGTATTTTCCTGATGCCAAGTGATGTGGAGCACTTTTTCATGTGTCTCTTGGCCATCTGAATATCTTCTTGGAAGAAATGTCTGTTCATGTCCTCTGCCCATTTCTTGATTGGATTATTTGTTCTTTGGGTGTTGAGTTTGATAAGTTCTTTATAGATTTTGGATGCCCTTTATCTGACATGTTGTTTGCAAATATCTTCTCCCATTCTGTCAGTTGCCTTTTGGTTTTGTTAACTGTTTCCTTTGCTGTGCAAAAGCTTTTGATCTTGATGAAGTCCCAATAGTTCATTTTTACCCTTGCTTCCCTTGCCTTTGGTGATGTTCCTAGGAAGAAGTTGCTGTGGCTGAGGTTGAAGAGGTTGCTGCCTGTGTTCTCCTCAAGGATTTTGATGTATTCCTTTCTCACGTTGAGGTCCTTCATCCATTTTGAGTCTATTTTCATGTGTGGTGTGAGGAAATGGTCCAGTTTCATTTTTCTGCATGTGGCTGTCCAATTTTCCCAACTAGGTGGTAGTCATTTAAGCTCAAATTTGAGTGACAAGAGGGAATAAGCCTGCAGAGATCAGGGCAAGTAACCAGCAAAGTGCAAATTGAAAATGTAACGAGCTATCATTTTACACCTGTTGGACTGGCAACAAGTTAGATTAGAAGTTAGTGATGCCAGATATTGGCAAGGATATAGAGCAACAGGAATTCTTATTCGCTGTTGGAGAGGGTGCACACTGGTACAACCACTTTGAAAACAACGATGTGCTACCTAGAAAATGTTGTGTTACCTAGAAAATGTTGTATATATAGAATAGAAATGTTGTATATATAGAATATATAGAATATTGTATATATAGAATATAATTATATTCTAGAAACTACTAGTCCACACCTAAGTATGTACTGCAGAGAAATTTTTACCTGTGTATTAGGAGGTATGTCCGAGAAACTTAGGAGTTTTGTTGTAATAGCAAAAAGTGGGATAGGCTCAAAGGTCCACCAATCGTAGAATATAAAATTGCTATTTTAATGAAATCTTGATATTTTAATGAAATAAAATGCTATATAGCAGCGAAAAGGAATGCATTACAACCTCATTCAGCAACATGATAAACTTCAGCAACATGGAGTAGAGTGAAAAAAACAAATGGCCAAAGTAACATGATTTCGTTAACATGCAATGTAAACCCTGTATTGTTTAGACATACAAGCAAACAAACCATAAAGAAAAGCAAGAGCAGGGGTGCCTGGGTGGTTCAATGGGTTAAAGCCTCTGCCTTCGGCTCAGGTCATGATCTCAGAGTCCTGGAATCGAGCCCTACATCGGGCTCTCTGCTCAGCAGGGAGCCTGCTTCCCCCTCTCTCCCTGCCTAACTCTCTGCCTACTTGTCATTTCTGTCTGTCAAATAAATAAAATTTTTTTTAAAAATCTTTAAAAAAAGAAAAGCAAGAGCATGCTCCATACAAAATTCAGGCAAGCATTTATCTCAGAGTGGGGAGGACAAGGGCTGGGATCAAGGACGATCTCCCAGAGTTGACAGTAAATGACAGATGACTCGTGGGTACATGAATATAAGGGATGTTGTTTTTCTGTAAACATGCTATTTATTTTACAAATATTGCATGTATCCATCAAAGACTGCTTTTAGTTAAAAACAAAAAGCGGGGAGATATTGTAGACAGAGGCAAACACAAAGGCTTTAAAGTGGGAAAAGCTAGGTGTTTTCCAGGGTATGGGAGGAGGCCCATGTGGCTGCAGCACAGCCCTTGGGGGCAAGGTAGAGAGAGATGAGGTGTCAGAGAGGTTAAATATTGGCCCAATATTAATATTAATATTGTTAAAACGAGAGAGGCAGGATTTGAACCCAGGCCCACGTGTCTCCAAATCTATGCTCTTTACCATTCTCTGGCAGCCAGAGAAGGAATGTTCTTCTACCGGGTTCTGAAGGCTGAGTGGGAATTTTCCAGGAAAGAGGAGAAGGGACGGGGTGGGGAAGTGGCAGCAGGCAGAGGAGAGCACGGGTGAGCAGAGCCTGGAAGTGTGAGGTGCTGAGGTGGTGAGGTCTTTCTCTCTCTCTCTCTTTCTCTTTTATAAAATCTTTCAACAAATATTTCTTGAGCAGCCATATCTTCCAGATCCTGGGATGGACACAGTCCCTGCCCTCATGGCCTTAGCTCCTGGCAGAGGCCCAGGGGAAAGCCTTGGGGTGGTGGGATGGGGCAGTGGGAGGGGCAAAGGGCCACAGATGCTTCCTGGTTTGGGGCAAAGAGGTCCCAGGATGGGAGGAGAGGCAGCCTGAATCCCCGTCCTGTCCTTTCTGGGGAGGAGGGCTGCCGTCTCCCTGCTGGGTCCATCTCCCTGACACAGCGTGCTGAGTGCCTACAGGGCACAGGGCCTCGGGTTCAGGGGCCCAGCCAGGCCAGGCAGCGAGCTGGAGCAGAGGCCCAGCGAGGGGAGCGGGGAGCCTGGTGGCCAGCCCCTATAGAGGAGGGAGGGACTTGGGGGCTCTCAGAGGCCTGTCTGAGGGGGGCCGGGCTGGTGGGGGCGCCTCTCTGGGGGACAAAGGAGTGAGAACGCCGTTGGAAAGACCTGCAGTGGGTCCCGGGCTGGGGCGGGGGTGCTCCTTCACCGCGTGGGGGGAGGGTTGTGTCAGAATCCCCGGGGTTGGGGGGGCGCGGATACCTGTCCTAAGAGTCCGGGGTGCTCTGCCTCCCTCCATCCCCCCCTGCTGAGAGAGGTGTCAAGCCGGGCAACCACAGAGGAGAGGGGAAGGACAAAAATGTTGTTGAGACACTGAGCTACCCTGGGGGAGCTCCGGAGGGAGCAGCTGAGGAAGAGCACTGCTCCTGGAGCCCGGTGGCTGTGGGGTTGGTCAACCGCCCTCTGGAGATGGGGGGGACTCTTTGGGGCATCAGAAGGATGGCTGGGAACCCCTGTGGCGGCAGCGGTGGTGACCAGGACCTCGGGGCGGGGGAATAGAGCCCAGAGGTGAGCGATGGTGCCGTGGGCAGGCTTCTGCGGAGCCCACACGAGATGACCAGCAGCTCCCCAGCGCAATACACTTTCTCACCCCCAAGTGTGCGAGCTATTTCCTCCCTCCAGAATTACTTCCCCTCCGTCTTTATCTCAAAGCTTTTTCTTATTCTTCACAACTTATTTCAAGGGCTGATTCTTCCAGGAAGCCCAGCTTATGCTCCAGCAAAGTGCTAGGCTGCGTCTTCCCCGCAGCAGAGAAAGGAGGGCGAGGGTCTCCCTGATTGAGCCGCACACACCCTCACTTCCGAGATATTCCTGCCCCAATGCAGAACGTGATGGCGCCTGAGAGAAAACAAACCCGGATGCAGGAACATTCTACAGAAGCAGCAGACTGCCAAGGTCAAGGGAGAACTGACCCAAACTGAAGGAGATGAAGGGCTGTGACAAATAAATGCTATGTATGACTCGGGAGTAGAATACCAGTGGCAAATTTTGAATACAGTTTATAGGTTTTTGAGACCAGAACACCATGTATCAATATTCATTTTCTGATTTTTCGTCACTGACCTCTCATTATGTAAGAGAATGTCCTTATTTATTTATTTATTTATTTATTTTTTGAAACTATCCATGGCAAAGCTTGGAGGTAAAAAGGGCATCATTTCTGCAATTATTCACCAGCGTCTCCAAGAACTGTTGGTAGAATGCCAACATTTGGGGAAGCTAGGCAAGGGAGAATGGGAATTCTTTGTACTGTTTTTGCAACTTCTGTAATTCTTGAAACTATTGCAAAATAGAAAGGGTTTTACTGTTAGAGCTAAGAAGGAAGAGAAAGCAAAGGAGGAAAGAGAAAGAGGAAAAGGAGGGGGGAGGGGTGGGAGAAGGGGGGAGGAGGAGAAGGAAGAGGAGGAAGTGGGTGAGAAGGAGGAGCATCTCCTGCTCCTCTCAATACTCAGGCATCCCTGCAGGCTCGCTTGCAATGAACTTCACTCCTTAAACACACGCCTTCGGTGTTGCCTTCGTCATCTGATAGGGCCTTCAGAACTTCCTTGTCTTCATTAAGCAATTCAGTTGCAGAAAACTATAGAGACCCAAATTGCTTTAAAAAAAAAAAAAAAAAAAAAGGTGTAGGAGTTTTGTACCAGCAGCCCTGCACTTCTCTCAGGCGCTCCAAAGGCATAGGGTCTCCTCTCCGGCCCCTGGGCTATAGCAATGGCTTCTCTTCCTTTCAGCCTGGCGTTGCTGTGAATCCAGTTGATGTCTTCCTGGCTTCCAGAAAAACAGAGTTTCTGTCCTGCCATCCAAGTCCACAGAGAATGTACCTGAAGTTGATTTTCCTACGTTGGTTTCCTAAGTCACATTCATGGGCTCCACCTTTAACCTCCCCTGTGGCTTAAAATTGCAAAATCTGATAATTGGATTATATCCTCCACAGGGTTTCTTCCAGCTCTGCACTGTGTGGTTCCGTGGCTCTTGAGAAGTCAGACCTAGGAGACCCCAGAGCGGCCTGGCCTTCCAAGGATATTTGACAAACTCTCCTGTCAAGGCTGTGTTGCTGGTGCCCTCTTGTGGGCAGATCTGACCCCTACCTAACATAGCTGGGAAATTGCATTATCAGGAAATGACAAAATCAAAATAACACCAAAATGCTTAATAGTAATGATTGACATTAGTTGGAGGGCTTGGATGTTGACCAGCAAACTGCACGTATGACCTCCCACCACCCTTCCAACTGCCCTATGCGGTGAGCGGTGCTACTTCCGCCATTTTCGAAGTCACTTGTCCAAAGTCCTCCCAGACCCCCAGCACCAACCCAGGCAGCGGGATTCCAAGCTTTTTTCAGAAACCAGCATCATGCTGCCTCATCAGAGGAAAATGTCTTTATTTTTTTTAAAAGATTTTATTTATTTTTCAGAGAGAGAGAGAGAGTGAAAGGCGAGCGAGATCACAGAGGGAGAGGAAGAAGCAGACTCACTGCTGACAAGGAGCCCGGACCCTGACGTCATGACCCCAGCTGAAGGCAGATGCTTAAACTACTGAGCCCACCCAGGCGTCCTGGACAATGTCTTTAAATGGTTTTTACAATGGAAAACAACTTTAGGGATCATCTAGCCAGCATTTCCCCATATGATCCACTGTCTAGAGGCAGTTTCACAGAAGGATAGTAAGGTTGTGAGTGTATGTTGGTGGGGGTAGAGAGACAGAGTGTTCCAAGATCAAACCAGTTCGACAAATACCCACTTAAAGAAAATTTATGGTGACACATCTCCCTGCATTCATTATGCTAAAGTGGAAGAAAGAATGAGATAGAATAATGAGAAGGAAAGTGATAGAATATGGCACATACATTCCCACATATATCCCCCACTCATTAGTTTCTTGTTTGTTCCTCTACCTCGGAACACTTTGGGCCACATAGTTCATTGCTGTGGGAACTTTCTTGTGATGTTTAGCAGCATCTCTGGTCTCTACAGTTGTAACATCTCCCCTCCCCCCACACCGTGACCACCCCAAATGGCTCCAGACATTGCGAAATGTCATGTGAGCAGCAAAAACGCACCTGGTGAATCCCCCAGTTTAGGCCACAGAATTCTTTTCTTCGCAGAGCAACCCAAAGGACTAATGTTGCAGGAAACTCACTTCTGGAAACACTGCTTCCATTCACTAGGCTCACCTGTAGGAGAGGACATGAAGACCCAGGGAGGTGAGGTGACTTGCTCACACCAGTTATATAACTTGTGTGATGCATTTCCATATGGGTTTCAACCCTATCCTAGCATCCCTTGGGTGACTCTGACAATGGGGGCTGAGGGTAGGATATGGAAGCAGGCCTCACTCAGCCCAGCAAAGCCCTGTCTTGGTCCCTGCTACTGTTTCACAGATACTCAAATTCTCTAACCATGTTTTTTCCTCCTTTTGAGGGAGCTCATGGACCCGGGGCACTTAGACACTCGTCAAAAGAAAGACCAGCTCATGGCTGACCCTGCGGTCAAGGTCATACTGTAATGAATTTCTGTTTTCCAACAAAAGAACGGGGAGGCTAAGTTCAGAGGAATCCCTTTTTCTTAATGAATTTCCCCAAAGTCCCCTTTGCTTAAGGATTTCCCAACAATGGTAGTTGACCTCTTGGGTCTCTTTTCCCCGAAGAACTCTTGGAACGGAGACAGATTCCCATTTATTGAGGCAGACATGAAGTGGAATTAGGATCAGGGGTATAAACGATAAGGGGTCAGATGGAGTCTTAGAGACCAATTGCTGTGCTTTCTAGAGTGTTCAAGCAGAGGCCAAATCCTGAGGCCAGAAGGACCCACGGGAGGGGGGAAGTTGGGCTAGGTACAAATTTAGTACACACCCTGCCTCTGCGTGGGCTTGCCGACGGATCTAGAAGCAGGGGCACACCTTATGCCTTTCTCAGTCCACCGCAGCATTGGGTTTCAACCACGTCGACTCTAACCTTGTTAGACTAAGGAGATAGTCTGGGGCCAGTTGCTTCTGGCCTGGGGCGATAAGCACTCTGTGCTCTGCAAAGCTGTTCTCACCCACCAAGCAAGCACGCACACAGTGTTGACAATGTTAGCCATCACCCCTCCTGCGCTTGCCACAGGGCTGACACTGCCCTGCGGGCTTTATCCTTATGATAACTCCTTTCATCTCCACAACCTCCCATGGAGGCACGGTTATTGTGCCATTTACAGATGAGAAAACTGAAACACAAGAGTTGCACAAGGTCACAGATCAGGTGAGTGTAACAACCAGCTTTGAAATCCAAGTGGTCTGGATCGGGAGGCTCTCAAACTTGGTGCTACCAAACCCCTCTGCCCCCCCATGCCTGACAACGCAGCTTCGAGAGCCCCGCAGTGAAAGGGATAAAGACCCTATGGGCTTGTCAGGGAACTGCCCAGGGCACAGTGTGTGATTTGTAATGACTGGAAAGACAGGAAAAACCAACTCTTCCTTTGAAAAAGGCCTTATGGGTGAATGACATAGTTAAAACAGAATCTGATCAACCGTCTTCCTAAAGGGTGGTGTTTTAGTGATAAAGACTGATGAGCTGCTTCTCGCGCCCCGTGGACAGCAAGGTGAGCTGGGAACAGCGGAGTTTGGTGGCACTGATGGGCGTGCTTCTTTGCTTGAGGAGCCGGATGGGTGGAACTGAAAGCTATGCTGCCACCTGCTGGACAAATGGATAATTTCGCCCGTCCTCCTAAACAATTTAACAGTTGGGGAAATAAAGGAGAGAGAGAGAGAGGAGATTTCAGTCTCAGCCCATCTCCCCTGGGCTGAGTTGGTGCCTACTTAGTAGGCCTTCGGCTCAGGTCATGATCCCAGGGTCCTGGGATCAAGCCCTACCTTGGCAGGAAGGCTGCTTCTCCCTCTCTCACTCCCCCTGCTTATGTTCCTGCTCTTTCTATCTCAAATAAATAAATGAACTCTTTAAAAAACAGGGAAAAAAACCCACAAAAACCCTCAGTCTCTACTACATAAGCGATAGGTGATAAATGTTAATTTCCTCTTTTTACCGGACAGCACAGGCTTTGGGACTGTTGACACAAACAAAGCCATGAGCGTAAAGAATTACTGTTTGCACTCTTCACCTGCCCCCAGCTCTGAAGCTGGTACAAGACTGAGAAAAGGCATCACCGGTTAGCTTAAGTTCACTTAGCTGGGAAGCCCAAGGGAATCATTAGAAGTGGCCGAGATTGGCTTGTGTCCCCCACTGCCCATACACACACCACCATACGAATAAGCCATTTCTTGTTGGCTACTGATAGAGAAGCTGTCCCCCAGAGCCTTCCACCTTCAGTGGTAAGGCAACGTGCTCTTGTTTGACGCTCGTGGAATCCGTAAGAAGCAGAGTACCGGGGAAAGACTTCAGATCCATAGTCCAGCCTTTTGCCAAAGGCATCTTGATGGCAATAGTACGTCCTCAATAAATGACCTACTGCCTGGCTTCGTTATTTTGTCTTTAACATTGCAGTTTGCTCAAGTGAATGGGCCTGAGGATAGGATCAATGTAATATGGGTGGGGAGGTGGCAGAAGGGGACACTCCTCAAATGAGCAACTAGAAGCTTCTCTATCCCTGCCTGGGGTGGTGGCAAAGTTTGTGAGTGGCAAGCTAGAGTGCAGGGGCACTCTGGCCCCCGGGGCTGGTGATCTAATGTCTCCACGCATCGCCCCCTCCCACCCCGCCCCACACCCTGGCTGAAAGAACCTTGCAGACATGACCGGGAGGAACTGGGATCTCAGGTCTCTGTTGGTTTGACATCAGCCCAACACGGCACAGAGAAAGCCTCGGTCATGAGCCTTCTCCGGTCATCTCCGAAAGAGGATGAAATCAAGAATTACCGTGTCTCCTTTGTCAACATCCTTCATAAGCCCGCTTCCTTAAAATGAACATTGAAGGATCTCTATCTTTAGATAAGCAAGTCTCCCAGCTGGTGTGAAAAGAGAAACGGCCCTTTTCACTTCACCAGAAACTAAACTAGGGCTTTCGTGATGGGTGTCACAGCAGGTAGGCTGCAAACACAATTGGGAAACCTCAGCGTAAAACTGAGAAGAGCCGTCTCTTCTGCTTCCGCACTTAGGGGCAGCTCTTAGTCAAGAGGACTAAGAATCCAAGAAATTAGCCACAGAGCTTAGAGGAATTCTGCTCTTTCCTCTGCACTTTCCAGGCCTCTGTCTGTGCCTCCAGGCTTCTAGGTCCCAGGGCTGCCCCTCCCCCTCATCTTGCCCCACCTTCCCCCCACCTGGGGTCACTGTGCTTAGATCCAGTGCTCTGTGCACCCCAGAATTGCCTGCCCTGTGGCCCCAGACCACTTACAGTAGACAGTCTGGACCTTGCCCTTGGTCCAGTCTCTTGAAGGTGGACTGTGCTGCCCCCACCAAGACCAGGGAGCAGCAGCCAGTGGGATGGAACCAGGGAGGGGAAGGGAAAGAGGCCAGGCCTCAGCTAGCCCTGAGTCCTCGAGTTCCAGAGCAGGGCACCAAGGAGTCGGAGGTTCTCAATTCAAACCTGTCTTCCCGGGTCCTGATGAAGAGCTATGCATCGCGGTAGGAGAACAAAATAAATCTAGTGTAATTTTTACATATTTAAGTATCTGGTAGGAGGGCCTGCATTTGCTTTCTGGCATGGGCTCTGCAAAGGTTTGTGGGGCCTTTCCCCTCCTACCTCCCGCCCAGCCGCCTCAGTTCTCAACATATTGCCGGTGGCCACAGTGTCTCCTGTGTCCCTCCACCCTCCCCCCCAACCCTGGCTGGGGTTCGGGCAGATGCATGGGGCCGAGGTGAGCCCAGGCATGGTGAGATCCTGTCTTTATTTGAAATGTTGATATTTTATTCAACATTAATTTTTTGACATTAATTTCTAAAAATATTGCACAAAACGTGATTTCTCTTGAATCTTGAGTTTTCAGGGTCCCCCAAATTCTATGTCTGAGAGGGAGGGCCTCGTTCCCCTCCTGCCAGTTCTTCCTCTCCCTTTTCGAGCATCTTTCCTTTCCTGTTTCTTCCATGGCAGCCCGGGTTCTGTCTTGTCAGCTGGTCAGCCTCTAACTCCTGGCTCCCATCCATCCTCAACCCGGACCCAGCACTACCTTCCTGCGTATAGGCTGAGTTGTGAGCCTCTCTCAAAACCCTTCAAAGCTTCCCCGCCTCCTGCAGAGTCCAAAGCCTGCCATATGCACCAGGCTCCATGTTCTGGGTCCTGCTAACCTTCCTGGCTTCCTCTCCAGCCAAACCCCTCAGTTCTGTGCTCGTCTACCACACTGCCTCTGGGCTGCTCCAGTTCGTAATTTGACACACGTTCTGCTTATCTCCTTCCTGGCCTTTGCAATGGATCTTTCTCCCCAGCAACATGGATCTTCTCCCCTGCCTCACGGGTGTCCCGGTGATGTCTCAGACCTGATCTGAAGTTGGAGCCTTAGGCTGACTCTCTAAGCAGCTACAGCAAAGAGCTACAGAAGTGACCTCCTTTGTCCCCAACCAGTTACTCCACAGGACACCCCAACATCTTCTATTTGACAGTCTCTCTCCCCCTCTGAGGTCCTCCACAGGGACCTGGGATGGGGCAGGGCCGCTAGACACCATCCCCATTACACGCAGACCCCATATGTGTGGCCAGCAGCGAGCGCCAGTGCCCCTCCAGCCTGTGTAGGCAACGAGGGAAAGGAGGGCCTTTTGAACGCTCGCCATCAATGCCCCCTCGAGATGGGTCTGAAGGTATATTCTGATTTCTGTGAAATCTGAAAATCAAGATGGATTCATTTTTTTTTTTAAAGATTTTATTTATTTATTTGACAGACAGATCACAGGTAGGCAGAGAGGCAGGCAGAGAGAGAGAGGGAGAAGCAGGCTCCCCGCTGAGCGGAGAGCCCGATGCGGGGCTTGATCCCAGGACCCTGGGATCATGACCTGAGCCGAAGGCAGAGGCTTTAACCCACTGAGCCACCCAGGCGCCCCAGATTCATTTGCTTTTTATTTTTTTATTTTTTTTTAGATTTTATTTATTTATTTGACAGACAGAGATCACAAGTAGGCAGAGAGGCAGGCAGAGAGAGAGGAGGAAGCAGGCTCCCTGCTGAGCAGAGAACCTGATGCGGGGCTCGATCCCAGGACCCTGGGATCATGACCTGAGCCGAAGGCAGAGGCTTTAACCCACTGAGCCACCCAGGCGCCCCTCATTTGCTTTTTAATGTGAGGTAAGAGCCGCTTCCCCCTGCCACCCCCACGACAATTCAAACCAGCACCTTCAAAGCTCATGGCTTTCCCCGGGCACCTGAGGTCCGTGGTTCTCTCCAGTTCTCAAGGGTCGGAGTAGGAGAAGTGACAGTGGTGCTCAGTCCCCCTTGCCATGTGTGTGGGGATCTCTATCCGTACAGACACCCACAGGTCGAGAGATGCTATAGTTTGCACGCCATTGTTACCGTTCAGGTCTTGACGCCTGAACGGAAGAGATGGAGAACTGGAGGACATCCGAAACCATGACGCTCACTCACCATCTAGCCCTCCTGATGCCCCCAAATGTTGGTGCATTGGTCTCCCAGGGCTGTGGCAACAAATGACCACAAATTGAGTGGTTAAGACAACAGGCATTTATTCTTTCACCATTCTGGAAGTTAGAAGTCCAAAGTCAAGGTGTCTGCAGGGTAGGGTTCCTTCTTGAGGCTTCGAGGGAGAACCTGCTCCATGCCTTCCTTCTAGGGTCTGCTGCTTGCCTGCAGGCCTCCATGTTCCTTGGCTTATAGACACATGGCCCCATGACAGGCATTCTCCCTGGGACTTCTGTGTCTGTATCTCCATCCAGATTTCCCTTTTCTTATAAGAACACCAGTCATTAGATCAAGATTCGCCCCAATCCAGCATGACCTCATCTTAATCACATCATCAACGACCTATTTCCAAATAAGGCCACATTCAAACGTACCTGGAGTGAGAACTTCAACTTTTTTTGTGGGGGAAGGGACAGGGGGACACAATTCAACCCACAATAATAGGTATCGTTCTAATCCGCATATTAAACGGAGACACAGAGTAATTTACTCAGAGAGACACAGAAAATAGTTGGTATAACTCAGTTTTTAATTTGTCTTGACCTGATTATTACCACTTAATAATTGCTTGTACCAGGCCCTCTGCTGGGTGCTTCATTTCCGCGTCTAATCCTCACAGCAACTGCATATGCTTATTAAACCCCCCCCCCCCCCATTTTACAGAGGCAGGAGCGCACGGAGCATTTAAGCAGCTTGCAGAGTCCCATGAATACAAAGCGGCAGATCTGGGAATCCATCGCTTAATTCTCACCCAAGTCAACCCACTAGAATATCTCTGAGATGTCTCACTCCTCCTCCTCACCCATCCTTACTCCCTATCCCTCAGTATAACTCCCTCCTGCAGCTGAGAATCATGATATGTTACTGGAATTTTCCAAGCGATCAGTGTAAAGGCAAAACCGATCACTGGGATCCCAGCACAGCAACTGGCTACCTCACAGCGGGGACGAGTCTGATGAGAAAGACCAAGTCTTCATCTTCCTCTGGCAGCCAGGGAGGAGTTTTCCTCCGGAAAAACCAGGGCAGTGAGTCAGTCCCATTAAAGAACAATGTATGTCACAACTGATCACTTCCCCACAGGCCGCTGCACATGCCCTGAGGCCACTTCTGGGTTCTAACGGGCACCTCACTGGGAAGAAACATCTGTGACCACGGTGGGGAGGGACCGAGTCAGCCAAACCCACAGAGTGGCTATTCATACTGCCTCATTCTTCCTCAAAATAAAAAATCAAAGGCATCACTTCCTGGCAGCTGCGGGCACTCCTCCTTCCTCAACGTCAGAGATGTGTCTCACACACGTCCACATTCCGGTGTCTTGTGAACACAGCAGCCCGGACACAGAGCCCTTCAGGCAACGAGGACGCCGCAGAAAGTTCCTCAAATCAACACAAGAGTGCGAGTGAGAAAGCCCTCAGCCCCATGGCACTAGTTAAGGTTTGACCAGCACTTACAAGTTCGGATTGGTTTTGCTTCTATTATCTCAAAACGGTACCACGTGGGTAGGGGCTAGGAATGTGGGCTTTGGAGGCAGGCGGACTCAAATGCCAAAGCTAGCTCTCCTGTGCACCACCTGTGGGGACTTAGGTCATTTCTCTTCTCTTAGCCTGTTGTCTTGCTTGTGAAATGACGATGCTGACACAAACTAATAGAGATGGTATAAGGATTATTAACACAGCACTCTGACTCCTGATTCCTAAGAAGGAATGAATATAAGCTACAGATAGGAAAAAAACACTGCTTTAAATTTGATCTTATTTATCTTATCCTATGTACCTAAATTTCTATTTGAAAGAGACCTGGCTTGGGTTGACTGGGTGGCTCAGGTGGTTAAGCATCTGCCTTCGGCTCAGGTCATTATCTCAGGGTCCTAGGACTGAGCCTTGCATCGGGCTCCCTGCTCAGTGGGGAGCCTGCTTCTCCCTCTCTCTCTCTGCCACTCCTCCTGCTTGTGCTCTCTCTTTCAAATAAATAAATAAAATCTTAAAAAAAGAGAGAGAGGCCTGGCTTAAACAATAAATGAGAGCACAGTCCCAGGTGCATCTAGGATATGAAAACAAGTGACAGGATGAGATTGGTAGGATTGGTAGACACACTCATTTCTTTCATTTGCTCAATATTATCCTACTGAATACAACACACACACACACACACACACACACACACACACACACGACTGGGTGGGGTTTGGGGACAACCAGTACCACTCTATTGCCTGCCCCTCCTGTTTGAGAAGTTCATGTGGAATAGGTTTAGTTAGGGCCTGTGGGTCCCGGGGGGATAGGACCCTCATGCTCCAGACCAAAGATGTGCTGGAAAGGGACCCAGGGCCAGGACCCTTCTCAAGTAGGAAAGAGTATACAGGAGGTAGAAGGGAAACAAACAAACAAACAAAAACAGAATCGCGTGTCTCAAGAAAGCATATAAATAAAAGAATATAGGGAAAATAAATTCGTAACGGTTTAGCAATTTGCCTCGTCTTTTTAACTGATGTCTATGATTTTATTATTCCTAAAATCACATTGTTCATTAACAGTAGTTTCCCACGATTTAAGTCTGTAAATACCTTATGTTCAGTTTTATACTGATAAGACAAAATCCTAAAGGGCAGGGATGAAGTTCCACCCAGCCGCGCATCTCTGCCTCAGTGTTTAGAAGAGAGATGACAAGTGCCTCGCGGGTCTGTGCGTCTCTGGGGGCACGGCGTAGAGGCACCTGCTTCAGATAGCAACTCCAGGCACCACTGAGCAACTCCAGCTGGTCTTAAAATGGGTGCACCTGCGGAAGTAACGTGTGCTCTCTCTGCCCACCCTGGAGCAGGGAAATCTATAACACGATTACAAAACGGATATAATTACGAAACGGCACTTAAGTCGGAAAAAACCCGGGAGTAGACAGATCGCAGGCTGCATTTTTGTTCACTGAGAGTACCAATCCGTTTCACAAAACAAGCTTGAGAGAAAGACAAACGGAGTCATTCGTCTTGTCAGTTACAATTCATACAAAAATAGGCTCCAATATCAGCTACATATAACCACTCAAATACGATTGAAGATCAAAAAAACTCATAAAAAAAACCAGCAGCAGCAAAAACACTGAACATTTGTAAACAAAACCACCAGTAACAAACCTATGCTTAATAACCAAAAAAAGTGCATTCTTTTAAAAACATTAAATATATATATAATAAAAAAAATATTGGCCACTTTTTCCCCAATATACAGTACTCAACATCTGCAACAATCTGATCAATGATAGACAGGAATTGGTGTTCTAAGGCATGTTGAACAGTCTTTTCCATAATACTCAGGCATCATGTTGCTGCAGAAGGTAAACTTTGCCAAAGTCTCCTCCGAGCTGTGATCCGCGCGCACCGGGGGCACTCGGAGGACCGGAAACACTGCTTGTGAAAGCACGCTCTGCACCCTAGAGCAGGAGGACAGCCATCAGCAAGCAGCCTATCTTGTTTTCTCACATACGTACAAATGCTCATCCCCACCCTGGGGAGAGACATGGTCTGGGTCCAGAAATCAGTCGTCCAACAAGAAATGAGGCAGGTTGGAACGGACAGATTCTAAAGTCCCCAGTGTGCCATGAACACAGTCTCCTCCTGTGCTGAGTCCTGCTGACTTCACACCCTGACGGGTGTTGAGCCTGACATCACACCCCAGTGAGCTCTCTGCACACAGATCCGTGCTATGAAGTTTCTCTGCTGGGGAGCCTCTCCTGTGATCCTGCCTGAAGGGTTCGGGGAGTTGGTGCTGGAGTGGTAAAGGGGAGGAATGGCTCTTATCAAGGGTAAAGGCAGAATGCATGGTCAGATCTCTCCCAAGAAAGAGCTGAGAGGTCACGGGATTTCCTCAAGCATCAATACAGACAGTCTAACAAAGTCGAGCATCTCTGCTATGAAGAGCCAGGTAGTAAACACATTAGATTTTTTGGGCTACATGGTCTCCATGATGATGACTCAAACTGCCCTTGGAGTGCAAAAGGGGCCAGGGACAGCATCTCAGCCTTAAACATGACAGTGGTCCAATTCTAAAACTGGGGCAGTGGCTACAGCTTGCCCTGGTGGGAAGGAACTGGGCCATAGGCAAAAGGGGAACCACTCTTCCCTCCTGTATGGGGAGATGTCCCCCGTCATCCCCACCTCACCCAAATTCTCTTCCCCATGCACCCAAAACTCCATGAGGTCCTACCCTACATACACGCATGCACTAGCACCATTATACTTCCAACAACAATGTGCTTAAATGATTAAGCTGCTATTAAGCTCATTGTGCGCTTCCATTATTAAGCTATTATCAAGCGTGCATTATGAAGTTATTAAGATACCTGCACATCTTCTACATGTCTCAGTTTGAAAGGGGAAGATGACGGCTGTACTCTGGCAAAATTCACAAATGAAGCCCTTTCCTTGACACAGCTGTAAGAGAAAGGGCCAAAAAGTTAAAATCCTCCTTGGCAACGATTCTTTTGATGGAGAAGCCAAATTACTACTTTCATAGAACTTTATAAACCTCTGTCGTTAAGTGTCTGGCATCCCGGCCTCTAGAAGGACCAGGATGCTAGATCTCGCTAGAGTGGAGTAAACAGATGTGAACGGTACGTGTGCCTCTGTTTTGCCTGGACAGATTTAGTTCGAGACACCAGGGAAAGAGCATGACTTTATACGTGGGACTTCAGATGATCTACTCTTATTTCTGAGGGCTGTTCCACAATTTTTGAGTTCATGCAGACACAGAGCTCCTAGTCCCCGGGATCCTGAGTCCACATGGCTGTCCTTGGCAGGTCCGGGCAGATGGGAGTCAGGCAAGGCCCCCAGCAGGGCTTGGCCCTGACACGAAGAAGTTGATTGGCCCACGCTTGCTTTCCCAGCCCTGCCGGGGGCCAGCATGACGATCTTGGCTGTTACCGAATAGCTCCGAGCCTCATTTCCCTCATCTGGAAATAGTGTTCCCCGCACTTCCCTCACGGTCAGTGGTGGTTAAATGAGGTAAGGTGCAGAACACCCATCCCAGGCCCTGAAGTGTAAGGGACAGCTCAGGGACCCATCTGTCCCAGGGGAGCCTTACCTCACAGCTGGCCACATGCGCAAGGGAAGCTTTTAGAATGTCCTTGAGCAAGGGCACCAGCAGCCTTTTCTTGACCCTGACCAGATCCTCCAGGGAGAACAGGTGGAGCTCATCAGTCAGGTGCCTCGGCACCTGCTCAAACTCCTTTAGCGCGCTGCCAGGGAGGAAACAAAGAGGAATTCAGACAGCCACCCACACAGAGGCCGTGACACAAGGAGGCTGAGCAGGCGGGGGTTTTCTCTGGCACTCACACTTGATTGTTTTTTTAACTCAGTTAAAAAAAAAAGCCCAAGAGCAAGTGAACCTGACTCACCATCTGACATTCTGCAAGTTTGTTTGGAAGCCAGAAACCCCAAATTCCCTAAAAGCGGATTTCAAAAAGCTGAGCCAGCAGAAAAACATATCTCTTGCAGTCTGCCCATGGAGGTACTCAGCAAAAGACAGCTGCACATTTATTTTTCAAGTCTTAAAAACGTGTACTGAGTTTAAAAAAAAAAAAAAGACGACCTCATTCATTCCAGCTCAATTTCAAGTCCATCTGCCTGCTGACTGTTGTCTGGCCAGCAGGAGGATCACTGCTCATAAGCAGGTGCATGACTCCCCCAGCCAGGAGTCCAGCACCGAGCCCAAGACCCAAGCATCCAACTGTGAGCTCATCGTAGCCACCTGTGTGTCTGAAGAGCAGTCACAGACAGATTGCATCTTTCTCCAACCCCTATCTATCTCCTTCTGAATTCCCTAAATCAGTGAGTAGCGCCACACACTCATTCCTGAGCCAGCCACTGCCTACGCCAGACTTGACATTCCAATCACGCCAACCTGTGCTGAATTCTCCATCCAGCCTGAGATGCTCGCTCACGCTGCTTCTTCTGGAGGGGGACCCCTGACACTTCTTCTTCAGTCTGACTTGCTCTTTAAACTCAGTTTTTTTCTCCAGGAAGCTCTGTGGCCCTCCTCCCTGCCCCGCCCCATGGGACCTAACTGTTGCCTCTTCTGAGCGGCACCATGTGTATGTGTCTAACACATGATCTGGCAATAAGAGGTTTGTGCTTTCTCCCTGGATATAACATGAGTCCTACAGACTTTTTATCTGAAGCACAGAATGGATACTCAAGAAATTTTGGTAGACAGTAATAATTATGGGGATTGTTATATGTTACAGGCAAGAAAACTGACAGCCTGAGACATAGTTAATCTGTCATACCACTGCCATGAGGTAGAGCTTAAGGCCAAATAACCACAGGAGACATGCTCCTCCCCAAGAAATTTAATTCAAAGGCAATACATTATCATTAAATAAAGATCAGAAACTGAAAGCAGCTTTAAAACAAAATGATTTTTTTGGGACGCCTCGGTGTCTCAGTCAGGTAAGCATCTACCTTCTGCTCAGGTCATGATCCCAGGGTCCTGGGGTCGAGTCCTACATCGGGTTTGATGTGGGGAGCCTGTTTCTCCCTCTGCCTGCTGTTCCCCCTACTATGTGCTCTCTCTCTCTCTCTCTCTGGCAAATAAATAAATAAATAAATAAAATCTTAAAAAAAACAATAAAACGAAACAATTTTTTTAAAACTATGATCCTGTCTATTATAACAAATAATCTTAACCCCTTAAGTAACCTCTTTTCTCACTTAAAAAATTCTATCTCTGTCATTGAATTCATGCCTATACCTTTATGCCATGGCTCCCCAAAATTCCACCGCTAGAATTTTATTCTAAGGACATATTATGGTTGTGCATAGAGATTCACCTAAAGCCCAGTTTTTTAAACAACAAATGGTATTAAAAATCCAAGTATCTATAAGGTATTAAAATCTATCTAGTTTACTATCTATAGAGTATAGTATACTCTATAGAGTATAAAGATAGTATACTACCTATAGAGATATTAAAATCTATCTTAATATAAAGATACTAAAATCTATTAGATTAAAAATCTACCAGTAAGAGAACCATACCAAAATTAACACCACATGATACTATAAAGTACTAAACAGCAATGACGGTTTGACACGCCCTCCATCAGGGATTTTTTAAAAAGGCCATCGATACACCCCTGCTTAGAGCACCTCTAGTCACAACAACTAAAAGGTGAAAGCAGCCCAAGGTGGCTGAACGGGTAAACAAAATGCAGTAGGTACATATAATGGAATATTTTTCAGCCCTAAAAGGGGAAGGAAATTCTGACCCATGCTACAACATGGGCATACCTCCAGGAAATTATGTTGAGTGCCATAAGCCAGTCACAAAAGCACAAATACTCTGTGGCTGCACTTCCATGAGTCACGCAGAAGAGTGAGTCCATAGAGACAGTAAGGAGAATGGTGGTTGCCAGGGGCAGGAGGAGCGAGGGAGGAGGGAGTTATTGCTAAACAGATACAGAGTTTCAGTTTTGCAAGAGAAAAAATTCTGTGGATGGATGGTGGTGACCGTTGGACAAGAATGTGAATGTACTTAATGCCACTGAATTGTACACTTAAAATGGTTAAGATGGTATATTTTGTTATGCTTGTTTGGTCACAACTTAAAATAACAACAGTAATCACAGTAAGGCCACCGGCTGGAGTTATTTCATCCTTGTTTTGGCCGATTCTTCTAACACATTAAGTTCATTACTAGTGAGCCAGAAGATTCAGCAACTTTAACGACAGGGACTGGATCATCAAGAAGAGGCCCGAGAGAGTTGCTGTGCTAAGGGGCCCTGTGGATTGGAGGAGCTGGGAGCAGGTGGCACACAAGGGACTGGCAGGTGTGTGTAGGTATGCAGAGGCCCCCAGCCCTCCCAACCTCAGGCATGGCCTGGCCCAGCCAACATCAGTACCTTTCAGCAAACCTGCAGGTCTTCAACAGCTTCTTGATATGAAAAAGTTGTTCCCGGGTTTCCTAATGTGAGACGCCAAACAGGGGGAGAGGTTAATGTGATCAATGACACAGGAAATGTACAAATCAAATTTAAATGTTAGTTCTAACTTCGAAATGCTACAACTCTGTAAGACAAACCTTTGAAGCAAACAGTCTATATAGCAGGGGTTCATGACTGAGTCCACTAGAAACCTAAGTTGTGTGAAGCCCGAGACTTACACAACCATTGGGGACCTTCTTTGAGGAAGGCACAAAACTATGTGTGAAAGATGGAGATCCTGCCTTTTGTGGCTACATGGATGAAACTGGAGGGCATCGTGCTAAGTAAAATCAGACAGACACAGAAAGAAAAAAACTGCATGGTCTCACTTACACGTAGAATCTTAAAAAAGTCAAAAACATGGAAGCAGAGAGTTGAACAGAGCTCCTGAGAGACAGGGAGGTGGGGCAAATGGGGAGATGCTGGCCAAAGGGAACAAAGGTGCAGTTATGTAGAATGAATAAGTCTACAGGTCTAATATATGGTTTGAGGACTATAGTTAATAATACTGTATTGAACACTGGAAACTTGCTAAGAGAGTACATTTCAGGTGCTCCCAATACACACACACACACACCCCCAACTGTGGAGACAGAGATGCTAATTAGCTTGACCAGTAATTATTTCACTTATTGAACATCATATTATCATGCTCTACACCTTAAACATAATTTTATTTTAAAAACTAATAATAAATAAATGTCAAAATCTATGTGATAAATGCAAAACGATGCCTACATAGGGAATTTGGTACCGGGTCTTGGAAAGGCCCTGAAGCTAAAGCTCCAGCAGCTGGCAGTAAACTTGCCCTTTGAAGGGTCCGGCTGTGTCCCCTGAGACGGTGCAAGGTTGCAAGGTGTACTGGAGGCCGCAGGTCCCTTGGCATCAGCGGCCCCGCCTCCCCCACCGAGGCCGGTGCTCACCCTCACTCTGTCCAGTTCCTTGACCTTGGCGTACAGGCCGTGGCCGATGCTCAGCAGATTGAAAACGGGCTGGGGCCCCAGACCGTCCAGCAGCCGTTTGGAGAAATTGCTGACGTAGTACTTCCTGAAGTCCCACGTGGTCAGAATCCGCGCAGGAATGCAGCTCTCTGCGTAGACGTGGCAGCAGTCACAGAAGTACTTGCCCAGGTAGTCGCAGTACCGGAGCCGCTTCACAAACTCTGCAAGAGCCCACAGGAAGTTGAGTGAGCACGCCTCACCTTGGCTGGCAAATGGCAAACCCACTGCCCTCTGCCCACCCCCCCACCCCCTCCCTCCACCGCTTCCCATTCCCAGTGAGGTTCAAGACCCAGATGGCTGGGTTTGTGCTGCTAACACCGTACTCGCCCTCATAGCCTCTGAGAAAGCTCCAGCAGGGGCTAGAGGCTGTGTATTATATGGCCCTTCAGGAGTGCTGCTTTCCAAAAACAGGCATCAGAAAAAGAGAAAGCCGCCCCAAATACTCCTGAATTTGGAAGACAAGCATTGTAAACGGCAGTATAGGCAAAAGAACACAAGGTTTAGAGTCCAGAAATCGGTGGGAGTCTACCCTCTCCCTCCCACCCACCAGGAGCCTGAGGGCTGGTCGAACCCTTTCAAGCTAACTATCCTGAAGCTATAAAAAGCAGCTTAGGACCAGGTTATGGGCTATCACACCTACGGAAAGTGCTTGGTAAATCGTCAGGCACGCTAAGGACACCTTAGGGAGCAGCACCCCGAAGACTTCCTGGATAAACCCAGGGCAAACACATTATAGAGACGCAGCAAGGACAGGAATAGGCAATACACGGAAACAGGGAGTGCAGCTGACCAGGAATGATGTGAGAAACGATCTCAGCAACAAGGATGTGCATGTTGAAAGAGTGAATGCTTGGTGTTGCAGGAGACCGTCACAGAGGTAGAGGACCCAGGGCCAGCGAGGGGCAGAGGGGCGGACACTCACTCTCAGGGCTGACCTGAAGGGACTTTCTAGGAGGACATTTCCATGATACTTTAACTCTTCGATGTGTAGCAGGACTCCTGCTTCTGTGACACCAGACACAAATGCTAACAGGTGCACGTGGAGACACACGTGCTCATTACAGTACGTTACGGCAATCTGAACATACATTAAGAAGCACCCAGCTAGACAAGCACAGTGCCCTCAACAATGAAATGACAGAGAGTCTACGGATGCATGGATGAGTGTGGGCAGTGGACATCCAGTTCTAGATGCTTACACTGCCGTCGTGATTTTGCTTCTTTTTTTTTTTTTTAAGATTTTACTTATTTTTATTTAACAGACAGAGGTCACAAGTAGGCAGAGAGGCAGAAAGAAAGGAGGCAGGGTCCCTGCTGAGCAGAGAGCCCAATGTGGGGCTCGATCCCAGGACCCTAGGACCATGACCTGAACCGAAGGCAGAGGCTTTAACCCACTGAGCCACCCAGGTGCCCCGTGATTTTGCTTCTAAAAACACACATACACAGTCCAAGAGGATCCCCACCAAAAAGCCAAAAGTGAACACTTTCAGAGGGCAGGAGAAAGGATTTTTCATTCTTTTGCATTTTTTAATTTGTTCAAATGAGCATGCATTGCTTTCTGAAATATATCTAGCAAAATATATTGGCAAGCAAAAGGTGTAGGGACAAATGCATCAAGTCCCTGTGTACCCGCCACCCAGTTTAAGAAGAAGACAGCCACTCAGTTAAGTCTCCCCAGTGTTCCGCCCTCAATCTTGGCGTCTAAGATGGGCGAGGGTGATATCATCATCATCAGATTAAATGAAAGGATGGGTGGCAAAGCAGCTACCACAGCACCTGGTACGCCGAAGATTCTAAATCTAGTTTCCTTGCCCCAGCTTCCAGAATAAACAAGGTCGCTTGTATTTTAATGAAAGGAGACATTACTTGAATGACTTGAGCTTTCAATGAGTTAAGTACATTGCTAGTCCTATATGCTTCTGCACGTATGTTTACAAAAATAAAATAAAATATAAAACCAATCAATCAATCAATAAACCAGGCCCGAGTGACTGCGGGAGCTATCCTTTACTGACCACTGACTTTGTGTCACGCTCTGGTTAAAATTCTCACCTACACTGTGTCATTCTCTGCTCGAACCAGTAAGAGGCACGGGCTATTACGTCCCATTTCACTGATGAGAGCACAGACAGGGAATGAAGAGACACACGGAGCGCAGGCTAGTGGGGTTCCCACCCATGTCTGGCCTGAAGCTCCAGCTTTTGGCCATCACAGCCCCCTCACCCTCTGCCGCATGCAATGGAGGGAAAGGGTGAGGAGCTAATGCCTTTGCGCTTGCCCAAATTATCCCTCAGACCCCGGTCGAACCCATTGATTCTATTTACAATAGTTTATGTTCTATAAAGGTGCCATGAACACCGAATTTATCAAAACAGGTACATATGCTCCTGAGGGAAAAACAAGTTTAGGCTTCTGTGACCCTCTGGTACCATTTTCACCAACCGGTCAATATATAACCCTGTTTTATGTGTGTTTTCTGTTTAAAAACACCATATCTAATGTATTTTGTTATAATTTATTTTTAACAGCCTTATATATATTATCAACGCTAAACCAACAATAACAACCTTACATATTCATTGCGAACAATATATTATTTTGTTATATTTTTGTTATATCCTTGGTCAGGGCCAACAGCACTATCTGTAACTCATGCCTGAATGAAGCCTATCTAATGCATGTATATTTTCCATAAAGCAAATCATACCCTTCTCGTGCTTAGAAGCACTTCAGTACCATATGTGGGGGATATTTTAAATAGCTAACTCTTCAACAAAAAAATGCAAAGCTGTAACAAATAAAAAAGCCATTCGATAAACCATGAGAAGGCCTTGTTCACAGTATGAGAGAGAAAACCGAAGGCAGAGCACTGCTCTCAGCTGGAAATGTGTGCTTCAGGCAATTCAAATTTCAGGCAACTCAAATTTTTGGTGCTTTGTGCATTTCTGGGCATGACTGTGAAAACACCATGAGTAATGATTCTGTGACCACCAATAAATTTTATCCAGTAGGTAAATCTGCAAATACGGAATCATAAACAACCAGGTTCAATTATAAGGTCACACAACTAGGATTGACAAATTCTTGTTAAGAACTCGTTAAATGCTTAATGTTTATGGCTGAGTTCTTCAATTTCAAATCTTGAGAAGTCAGTTGTATGTGTCTATTTCCTACCCTGGATTATGATTTCTGATTTGTCAGATGATGAGTATTTTTTGGCTTGTGACAGGGCCTTGATACATTTTATATAAAATGGGCAGAAAGGAAGGTATGCTCTGGCCCTTCCACTCTACGTTTCTGATCAAACTTAGCAGGATCGGAAGAAAAAGGGGGACAGATGGGACCAATAAATTTTCCTGATGTAATTCATCTTTTCCTAAAATCTACAATCCTAAAATTTCAATGTCCGGTCATTCATTCATCAAATCTCATTGACTTTCTACTAAGTACTATACTATCGATACAGAATAAATGATCTCTCTCTTTGGTTTCTTCAGTCCTTTAATTAAAACAGAGCTAAACGACGCATCCTAAACCAGGTGTTCTCGACCAGGGGGGATTCCTTAAGAATATGTGGAAATATCTGGAGATATTTCCAGTTGTCATAACTGGGGAGCCACCAGTAGCATCTAGTGATTCTTTTGAACGTCCTAGAATGTACAGGACAGCCCTTCAACAGAGTCAGTGATACTTAAGTCAAGAAGTCCTGCTCTAAACCACAACTGTTCTCATTGGAGGGAAAAGTCAATGCCACAGAAAAAAAAAATAGGAAAGACAAATTCTAGACCAATGCTGTCCAACAGATCTTTCTGGGTGGAGGGAACTGTTCTAAGCCTGTGCTGTCCAGTGTAGTAGCTACAAGCCACATGTGGCTACTGAGCACTTGAAACGTAGCTAGTGTGTCTGAGGATCTGGATCGTTTTTTAAAGACTTTGTTTATTTGACACAGAGAGGGAGAAAGCACAAGCAGGTGGAGTGGCAGGCAGAGGGAGAAGCAGGCTCCCTCTGAGCAGAGAGCCCAATGTGGGACTCAATCCCAGGACCCTGGATCATGACCTGAGCCGAAGGCCGATGCTTAACTGACTAAGCCACCCAGGCGCCCTGAGGAACTGGATTTTTAACTTTAATTAATTTAAATTAAATCTTAAATAGCCACATGAGGGAGTGGCTACCATGCTGGACAGTGGAGTTTTAGAATAAAGGTGGCTAAAGAGAAATAATGGCTAAATGCAGTGTCCTGAAACTCGGTTAGAAGCTGGATGGAAAATTAGCTACAAAATGACATCATGAGAACAACAAACGAATATGGACTAGTACGAGAGTATTAGAGAATTGTTACTAATTTCCTTTGGTGTGCTAACTGTTCATCATCCTTATTTTTAGAACATGCTGGAATATTAAAGGGTAAGCTGTCACGTTGTCTGCATACTTTTCAAATGGTTCAACATGTGTGAGATTGAAGGAGCCCAAGGAGACCAGACAACTACATGCCATGTGCCGTTCTGGACTGGACCTGGGAGCTGATCAAGGTCATGGGTGAGATCCGAATCAGTCTGTGCCTGAGTGAATGGGACTGTATCAACGCGAAGCCCTCA